>NW_020897760.1:6275804-6568528 GCF_003984885.1 Neopelma chrysocephalum | reverse complement strand
CCGGCGGCCCCACCCGCCGCTGTGGCCGGGCACCGCCAGCCCCGGCCCGGCCGCTCCTCCCGGGTGGGCCCGCGGCGGGGCCGCTGCGCCGGCGGGAGGGACCGGCATTGGCGCCCCGCGGCTCCGGCGCTCCCTCAGCCGAGCTCCCGGAACAGTCGGCCGGGGCCGGGGCCGGCAGCGCTCGGGGCACCGTCACCCCGGGGGTCCCGGCCAGAAGGACGGGGCCGCCTGCAGCTGCTCTACAGCCTCAGGTTTACACATGGCCCCCCGGCCAGGGTGGGAAATTTATGTTTCACAGTTAATTAGTTTCTTTCTGGGAGTAACTGAAGATTTGTTTGCCAGCACAAAATGGGGGCTGTTCGTGGTGTAAAGCCCGCTGACACTGATACCCACTTGGCTATTCTGGCTGCATTATCGATATACAGTCAGTCATAGATCCTTTTCAGCCTCTCTTTTTTTGTTGTTTGTACAGTTAAGTTACACTGACAGGCTATGTTAGGCTATAATTACCTCTCATCTATGTCCATGTGAATTTTGCGTGCACAGGAATAACCTGTAATAACAGCAATAACACTGAATTAGGTCAATGCTTGTAACTTTAATGGCCAAGGAATGCAGAAATTATTAGCCACTTTTAACATGTTTTCTCAGTGCTGTTGCATTTTTATTTACATGTTTGCTAAATTCAGCTCAATAACCTAGAAAAAATTACTAATTGAAAGGATATTAAAAGCGTGGTTTTGTCTTCTTGCTGACAGTCAGTGGAAAAAAATGTCCTCCTTAAGAAGTAACACAACATCTACAACTGCAGTAAAATTGAATTAAATTGAATATATTTTGCAAAACTATTTAAGAATTGGTCCATCTTGTATAGGACACAGGGCACTAGGCTAGGCTGGTTTTGCCTAGGGGGAAAAAAACCCCAATGTATTCCAATTCTTCAGAGAAAATGCAGAGTGAAACCTTGGTGACAAACTAGCATAGATGCAAGTAAATTGGTAATATCAGAAGCTGGGTTTAAAAGAAAAATTAATCTTTGCCCCGTAGTCTTTCTACTCTGACTGGAAATAACTAAAAGCAATCTTTTCCTGAAAAGTCAACTTGTGCAATGTTTTTGAAATTGACATTTTAACTGACTTAACAGAACTCAGTACAATTCTGATTTAAATTTACACATGCTCCTTTCACAAGAAGTGGTTCTGACAAAATGGCAGGAAAGATTTCTAAAAATTCTATGTCTTAAAAGGAATTTATTAAATCATTTAGTTTCCAGCCAGCTCATGGTTCTTGTCTTTATCAGTATTCTGTCTTTTAATGCTCATTATTCATCAATTTGTTGGGAGTTTTCATAATTTGTGTGACAATTAGAATAAAATTCTAAAACTGAAAAGGTAGTTCTGTGCTTTTAGAGCCTAAATAGAGAGAATAACTCTTCTTTCAAATTGTGCTATTGCCCTTTAAAAATACGTGGTAAAAGCCATTTTCCCTTGAAATACAGATATGAAGTTTCATGTGAAATTTAACCTTTTTTTTTAACAAGAGAAGTTCAATATTTTGATTATATCAAGAAAAATAACCAAAATTATTAATAACCTTTAGCCTAGACACAAGGAGTATTCTGAGAGAGAATCACTAGCTGATTAAGAAAATATTTAAAAAGAACAATGTCAATGATGAAGGCAGATATTAGAATCTGATGACTTGCTGTCATCACATGCTAATATTAGCTTTTGTTGTTGATCTGGCACTTTTTGAATGATCCTCCTTAAGTTTTGTATTACATTCCTACTGTGAATAAAGGAAAGGAGCAAGTGGAACAAATATTTTTTAATAAAATCCAGATTCCAAACAAATTAAGTTCATGTACATACACTAGAATCAGCAGTAAGGCCTGATTTTACCAAGCAATATCAATCATAATTCTTGTATTTCTTCAGCTACCTAGGAAAAGTTATCTAATAAATGACAGAAAATAACTCACGATTGCAATAGGATTTTTTTTTAATTTTAAGTTAAATATTTTAATTGTTGTAAGTTGTTGGGGTTTTTCCCGAGTTTCAAACATGATCAAATAAAACATTTATTCCACTCGGTAGCGAATGAGTACTTTTCTCCTGTGTCACTAGGTGGGGCTCTGCTCCCTGTTTCGAGCCACAGCACACGCAGCACTCGGGGTGGGTGCGCAGAGGCTCCCGTTGGGGTTAGCCATTAATCACAAATGAGGACATGCTCCTGTTGAAGAAAGTACCAGGAAGCAAGGCTCTGATCGGATAACGGATCCAAACATCCACATCCAAAATGTAATACCAAAAACTCTTGCTTGTTTTTTTTTTCCAATTCTGCGAAGTTTTGCCCACATTGCCAAGATCAATTTTAAACTTTCTCTCTTACCACTTTCACAGGATAGAGCCCAGTTCTGCAGCTGAGTCGCTCAAGCAATTGGTGAGGAGTAGGGAGTTTTAGAACTGACATTTTATAGAGTTGATTCAGTTTAATCTGAAATAGAAATTAGGTAAAAATGAGTTCTGAAAAAAAAAGAGTACTGGATTACAAAATTAATTACTCAGCCAGAAAGTTGTATACTGGCTTGTGCTCTCTCTCCTTGGTGAGAAGCCCAGGGAGATTAACATTTACACATTCAAGACTAGTTATAGTTTTTAGAAGTGTTATAGTTCTTTTACGTGTTAACCATCTTCAGACATCTATCAGCATCAGCAACAGAAATACTGCAGCAGTGAAACGTCACGGGCATTTTTCTCTGGTTTTTATTCTTTGTTTTTCATGAAGTCACACAGAATATACAGAAGAAGATCAAACATGAACTCAAGCTTCCTGACTCCAAGCCTCTACTTTAATCACAAAGTTCTTATTATTTCTTATGAGTGTCGTGTTTGTTCACCAAGAATGAATCCTGATGCTGCCTGCACTTAGGGCTCAACTTTCTTACCAAGAAACTTACCTGGTTGAAACTGGGGCAGGAATGTGGATTGGGAGAGGAAGGTATTAAATGAAAGCATGACAGTTCCTTGCTAGACTGGTTAAGTGAGATGACTGCCCCTATCTGTATCCCCTTGTGGGTCAGACAAGGAACAGAGACCAATTACTTTAATAGCAGGACACAGCAACTGAGAAACTCAAAAGAAAACATTTTCTACCTAATTAGAGAAGCTGCAGCTGAGCATAATTTCCATCACACTCGAATGATCTTGCTTATATACAATAACTTAGCAGGCAGGCACTGTTCTCCATACGTAGCTATGCTCTTGGAACATCCTGAACTGAAACACCCAGAAACTGAACATGATGCCACCTATTACGTTCAAGCTGTTAGTCAGGTTCGCATTCTGAGACCTGGTATTTATGACCTCATCTCACTTGAACAATTCAGTCTGAAATTTCTCATGGCAGGTGCTGAAGATTTTTAGAAAACATCAGCACAAATTATTCAGTCATTTTTAAGAATGAAATTAGAGAAGCAGACATTATGGTACCCCTTCTTGGGTAGTAGTAAAGAAATTCTTACACATTACTTGGATCAGAGGTACAGTAGCACAGTAGTACAGAGGGAGAAAGAAATACTTTCTGCTTTTCCTCATGTCTGAAAAACTTTGTCCTCATTTACCCAAATCACTTTGATAAATCACAGTGTATGGTCGGATAACTTGCTGAGTTTCATAGCTAAGGACTCTGTAGATGGTGTCTGCATGGTGTTCTCCCAGACCTGACTGAGACAGTCTGGACAACCCTGATATGTGCCTCTCACCTACCACATACTTTCACTTCAGTGAGTGTTCTGATGGTAAGCAGGCACAATGGACAAAGAAGGATCCTGAGATGAATGTAAAGAAAAAGGAGAAAAGACTATTGCCATTAAACAGATTCCTGGAGTTAATAAGGAATACCCTGGTTGATAAGAAAAGCAGTGCCTAGCAGTTCTGAGAAGGATTAGGGGATTCATAAAGGTCAGTATCATGAAAGCATTTACCCTAATGCTGTAGACAGTGGGCCATTAGGCCTCTGTTGAGCCACAGTAACAGACTGGAAGCCAGGACTGGCTCAGCAAAGACCCTAGAAACAGAAGTCTTAAAGTAAAATGGAAGACTGGGACAATAGGGGAATGGCAGCCAGAGAGAGGGAGGTGGAGAGAGGACTGGCCGGCGAGGGACAGCATGCAGGATTCGAGGGAAGGGTGGGACTGGATGTGAATGAGACTGAGAGCCAGGAGGAGATGGGTGAAGACTGAATAAAGAAGGAATCTGAGAACCAAGGGCAGTTAAAATTGGTACAGAGAGGCATACAACTGGCATGGGAAGAGGGTAGATCAGAGAAGCATGAAAGCTATGTGGAGATTAAACAAGCAACAATACAAGTCCTGATGGTACATAAGACTGTGGGGAATGATCAAAAGAATCTGGATCTGCTACCACTCCCTTTCACAAGCAGAGTATCACCTTTCCTCTGTTAGCAAATATCTGCAATGTTGACCTGAAAGTGCCCTGTCAGGCCTGACTAGCAACTCAAATCACCCTGCCAGGTTTCTGATCAGGCTGCTAGCTGTCAGTTACTCCACTGGATACAGTGGCAGACATCTGTCCTATGTATCCAGGGAATCTAATCCTTCTGATGACTTAAGTTAATTTCTGTATGATGTTCCCTGTTAGCTTTTCTGTTTGGCTATCTAGAAAATCCCACCTGATAATATATTTACAACTGGAATGTTTAAATACTCTGTTATACATATAATGATGAAATTGCGAAAAAGATAAAATAAACAATTTTTTCCCCTAGTAATTTGATGATTTTTGAGATGCTCCACTTCTCAGCCTTAAAAGTAACTTGAATTAAAAACTTAATAACCAATTAATAAGCTGGTTATTTCCAGCTTCTAATTAACGACAATCCCACGTTCTTCTGGATGTCTCCTGTGCATTTTTATTTCAGGATAATGATTATTGAGTAGATTATCCAAGGGTCTAGAAGAATAGAGTGTGCACATCTCATTGCCAACCTCTATAGTTTTAGGTTACTACTGCTAAGGACCATCCCTCCTGTGATTTACCAAACATATGAACCATTC
Organism: Neopelma chrysocephalum; assembly: GCF_003984885.1. Lineage (NCBI taxonomy): Eukaryota > Metazoa > Chordata > Aves > Passeriformes > Pipridae > Neopelma > Neopelma chrysocephalum. Next base: position 6,563,451 of record NW_020897760.1, on the reverse strand, counting down.
AAGGAAGGAGCATAATGCTACAAAGTTAATTTGTTCCACTTTCTGCACAAGCAAGCAGAGATTTGCACAAAGAGCCCTTTCATCTCTGTCAATACACAAGCTAGAGCACAGCCTGACCCTAGGAAAGTCTTTGCCAAGTTGAACCTGATAATAAACTTTGGAGGTGACTCATTTCAAGCTTTTAGAATAGAGCAAAAGGATCAATGTTTCAGGATCACATGTTACTTTACATACCAAGCCAGATAAGAAACAACACTAGAGCTGTACCTTTGTGGGATGTCAGGATTATAATGTTCTTAGGGTTCTGGCTGGTAAATGGCATGGGCAGCACAAGATAAAAGAGCTTGAATTGGAACTATATCTGTGGTTTATGACTTTTATGTGTCTCTCTGGTCCAAAGAGTAGACATGCCAGTATATCTGAGTGCCTCAATATAGAGAACAGAGAAATAATATTGCTCTACACAACACTCCCCCTAAAAGCACAGAAGGGAATTGCTTGAGTTGCAGAGAAATTGAAAAGTAAATTATGTGGATTTGTAAGATTGGAGAAGAGTGGCTTGTTCTCTGAACTATGTAAATAGAAAAAAGGGTGGAAGATATTCTTGAGAGCAGCAAAGAAAATTGAATAACCTAGGATAAACCCAAATCAAACAAGGTTGCGAAAGGCATCAAGTTGAACCGCATGGAGTCTGTAGAACTATCTGTAACCTAAACAGTCAGGTCTAGTTCTGAATCAAAAGGATGAGAGGTTTTCACTAATTGGTGGAGACTGGGGCAGTGTCTTTTATCAACACTAAGATAAGCAGCAGAATCATTACAAGGACTAGAGGGAAGTCTTTTCTGCCACCACGAGATGATTCATTGATATTTACATTAATAGAATCAGCTACTGAGTGCCAATGAAAAATAATCATGTTGAATCCAGAGAGACAGCTGGGACTCTAGGCTTGGTGTTAGGCCCTTTCAAAGTGCTCTGACTACAGAAGGAGTACACATTTCCCACTTGATGTCACTCTTGGGCAGTTCTGTCAGCCTGTCCACAGCAGCTCCAAATGGCAAAATAAAGAGCATGGCTTTGATACAGTATCTTCTGAGTGGCTTAAGTGCAATTTTGCTGTTGCTTTTGATTTTGGACTTTACCAGCACCGCTTTTCACTGGTTCCTCTAGTGACAACATCAGCCTAATTTCATTTTATTGTGTCTAGATGTTTATTGTAGGGAGGTTTAAAAGCATGTACAGTTCTCTCTGTATTAATTAGCTGTCTTTTTAAAACAAAGCCTGTTAATTCTAGTGAGGCTTGAACAGCAGCATATATTATTCTGCATTTTCTTCTTAAAAATAACAGTTTCTATATACAGAAGGCATTAGACCATCTAGTTTATTCAAACCTAATGCTCCCAACAACAGCACAGGCAGCCAGCAGAGTAGCAGTCCATTTGTAGACTTCAGTACGAACTATTACTGCAATTACTGTACAAAAGAATAATCATTATTTTAATCAGGAATTCTAGGATAAGGGTCTTCATGTTAATAATGTATTTCTGCACATTTTTATAAAACTGGACAGGATGCAAAGTTTTACTGCAATGCACATTAAAAGGACTTGAAAACATGGCATCTTTATTGCTTGAAAAGGGAATACTAACCATACTGCTTTGATCAGCCTGTTAAGAGTAGGATGAATAACTATTTACTTGCTTTGTGCCAATAGGCTCCGTGGTCAAAGAATCATCAATCTGCTCTCTAAACACCAACATTTGAACAGCAAGTTTAAAAAATCTGTATGTGGTTAGTCATGTTGAGTCAGATAATGGCCCCCAGATGTATATTTTTTATCTGACCTATTCTTTATAATACCTTCGGTTTACCTTTATGTTTTTACAGAGATTTATCATAAATTATCTGCTCAATTTATGTTTCACCTTATTAGTCATGAGAAGAAAATCAACAGTGAGTGGAATGCAGTCATGGAACCGGCAGTCAGTGGTGATGTTACAGAATATGTGATGGCATGACTTACATAAACAGTTTATTCATCTTCATTGAAGGAGTAGCTCTAACTCATAGGACTTCTGTAGTCTTCCTTATAGGCACAGCTATTTATAGGGTAAGAGTCCAATAGCTGAAATATTTGCTAAGAACAGTGGTCCAGTTCTGCAAAAGTAATTAAAGGTGGAATAGTCAGAGAAATAATTCATGCTCTATTAAAAATTCCTGGGATTGAACATTATAAGCTACTGTTTCAGAGAGAGTAATCATGAAGTCTGAAGTATTTTCCATGATACTTAAATTTTTCCTATTATCCCATTATATTGTTACATGTTATATATCAAACTTTCTCATAAGGTTTTATCCTGCACATATGCATGAAGTTCAGCTAGACAGAGCAGCTGGATTCTAAAAACAGAGCTCCATGTCATTGGCCAGCCCTACTCTGCTTCAGGGCTCCATTCATTTGCCTGCCAGTACTTCCAGTATCAATATACACTTTCATACAATATTTAATCACTTTGTGTCAATATTTCCATTGATCATTTAAAGTGAAAGACAAAATGGTTTTCCTATAATAGCAGTAAGATCAATATTAACTGATTTTGTGGTATTGTTAAGTTAATTTTCTTCCATTACTAAGATTAAAGAACTGCATTCTTCTGAGACTTCTTGTCAAGTAACAATGCTGCTTCTGTAATAACAATTCATCACTCTGTTCATAATGCTTGTTATAAGCAATTTCTTTGTTCAAAATGTTTTGTGGTGTTAGGTAAAATGAGATACAGTATTACACTGAGACCTATATAAAGAAAAATGTATGTGAATGTCTAGATATTTTTGCAGTTTTGATTTATTTTAATCTTTGCACATAAACCAAGGACTGTTACTCATCTGTTGGGATTAAATAATAGAACAGCAGTATTCCTAACCTGTCACATTATGGGTAAAGTTATGGAATTGCTACTGTACTTTGATAACATTAACACAATAAAAAAGAGTTATCATTCTATAGCTATCTACTAGCTGTTCCCAACAAGAGCTACATTTGTCTTAGTAACTGTGTATCATTGCAGTGGAGAAAACTATTAGGTAATGTATGATACAAAAGCATTTGACAGAAGATAAAAATATCTCCTTTGAGCAGCTATTTGAGGAAACCACATTTTGCAGCAATCATTGCGTGTTTAATACTGGAAAGATATTTTGAAAAAAGGATGTTGACCCTCTTTCTAGTGACTAAAATTTGAAGTTGTCTGAGCAATGGCAGTATAATAATTTCCTGTTCACATAACATATTTACACAACATAACGTTGCTGATAACGATAAGTAGTCAAGTGTATAACCCAAAGGATGTGCATGTGTCTGGGAATTCCCATGGTCCTTCCTGTCTACCAGTAAAGGGTATTTGTAGGAATAAAACAAAACAAACAGCTATGGGCTAATGATGCAAAGTCTTATTCACAGAATTTACTACTCTTCACCTTGCTGACCTGTGAACTTTACATTTCAAGTTTCCCTATTCAAAGTCAATTACGTAGCTAGTAGTAATCCAGCTTTCTGTCAACGCTTGGCTCAGAAAATGCATAACATGTCCTTAAAAAAACCTATTTAGAAATTGATTGTTTTGTGTATGTAAATGTTCTAGGACAGCTAGAGGCAAAAGGTGATTATGCTCTGTTTCTGACTTCTCTTTGAACCCTTAGAAACCCATGGGGCAGGTAGTGGTCTGGCTGCTATGGCTGAAAATGAAGTATTTGGAAACACAACAGGGTTTACCAGGAACTTGCACTCACAGTTTGCCCCCGTATATTACTCAGTTGTTTGCTCATTCTTGTGGGAAAAATTTGCATAAGATTTGGCTTACGTGTAGGGGTATATCCTTCTTCTGTGCCTCACTTTCTGCTGTCAAGCACGTATCTTCAACCCTCCATGCTTCAGTCCTGCCTCTTGCTTGCTAAACTGGGAGTAGCTGTGTTCATCTACTCTCCCAAAGCCCTCTCTCTTTCATGTATAAAAAGCGTGCTATCTTTGCCACAAATGGCTTTGTTTGTTGCATTAATCTGTTTATAGTCTGCTATGCACCATACTCAGTGTAAGGAGAAAAAAATGTAAACTGCATATATGTTATAACTTTGATAGTACTCATGTAACAAGACTGTTGAAATTTTAAAACTAGTGGCCACTGTATATCAGTTTTCCTATTTCCAGCTAATTTGTTTAAAAAATTCCAAACATTCAATTTTGTACTAGGATAATAGTCACTAAACCCAAAATATTTTCATTTTAGATAATACAATCTGAATAAAAACATTGAACTGTGATATGTTTCCCCCAGGAACCAGCTATTTGCAAAGAACTTTCAACATCCACATCACCAGGAGTCACAGCTGGAGCCAGATTTCCTTGAATTATTTTGAAAATCATTAACAAACCCAGTACTTTTGTGTCTCTTCACAGAACAATGCAATTTCCATTCTCACTAAGACACAGTCCCAGAGAAGTATATACTCAGTGTGTATCTGATACTTTAAAAAGAGCAATAGGCATAACCCATGGAGTTTGAGCACGTGTGGTCTGCAGTACTTATCACTCTTCTTTTGAGACAGTTATGAAACAAACACTCTGGGCCAAAGTAAACGGTGTTTCAGCCATCGTTTAACAATGCATGTTGTGGATGTAGCCCGTTATATGGCATCTAATCAGTTCTGTGGGAAGTGGCTGCAAGTTTTCTTATCCATATTAATGAGCTGAACTCTGTGTTTCAGTTCTTGTTACTGTGGAATGTCCTAAGCCTTTGTTTAAAACTAAAAGTGTAAAGATACTTAATTTCCAAACATGGTATCCTGCCAGTGTGGACAAGGCATTGTGTTTTTTTATACCTTATTTCAAAAACTCCTCTGTTTATATGTTTGTAAATCAAGCCACTAGTCTTTCATGCTGCAGCTTGCTTTTCAGGGTTTTCCATGCTGGTACTTTAGTATTCTGCACCACTTCAGATTTCCGGAAGTGTCTGTAATTTTGGTAACTGGAAGGAACTTCCTTATTGCTCAAACTCATGTTTGATGGAAGTTTTTATAATTTAGAAATCCTCATGTGCAAATCTGACTTCCTTCCCTCTAGAGATCTGTGTAGTAGGTTTTTAACAGTGGCTGAAGAGTTCTATTTTTCAGGCAGTTGTCCATTCTTCTTTAGATTCCATTCACATATGTTATGAGGCAATTAGTGCTAGGTATAATACAGTAAATTTGATGGGACAGAGAAAACAAAACGACTGTCTCAAAAGTTCCAAGGTCACAAGCAAAAGCTTCTGCAACAGAAAATCTAAGGAGAAAGAGAGAGGGGAGAGATGTGCCTCAGGACAGTGATATTGAGTGATTGGGTGATCAGGGAGAAAACAGACATTGGGAGTGTGGACAGCAAAGTTTCTCAGACAATCTCTTGGGTTTTTTTCTTTGTTCTTACTTATAAGTACGAATGAATATTATGGACAGAATGAATTCAGAAATCTCACGTGTCCCAGTCATTATTTCAATGGCAAAATGTAGAAATGGATTAAATCCTGTCTGTCTATTAAGAAAGGAAGAAATTGCCTATTAAAACAATTCAGAAAGATTATAAAATATTAAACAACAGAACAGTAAGGTTTGGGGACAAAACCAAAAGCAGGTATTCAATCTAATTCTCACCTGTCATTACTCACTGTGGTAAGGGGAAAGAAATGTGGGGAAGAACACACACACTGATTGCTAATGTTTGCTGTCCTTCCCAATGGCTCAACGAATTAATTCTCTAGCTGTCACACCTCATACCTGAACCTCTCCAGGGATGGAAACACCTTTGTCAGACTGCCCCCATTTTCTGTGGTTTGTGCATATTAACTGAGGGACTTCGAGTTGGCCATACTGTTAGTTACCAGTGCCATCCAACCTTTGATGTTCTCAGGGTACAGACCACATAATAACAGCTGCTGAGATACCCTCTGTTACAGTAGTTACTGTGTATACATTTTCCTCCTAAAACAAAATTAATTGAGTAATGATTTTTGTGGCTGATTCAGCCTTTTATTCTGTTCATGAAATTATAACGACTGGTTTTTTTTAATGTCCTATTTTTCAACCAATACATATTTTTCAAACTTTTTTTTCCTCTTTGTTGATGACCAGGTCTAAACCCAACTTGTCTGTTCAGCTGTGGCTGTTATTTACTGATGATAAGAGTCTGAAAACTTTTATGAAACAAATACTAGATGGACAGTTTCATAATAGACATTCCATACTGGTAAACTGAAATGTTCAAGTGTTCTTGCATGCAAAATGGATGCAACAAATTGATTAATTTATAATCTCAGCTTGCTGAAAATAAAAAAGCATATGCATTACTTGTTCTGTGCTTTTTTAAATCTAACTGGTATATTGGTAGCAGCACAAATTAGCGTGTAATTGTTAATATACTGCATATAGTTAGTAACACTGAGGATATAATTGCCTGAATTGTCTGTGTTTAAACAGTGATGACAAAATTATATCAGAGCCTGTTAAATACAACCATATTAATAGTTTAAAATTATAGTTGAATGACTGACAGTTAAAACTATATTAAACCTAACCATTGGTGCCTGATCTATTAGGACTCAGGCCTACCAACTTGCCAGCATCTTTTCCAGGGATATACAGGCCTGTTTACCAGTATGCTGGGACCACGCATTTAACCTGAAAGTAATAGGATACAGGTCACCTGTGAGGATACAGGTGACCAGATATTTTTAGTTTCAGGGCATTCCTGAAAGCAAACATAATGAACAAGCTGGTAATCAGTTGGCTACATGGCCATGGTCACCATGTATAATTCTCTAAACTGACAAGGAAATTGTGAATTTTCAAGTATGAATGTGAACAGCCCAAAGGGCAGTAAGGAGGAGTGGATTTATGAGCAGACAATGCAAAACTATCTGTCTATGTTTTGATTCATAGACATGAGTGGGCCAGGCACAATGAGAGATGGGCAGTCATAACTTCATTTCATTCTTCTGAAAGGAAGTAATATAATGAGGACAGAAAATAGAATATGCAACACATTCTTTCTTTTGTCTCTAATGTACTCCTGTGATTTACTTCATCTTTTTTTTTTAGCCTGTTACACCAAAGTTGGAAAAGAGAAAACAAAGGAAAAGTAGATAAAGGAGTAATGAATGATAGAAACTGCCTTACTCAGATTCACAGCCCCATCAAATGGGGCTTGCACAGTTCAGTGGTCTAAATTGGGGTAGCTCTGTAATTACAGCCTATTGGACAGACAGAAAATGTCTCTGGAACTGCCAGGCTGGATTTTTTACAAGAATTAAAATTGTTTTTGTAATAAGAGATGAAGTGGACAAATATACAGTAAAGTCTATTGAAAATAAACCTTGTGTGTGTAGGCCTATACTTCCAGTTGAACTCTAGGCTGGCAGGAACCAGCCTGTTACTGAGAGGCACCACTGCACAACAGCAGGACATCAGAAGGCAATAAGCAAAATGACTACAAAAAAGATTATTCCTCTGTCCACTGCACATATGCACAGCAGTGCATGCAGTTAGCAGAGCTGTCAGTGCTTCCTGGCAAACACAGACTGCCTACAGGCTCCTAGAGGCTCAAAAGTCACATTATATCTATACCCTCTGTACTTTCCATTAGTATGTGTAGAACAGCTAAGCTGTAGTACTGTAAAGTAATAATACTGTGCTTACCCAAACAATTAGAACTTACTTATCTTCCCTTGAAATACCAAATAGTAGTGGTTTATATAATGGCTTTTCCTCAACGCAGTCAAGCAGCCACCTTACCAGAAAAGGCAGCAAACACCAATCTAGACTAAATAGTATGTTCATCCATGCAATGATGGGGCACAGCATTAAGACAAATGTTTTCCCTGCTGCAAAGGTCCTTATGAGGCAGAGAAAGGGCCCCAGAATATATTCCAGGACCTGACTTTGCCTCTCTGGAACAGAACAGAAAGATTCCTCATGTTCCAGCTCCTCCAAGCCATGGTGCTTTGAAAATATAGCATCTGGTCCAAAATCTAGTAAACTTGGATATTCTAACTGAACATACATTTCACAAACTGTATAAAAAGAATCTGCTGTGCTAATTGTTCTGCTCTAAGGCTTTAAGGGAATGCCAAACATGAACAGTTGAGTCTGGACCAATTTTGACTGAGGCGTTCTGATCAAGGTTTTGGCACTTTTGCAGGATATGTGTTTGATAGTCAAAATGTTGATCTGTCATTATCCTGTGGATTATTCATTGGCCGTTGAATTAGACTAGTAATCTTTTCCTTTCCCATTCTACTATTTACTGTTACAGTGCTATTCCATTTCCAGAATTGTCAGTTAACATCTTAATCCGTCTGTCAGCTAGTTACTGACTGATTTAGGAAACAGTGTAAAAATGCCTGAAGTGAATGGGGCTGAAAATCTGCAAATAATGCAGGAAGGAGCTATGCAGTATCTTCATGTTACAAAATATTTACTTAACAACCATCTTGAAAGTGTATTCTTTAGGAAACAGCTACTCCAAACAGCCTTCCCTGGTCATGGCTTAAAATTAAAACAAAACAAATTAAAACCATAAAAGTGGAAACAAGCCATGCCATTAACTCTCCTTCGTTTATACTATACAGGGTCCAGCCTTGTTCAATTTAATGCAAGTGTTTATTCCTCTGGAAAGATGGACTTGGCACAACTGCCAAGAATAACAACTTGATGAATGATGATTAGCAGTAAATACAAAATGTTTATCTCATGTTATGTATGGAGCCATGAAGAAGTCATGACAATACTGAGTCGTTGACTTTACTAACTTAAACAGACATAGAAGATGTCTCAGATGGAGGAGGTGTTGCTGTGGAGAAGATGAAATAACGAACTTAAGATGCAGCCTCTTTTCAGACATACACTAAGGATGATCGTAACCATGATCTGCTTTGCCATTTGCAGGACACTGCTATCTGAACACACTGTGGGAAGCGAGGCTTGAGGAACCATATGTAAGTAATGCTGCCTTCTGAGAAATTGTATTTATCCTGCAAAGATAAAAATGTCTTTCCAAAGTAACAAGACATGTTTATAAGTCAGTCCTGATGGTACTCAGTTCACTGTAGATTCTGTGGAATATGCAATGCCAAATTTAGCTCTGGCATCTGAGTCAGTGCTGTTTTCTGCAGGATGCAGCTGGTGAAACTTGCAAATGACGAGCCCCTTTGACATTCTTGTGTGACACATTTTAAGAACTTTTTTACTAGAAATGTTTTACTAGACAATGCAGAGAATGGGGACATGAAATTCCTTGAACTCCATCTCCCTGAAGACACTGAAGGAAATACGGTTTCATTCTGAATCAATTTGGAATGTAAGCAAATGGATATTAAATGTTTTAGAATCATTAATATTTTAATGTGAGGGGGTTTTTTCTCATGATGACAAAGTGCAGCATTTTGGCATTCTGGTTCTTATTTTTTTTTCAGAACTCTACGAAGATGTCATTATTTCACTTATGATGAAAAGATACGTTTTAATGATGGTGTCCTCCATTCTGATTTTTACATTACTAGGTGAGTTGACACGGATCTATATTGTTTTAATAAGTCTGTGGTCAAAGTATTTTGGGAGTTAAACATTCATTAAATACTTCTGTTAATACAAAAATGTTCTCAATGCACTAATGAAAAAAGAAAAATTGAGATTTTCAGTCCATCTATGTTTCTGTAAAATAAAACTATATTATTTACTCTCTCTCTCAAAGTCTCTGTAGTCTGAAACTTAACTGAAATTCCCCTCTGCCAAATGAGTCTCAGAGTTTGAAGGAAATTTGGGGTTGCATTTGAGTTTTAAGATTCTAATCGTAGGTATTTATTAAGAAGTATCCAGACACCACTGGAACTGCCTTTCAGACCCTAATAGTTGATTTGACAATCCTCAGTAGTAATTTAAAGTAACATAAGGACATGTCAAAGCAAGATGAGAAGAGAAGGTGTTTGTTTTTCTAGTATATGTCAGAGACCCTACCACCAGAAATAAAATGTGGTTTGTTTTCTTTTGATGATAAAAAATAATGCATAGATAGTGTATGAGAACTCTCTTGTTATGATGTCAGATCTGAAACTAGAAAGGAGTTCACGTTTCACACTTTCACTTAATAATCAAACAGAAAAAAAAAAGGAAAGAAAAACAGGTATGTAAATACGTAAAATTTACTTAATGCCATAATGACAAGAAGAAATTCAGAGAGAGAAATTTCTTGTAGTTTAGGAATAATGATAACCACAGTACTCAGTGGACCCAGTCTACGGCTAAGAAGGTCAGGCCATTAAAAGTACAATATAGAAAGTACTGAGTCAGTCAGCTAGAGAAGGTAGAGAGTGAGCCACAACAGGTCAGTGCAGAGACCCGTCATCCCAGGAACCATCTGATACCTGAAGTCTTATCCTATATTTCATTTCATACCTACAAGGCAGAATAAATAGATTACTACACCTAGTAAAGCAGAAACCCAGTGTTCATCCAAAGAGCATAAACCACACATTAGTGAGGTTTGGGCAGTGTCTGTGTTCAATATTATATGTGCCACCAAGCAGTCATGACATAGGACAGTGGGACTGAGCTCAAAGTGGAAAGGGAGACAGGAGGCACAGAATCTGGAGTACTGGGAGGAGGTGTGGTGCCAGGGGCTGCAGCACAGAGCTTCAGGGACTGGGCTGAGGTGGTAGGACAGGCAGGGCAGCATTGAGGAGCTGTGCCCTCCTGCTGTTTTGGAAGCAGAGTAAACATGGTGGAGTAAAGCTTAGGCTGGAAGGATGATTGGAACCAGGTGTGGTGAGAAGAGAACTGGCAAGGCAGGGTTTCAGGGGCAAGGCAGGCACGAAGGAGCGAGACCTGGGGCAAGGGAGGAACATGAGAATGAACCTTGAGCATAATGAGGAGGTGCAGCTCATGGCACCACTTCAGATGTGGGGCAGACACAGAGGTGTGAGGCTTGGGGCTGAAGAGGGTCACCAATGGACCAGGTTGAGTATGGGCCAGAAATACAGTGAGTCCCTGGCATGGCTACAGAGAAGACAGTCTCCAGCAGAGCTTCTGTAGCATGGGTGCCTGCTGAGCCCCTGGGTCCCAGGGGACGACTGCCAGGCCCCACAGACATTGATGACCTGGGACAGGGCAGGCACAGGTGTGGCGACCAGGGTGCTGTGAGAACAGGGAACAGCACAGGAGCTATGGAGTGTCGAAATGCCCAGACCTTGGTTCTGTTCCCAGACAACCATAATGAGGAAGGAGAAAGAAAGAAATCACATGGAGCAAGTGGCAACATGCTCTGTCCCATGATCCTCCCTGGAAACACTTGGCAAAAAATGGGTTGCTGTCTCGAGTGATTTGTGTCAAGTGGCAGCAACATGCCTGAGAGGCCAAAAACTCTCTTCAGTGCACCACTGTGCAAGGCAGGAGCCTGCAGCCTGATGATATATTTTTCCTTGTGGCAAAGTTGATTGAACAGTTTGTCATCCTTTTCTTTCCCCCCCTCCATCTACTTAGCTGAAGAGTTACCTTTAATATCTCCTCTGACATGGGACAAATCACATTTCTAAATTTTAAACTTCAGAAGTGAAATAGTTTGTGGCATTGTTATTGTTATTATTTTTATTATGCTTTTCTTTCTCCTAAATGTGTCCTTTTCCCAATTTAAAAAACATGAATGATATACTCCCCATGGCCAGCTAAAACTGGACATCTGAAAACCCTAAAGAAATGAAGCGAGTTGACTCCTATGCGTAAAACTTGCTGAGTAATGCTACCCCTTAAAAAAAATTCTACTCTAACTCTTGCAAACTATTTGCTATTCTTTCAAACCACATCCTTTAGAAACAGAACTTACTGCTTCACGTTGCATAATGTCTGTGGCAGTCATGCTCTTTATCAACTTTATTAGCACTTAATAACTATACAAATATTTTCCAGTTCTTTTGCTTGTTATGTCTCTGTATGGTTATACTAAATGCTGTGTCAGAAATTGCTATGAATAGGACTGTTACATTCCTTAGCAATGAGCAGTAATCTGCCTTTAGAAAGAAGAGGTATAATTTGAAAATGAGCTTTTTTCCCCGTGTGGTGCATATATATTTACGCGTATGTGCATGTATGTGACAAGCATATGTATATATATACATACTGCTAATACATATACATACTGTGAGACAAAATACAGTATTTCTGAATGTTACAGCTCACATGTCCTACAATATAAATAGAATATATTATGTATAAAAATGGTACAACCAAGTTGCATTAGAGACACAGTTTAGAGTTTAATGCCTACTGGTAACAAGACAGAAATAAATACCAAAATAGTTAATTTTGTGTCGTAGAAAACTTAACAGAGAAAAAAAAATGAAATCAAAAGGGAGGAGCTGCTCTCTGTCTGCCTTACTAAAAGCTTACCATATCTTAATTCTGCATTCACTGTGAACCCTAAATTCCTATAAAAGTTGATAAAGAAAAATAAAGTGAAAGTTGGTGGTTTAAAAATCTATTCACACAGGTTTGTGAATGAACATTGACACAAGTACAGCAGTTATTTTAGGACACTAGAATGGAGAAATGAAAGTTTGTTTACCTCAGAAACAGATCTTAGTGTAACAACAAGAATTTGTACAATCAAGTGATCCCCCAGGTCTTATTTCTTTTACTGGTTAAACGGTTCCACGACTAAAGGTATCCAGAAACACACTGAGATGTGGAAACTATGATAGTATACTATCTAGTATATAACATCTAAATACACTGGAGGTGGGTTTATAAAAATATGAACTTAATTTTCTATCATTTATCAAAAAATGCAGTGAAATATACAGTATTAAAATATGAAACAGCTGCTAAAGCTGTGACAATAAGAGAACAAACACACTTTTCTATTTTAATGAAGTACCTTTTGAAGTCATATAACCTTTAGGCCTTGTCTCTTACATGAGAGAAACTTTGTCTAATCTCTACATCAACATATATTTGTTGATTTCAATCCCTTTGCCAAAGGCCTTTCTCCACTGACCCAGGAGTTTTGCTTATTATGCACATTACTTTGCGCCACTTGCTTTGATGTGTCACTACAGTCAATTAAATACTATTATCACTTCATGGAACATTTGTTTTACAAAACTTGCAGAAAAAATCATGGTTCTCACAACTACATTTGAGCAGAGCTAACATTGAAAAGATATGCCCTATCCTTACAGCAAATATAAATACATATGTGTTTATAAATATAAATAGATGCACCATAGCTCAGTTCAGCAGAACTGACAGATAAAGTTTGCAGGTGGCTTTGACCAAGGCACTTAATTCCTCATGGCCCAGTTCCCTTTTCTGAGAATGAAAGACAGGATCACCTAGACCTCTACTTTTCTTTTGTGGTGTTTTTCGGATGAAAAAAAGATATTGTTGTTCGTATTAGTACTTTGGTTTGCTTTCTCCAAAATACCTTGAAATGTAAGAACAAATATAAACACATTCTCCTTTATAGTGGTTTAGTAGTAGGGAAAGAATAGTAAATACCCTTATATCTCAATTTCCTATTATACATTACCACAGCGAAGAAACACTTCATGGAATATGATCAGTAACCACTACAGTGCTGAGCTACTTGAAGGTAATTAGTTTGGGTTCAGAGGCAGAGACAGCTAAATAGTTAAAACTTGGGGTTGGTTTTAAATGAAGAGTGTGTATTTAACTGTCTTTAAACTCTGTGAACCTACCAAGATTTCAAAATCATGATAGTCACTTTGTGAAAAGTGATTATCCTCCCCAAAGCATTTCTGACTATTTGCTTCTACTTTTGATAGAAATAACGTAAGCACAGTATTTCTCGAGGAATTTCAATGCCTTTGGTTTTGATGCTGGACAGAAGTCTTAAGTCTCTGGATTAGGAGGCTGCTTGATCCTTTTTGTAGCATATGCAAATATGGTATGAGATAGTACAACTTAAAACATATTATGATCAAGATTTTCACCTTTGGGAACTTGATTAAAATCTGGCTTGGATTGCATACACGAGCAGTTTTAAATTTAACACAGGAAGAATACTTGTGTTTAACAAATAATATTGTGCCCAGAACATGCAAGCAATAAGATAAAGAATACTAAATGCAACTACCATGCACTCAGTTTGGCCAACGACACTACAAATATGGACACACATTTTGCACAGTCATGGCCTCTTAAAATTAAGATTGTAATTTTTCATGGACTCGTTTTCTAAGCTACTAAATAATTTTTAAGCTGTGTGGTTTAGTAATGATAGTGTAAGATGTGTGCCTCTTTGCCTGGTGATGCAAACCATAAGGAATGCATGAGGTTCATTCTCTTTGTTAATTTTTGAGCATTCTTTCAGGTGGTGTTTCAGGCTATCTGTGCTAGACATTTTGGAGCCTGACTGCTTACAGGATGTCTGTCTTTCTGCAGTATTGTGACATTCGGAATCATCCAGCACATTTTTGCCAATGAAGATGTCATAGATTTAGAGAACTCTCAGCTCAGAGATTTGCTCTGAGAAAACTTAGTCTTGTTGACTTTGAAGTCATGACTCTGTTTTCATGGGCTTTTTGCATAGTGTTTGTTGGTGGGAATTATGTTGACTTCTCCTGAAGTGGCATCTGTTAAGTATAAACGTTTATCCACATGTTCAGACTACACTTTGGCAGCTCTGCTTATATAGTGGTTTAAACATAAGTGTGTCTTTATAATTAAACTGTGTATCCAGACTCTCTGAACCCGAGACTGTGCTCACACATGGGCTTGGGGTGAGCATGGTAGCATTGGAAAGGGACTACTTGTGTCCCTCCTACCCTGTCACACAGGACTACTAGTAGTGTGGGTAAGAGACACAGACATAGCTGTGCCTGCTCACCCCAGGTCTGCCACTGCACAGCCCATCACACTTTGCAGCAATATCAGATGCCAGCCAGGTTGCTATTCTGTTCCATGACTTAATGGTTCAACAGAAGTGCCTTACCAGAAATGGATGTTACCAAACCTATCTAGAGTACATCTAGATCAGGTATCTAGAGCACATCAGGCTCACAGCTCACCTGGTCTTGGGACTCGTATTTCTGTTGGCAGAATAAAGGTAGGTTGCATAAGAAAAGAGAGTTAGAGGTTGTTTCATACCTGTTTGCAAATAAATAAAGAAGAGATCTTTCTGTATAAATTGCAATATTTCCAATAGATTTTGTTTTGAAATTTGTTATTTCCAAATACTCTGGAAGAACCAGAAATTTGATATTTAATGTCTTCCTGTAGGGTCTTGGAACAGACTGCTGGAGTGGGAGGCCTCTGGCAGAGTTCTGGGTACACAGGAATCACACATTAAGAGCAAAGTTCCTTTGAGTTTGGAAAGATTTCATCCGTATCTTTGACTTTAAAAAACATCTGTCTTCATCCATTTCCAGCGTATTTATTTAATTTGAGACAGATGACTCTCATTAGCTTGTTGGTGGGGCTTGGTCCCCTGAGGCAGTGTCCTGCTCTCCACTGCTGGCTGTTGCTTTTTCAGTTTCTGAATGAAGAGCTTTATGACTTCCTCATTAGAACAGACACAAGCGTAATAGGTTAAAAGCCAGACCATTTTTTTTCAGCAGTAGAGTTTATCAGTTCACCTACATATTTCCAAGTCTGTATTCGGATAGCATATTTTAAGAAATTGAAAAAAAAGTCACTGGATGCCAAACCCCTCATTTTTCAAAATAGTTTCTACTAGTGCACTGTCTCCTCATTACTTATGTGGTTTCTGTTTGCAATAAAGCTGCAATAAATCAGCACATTCCTGGTATTGACTGGGTCTACCTACTCACAATTATGGTCGGACCCACAGTAGTTAGGAAAACTCAGTGAAGCTGGGTTTCTAAGAAACTAACAGGCTGAAGTGCTGGCCCTATAGCTGGCAAAAGAAGGGATCAAATTGCTTTGTTCAACTTTCTTTTAACCAGACACTTACTGCACATATTAGGGGAAACACATTCTGCCATAATAATTTGTTCGTAATTAAGATTTTCCTTTCACCAGTGTGGGAAAAGAAACATATTCAGGTGGCCTCACTGGTGTCCAAGTCTGACTATTCACAAGTCTGACTATTTGATACAAGGAAGTAATTAGATTTTTCTTTTTTAAACTGGAATTCTGTGTGCTAGGGAATAGAAAAAAATATTAAATGTCTCATCTGTGGCTTAAAATCTATGCCAAGAAGATGACTGGGAAGTTCTTAAATTAAAATTCATATTCTACAGAAAGAAAATCCCTTTGTATCAAAAAATATCTGGTGTTTGTTTTTTGGTAGTTATACATTTTCTGTTCACAGACCATCCAGTTTTTTTTGCAGAGATTAAAAGACTATTATTTTTTAAATTTAGAATCTTTCATCGCATTGCTCGATTCTCAAATGCTTTATATTTCTCTGCTCCATGAGTCTGGAAAAGATTGATACAAAAGTGGGAGGCTATGGAAAAGGAAGAACATCTGACTCACGATTAGAAACCATGGCCAAACCACTCTGCAAGGAGGAGGTACAATGTCCTGGGAAAAATGAAAACTAGCTGTTGGAAACAAGAAACGCCAACTGTGTTCAATAGGTCTTTGTGAATCTGTGTATTTGGTGTACTGCTCTAAACATGTACTTACCTACATTCATTTAAAATTAATATGAGAGACACTGACACAAGTAATGACTGAATTAATGAAACCAATTAAACTAAATGCAAACTTGCTAGGACCTCTCTGTGTTTGAAAGAATAGTTTGGATATTTATATATTAAATTGTGTGTAAATAAATCTGTAAATATTAATAGGACTGATAATTACATACATAAAACAAGTTTTGTTCTGACTGAAAATCCATTTTTATGCTCAAAAGTGATACAATAAGTTGTTTAATTAAAAGTCTGTGCTCAAAGACAACTCTGTTTTGGAAAAGAAGAAACTTCTTTTTGATTTTTTGATCTGTTATAGTAGACTGAAGTTATCCATGTGACTTAAGCCAGCTATCATCTTTTTTTTTTATTACTAGATACCTTTTATTGTTTATTTGCCTCTATTGTATACATGGGAGGTCTCTTGTAAATGAGTAAAAGTTTATACAGTGATGTTCTCTATTAAATGGATCAACAGCTGAGATTTCAAAATATTTTCTTTGCACATGAAAAGTTAAGTAACCAGGGCGTCGTTACTGCGAGAATTCAGGAGGGCATAGGGGATGTCTCCAAATGCAATGAAGTGGAGAGGCCTGATGGAGTCAGGAGCAGCACAGACACTGACAAGTGCTGGCTAAGGTCCCAGCACTCAGGGACAGTCACCTTCACCTGTAGCGGGAGCAGTGCAAGGGATGGTGGATATAGGGACAGACATTAAGGCTTGTTCCCACCATATTAGACCCCAGATTGGCTAGAGGGCATAGGTGCTTAAGACAATTCCTTTTTTCATGCAGTGGACTAAAACACTTCATTCTTTCTGATTTGATTAGTAACAGGGGCAGAAAAGTTTTCTGTTGGAGCTCTGACAAACATTGCTTGGGCTGGGTTACCTGTATGTAATGGAAAACATGAACAACACAGACAACTGTGGGAAAACACGGATCCAGAAGATGCAGTAAAAGGGGAAGGAGCAGCAAAACCAACTCTATAGCATATTCTGCTGAAGCAAGAACTGCAACAATTAATAACAAATCCTATGAATAGTTGTTAAACTCCACTAATAACAAGCAGCAAATCCAACAGAAAATAAGCGAAAAGCAGTGCTTTTAGCAATTATAGCAATGCCTTGCCTAACATTGCAGTTAGAAAAGCAGCAATTTAAGGGAGAACTTAAAGCAATTTCTGCATGTGAACCCATGAGGGATGAAGTCCCTGCTGTGGCACTGGGAGATGCTACAGGAAATATGGAAGTCCTCTTAAAATGGAGTAAAGTCACCTCAGAAGTCACTGAAAAAACTTTTGAGATTCAATAACTTGCAAAGGGAGGCAAGAGCCACCCAGACGGGTTATTGTCTCCCTGGGAAATACTACACAGTGAGTATGAGATGCAGGGTGGTAAAGCTGCCAGAGATAGATATGTCTATGCAGCCTATCCAGGCAACACTGACCCAAGTAAGAAAACTTAGTGTTGGTGAATCAGGTAGAAAACAACCTGGAAAACCAGCCTTGAGCAGTAGCTTAATAGTTCACAGTTCTATATGTACATGGAGACTGAAAATTTGGGCATATTGCAAAGGTGACATGGAGCAAAGCAAACTGAAACAGAGACAGAACTTGGTATTTCAGCTACAAGAGGCAAACTGTCTGATGAAAAATTACTTGAAAATGGTACCGGGCTGCAAGCTGAGAGTGGGGAGAGCAATGCATCTTGTAAGGCTCAAACCCAAATGTTGAACACTTTTTGGCACAATTTGGCTTAGGTTATTCTACATGTTGTCAGACAACACAAAGACTTAGTTTCAAGAGGCACACGGATGAACAGAGAGGTCTTTTCTTATTTTGCCTTGTGTTCAGGAGGTAACAAGAACAGAGGCTGCCAGTTTGTGTGGCACCTCAGTCTGTATTCAGAACCTAGGGAAAATCCACCAGATAATGCTGCTTGTCATGTCCATGTACATATTTGGGCTGCCTCTGTGATGATGTACATTTCTAGCCTATGCACATGAAGACAAGTAAGATGTTAACTATTACTAAGCAACTGTGGTACCTAGTAATACAGACCTAAGTTTGGGCTGCATGGGCCTGGCTCCTGAAAGAGTCTTGGAACATTTAATGGAAAAATACTGTCCTTCTGACACTCACTTGTTGATTATCAGCCAATATCCTGCTGAAAACAGTGCTGAGACAGCAGGGAGATGTCTGTAGCCCAAAGGAACCTGAGGGAGGAAAGAAAGCGCCTTGGAGTGCAGTGTATATCTAAGCTCTGGGGAAAGCAGACCGCTCCCGCAAACCCTCTGTGACTGTCCAAAATTCTCCAATATCAAGACAGATTCTGTCCAGGGTCAGAGAACCTTGTACACACTGTTCAGCAGATGGTTGATCAGCTTCCTTTATTCTAAGGTTTCCTGGGGATGATAATCCCCAACACAGTGGCAGGACAGGGAATAGAAAGCACCCAAAAAGAAACAATATGTTCTTTGGGCTTTTCACCATTTGAATGACTATGTGGAAGGCAGCCCAACAAAACACTGGAGTTCTTCCGGGAATACGATCAGAGTTTGTTCTTTGGTAGTAAGTGCAGCATCCAAATCTAATGTTTACTTAACGTCTTGGACTAATGAAACACGAGAGGGGTCCAGGAAGGCACAATATTTATATAGCCACACCTGATACAACACAGGCAAATAGCACAGGTCCCAGAATTCAGAGCACCTCGCTGCACCTTCTGGGCCCTGAGAGGTTCAGAGCCTCCTGTTTAGACAAAGTCTTTAGATATTGATTTCCAGGTAGGTGATACACCTTGATGGTCTCTAACAACCACTTCATGAGCAAAACAGAGCTCTTGCAGAATGTGCAAACTGCCCAGGAGTCTCCATGTCAGTTCAGCTAAACGTTGAGTGAGGCATGAATAGACAAAACATATGAGGTATGAGGAAAAGCCTGAAGAATTAAACTGCCTTTCATCAAGAATTAAGATAAGCCGTTTTTAGGTTAGGTAAGGTTTTCGCTGGAATCTCCTGTTCCATCTAGCAACAAAGGAAACTTTTGAGACACTTTCAATGAACATGAAACCATTAGCTGATTTACTTGGAACAGGAAAGCAGAAAGTCCACTACAGTATAGGGAAGACCTGTATAGATTCATTTGGCAAGATACAAAGTCAAATGTATAGTATTCTGGATTTTACTCTGTAGATGGGTGCTTCTGAATGGTGTTATTACATCTGGGAGGGACCCCTGGTGGCCTAGTGGTTAGCATGCGGGACTCTCACCGCTGCGACCCAGGTTCGAATCCCAGTCCCCAGGGCAGATGGAGCCCGTTAGCCCTGTGAGGCCATCCATCTATGAGAAGGTCACTCTAAACAAACCTACGTCCTGAGGACCTCACTGCCATTGTCCAAGCTTGCTTGGCCCCGGCAGATGAACCTTAGGATTAAAGGGTGGGCTCAGTTCAGCTCAGGCTGTGTCTCACCTAAAAAATCCATTGCGCAGGCTGGAAAGGTAAAAGACCTTTCCCAAAATCTTCGTTCGCGAAGACTGGCCATTATTATATTACACCTGGGGGATTTTGGTTACTACTCAGTGGCTGACACAATTAATTACTACTTTAGCATGTGTGTGTAATGCGGTCAGTATAAACTCTCTGAAAAAACTTGTACATAACTCTTTTTAAGGGATACATATAATTGCTTTGCTACAGGTAAAAGTTAATTTCTGGTATTTCTTAGTATTCTATTGCTTTTTAATTTATTAGTAAAAGGTTTTGAATAGGCTGTGGAGTTCAGTGCTACAATGAGAACTTTTTCCTTGTTCCAATGAATACATAATAGAACTGGGTCCTCTGACAGTATTTTGCTTGGAATGGTGCTCACAGGCCAGAAACAGCATTGGTATGAAACCTTGGCATACTTTTGCTAAGGGTTGTGCGCTTTTGTTCAGCATACTGCTTGCAAACTGCTAGATGATGGCTGCTGGTCAGAGACTCTTCTCCACATTTCATGTGATAAGAAGGAAAGAAATACAGGTTTGCATAAAATATCTGTGTTACAGAAATACACATACAGGTGATTTTAACTTTATCTAAGATCACTGTCTACCTAATAGAACTGCCTAAAGTTTCCAGAGGGCTTAGGGCAAAAGATTGTGGCCTTTTCAATGCAAAACGTATTACATAAAGTGGAGGCCCTTTTCAACCCTTCAAAGGAAGAAGTTCAAAGCAAACTCTCCCTTCAAGACACAGAATTATACCCATGCTAAAATACAAATTCCAGCTTGTTGTTCTAATCTGTTTCACAATACAAAAATGCAGGAATTTTACTATAATTACATCTACTCTACCTAGAATTCAAAAATAAGAAAAAAGAAATTAAGTGGAAAAAAACTTCTTTTCCTCCTAATTTTGAGAGGGCTAAGCACTACCACTTGATGGATGTTTCTGCCATTTCTATTGCACAACTAAAAGAACCAAAGAAAAACCAGATACCCAGAAGAAATACTAGGGAGTGCATGCTGCTTTTACAACAGAGCAAACTAGAGGGTAGGGCTACCTGTGGTCTTTCACCCCTATGAAAGACATGACCAATGGAGAACTTGAGTCCCAGGGACCAGGACATCCTTAGAAGGACACCTGAGGAGGAAGTTCATGCTGGGGAACTAAAACCATTAAGACCTTTCTTTGCAGTTTAGCAATCTTCAAACCCTGAAACGGATTATGTTGCAGATATTCCCCAGATGTGAAGTCCTGAAAGCCAGGGCTCCATAGAAGCAAGCTGAATGAGTTAGAAAGGAAGCAGCCAAGCCACTCTAACAAGGTACTGCATGGAAACAGAAGCCCTTTAAAAAATAAATTAATGAAATATAACTCATTCAAAGAAATCACAGTTTACTAGTGAAAATTTATTTTATAGAAAATTGATGACCATTCCTACTGTAATTTTTTTAAAGGTTTTCATTCACAATTGGAAGAAACACTATTTCTTACTTAATCTGTTCCACTTGGCTTTTCAGAATAAGATATAGCAGATCCAGCTAAAACGAAAAGGCTAAAGCAATAAAAACCTAGTCAGATAAAGGGAAAGGAATGAAAAACTCACATTCCATGTCCTCCTTCGGTGTTATGAAACCAAAATCATCAATTTTTTGACTCTATTAATCTCTTATAGGTTATCTGTAACAGACACAATTCAAGATGTTCAACATCTATTGACTTTAAAGACATTATGCAAGGAATA
The DNA here is from genome assembly GCF_003984885.1 of Neopelma chrysocephalum. Lineage (NCBI taxonomy): Eukaryota > Metazoa > Chordata > Aves > Passeriformes > Pipridae > Neopelma > Neopelma chrysocephalum. The sequence goes on along the minus strand of NW_020897760.1, from coordinate 6,541,524 downwards.
AACCTCTAACATATTGCTTTGTGTTCTATTTTAAGAGCATACGCAAATTTACTCAGTTCTAAACCTTTTTTCAAAGAAGTCCCATCCTTAAACCCTGGGCTGTCAGATAGACAAAACATCCTATGTGGATAACAGTCTAATAACAAAATGTTCATTTCTGAAAAGAAGCTGAATGCAATTATTGTAAAAGCAGCTCTTCTTTCTGGAAGGAATATGCATGACCTGATGGCCTACAGATGTGCACTGAAAACTGCCTGACCTCCTTCACAGACTACCAGATGGTCTCACATCATGAGATTCCTCTCCTGTATGACTATTGCAGTCTATATGCTTAGTCACTAGAGCTATAAATAGTCTAATTCCTACTATTTTTTTAACCAGCAACATTCATGAGCCACTTTCACAGGAAGATCATTCTGAAAGAATTAACAACAGCTTGAACACATGGCTGGTTGAAATAGTAGTTGTTAAAATTTACAAAAATGTATCAGCTGGTTTCTGAAAAAAATAATAAAAAATATTTCTTGGAATTGCAGCCCTGAGCTCCCACAAAGAAGTTTAGCTTTTAGTGGTTGGTGTGGGAGGCAATGGTAGGAAGGAGCTGGTAACAATTACTAGTCAAAGTTTCAGCCCTATGCCTAGTCTGTCTTTTTCTGGGACTCACCAGAAGTATTCTTTACTGCAAAATCTGTTAACAATAATGACACAGTTCTGCAGAAAGCACCCTGGTAATCATATCAGATTCCCATGGTTTCTGCTGGGAACAGTTCTTAACACAGCAGAAAGGAGCCTCTCTTAACCCTGTGCTCACTGCATTATTCTCAGCATGTCACCGATGATATCACACTTCAGATACATTGTGCTTTTACCAGAAACCATAAAGAAACTCAAAAGACTATGAAACAGTCTGGTCTAAAACTAATTGAGGAAATAATTGGAAAAAGACTAATGTTAACTTCTGAAGGATTCTTTTCAGCCTGAAGTGCATGACTCCTTCCTCTCTTTTCTGAAAAATGGTGAATTTGAAAGGGACCCAAACCTAAATTCCAGTTCCAAATTCTTCACATATTTTAAGGATGTACTCACTGAAGTCTGAATTGTGCAGCTGACCCCACACTAATGGCTGAATCAAGCACCTCATTTGCAGGCACCTTAAGGGCATAGGTTATTTGTGCCTTTTTAAAAAATTAACCTATTTGAGTGCCATACATATAGTGCACCAGGGTGAGGGAGGGGGAAAGCCACTTGTAAATTAGAAAGTTTAACCAATGGTTTGCCTGCGATTAAAAGCAGAAAATTCAAGTCAGTAACATTTCAGTTTTGGTTACCTAAACCTAAAGTTTTTATTACAGAACTAAACATTATTTGGGTTCAGCTTGTTTAAATGAAACCCTCAGTTTTAGGCAAAAGACATCTCTTCATTCCTTCCTTTTTAAATAAGAAGAAATATTTTCCTAGGCAGGTAACATAGTAAAATATCTGAAGAGATATTGTTAATGTTTAAACATCAGTTTGAATTTTCTGTGGTTTTTTTTTTTTGCTGAGAGATATTAGTTAAATGATCTTCACAGTGACAGAGAAATAATTCCATTTTTAGGGAACAGTTTCTCTCAAATCTGTTTTAGTTTCACACACATTTTAAGAAGTAACTCCTCTCCCTAGGCACTGCAGGCTTGACTCACGTACTATGATGATCAGCGGAAAGCACTCCGTGTGCTCACAGATGTTTTCTGAGACACATGTTGAAACTGGTATGAAATGCCTTATAAGGTGTTGCTCTGGCTTGGCCTTCAGCATATTATTCTGAGATGTTTTTGCATGATTTATATGAAATAAAAAGTTAAGTAATCCAAAACCTGCAGATCGACAATGAGGAAAAGACTTGCAGGGTTTAAGTGATGTGGGGGTTTAAACAGATAGACTACAAAAATAGCCATCAATAGTCTCCAGTGACATGCCTTAATATGCTTCCTTATCCTTGGGCCTTTATTATTTCACTTAATGAAAATAATAAAGATTTCAGAGAATAAACAGAGTCACAGGTTCAGCCTAGAGAAGAGACTGACAGGGGACCTCATTGCAGTCTAACATCATTATGAGGGGAAGCAGAGGGACCGATACTGATCTCTTCACTCTTGTAACGAGTGACAGGACTCAAGGAAACGTTATGAAGTTGAGTCAGGAGAGGTTTCAGTTGGATATCAGGAAAAGTTCATGTGGAACACAGGAATATGCCAGAGTTCACAAATCCCTCAGCGCTTAATCGCTTTTCACATTTACGCTCTCTTGCCCTTTTGCTGATTAGAGTTGTTTAGCTGAATTCCTGTTCACCTTCTCCCCTCTAATCTCTGGGTTCTGGGATCATTCCCCCTGCCCTCCAGTCTGTCTTGTCCACTCAATTCAGTGTTTCTTCTTCTCCTCTACTCTCACCCCCTCTGAGCAGATTCCCCTCCCAGTAGAATTTCATCCCTGCTCCTAAGCATTCATGATCCACCTCTACCTTCCCCCTGCTCAAGTTCTCTCTAGCTTGCTTGCTCAGATAGTAAGTTTTCCGGGTAGATAATATTTTATTTTCAGTTTGTACTGTACCTATAGAACAGTTAAGATCCCTAAATTACCTGTTCTAGAGACACACACATAAGTAGTTACTCAAAGAGCTAAAATACAGCTACTGAATTGAATAGCTGTAGGCATGACAGAGTATTTGATTTCTCCCACTTTTTTTTTAATGTGCTCCCTTTCCCTCTTAGTAGGAATCTTTAGTCACAAAGCAGCTTCTAGAATGACATGACTGTAATGCAACTAAGTCTAGCTAACAGGAAAACTTTTACTTCAAATACTTTCAGATTTAACACAGCAGTCCAAAAACCTCATACCTATTTTTCAGTTACCTTCAATGCTCCTGGCTAAGAACATGCCTCGCCAAGTTTTATCAAAATATTTGTGTATAAATTTACTGGGAAGTATTTATCGTATTTTACACTATATAGTTACGAGAAACCCCAGTACGTTTTTCTATCCTGGTTCCATTTTCAGCAAAATTTGCTACAGTTCTTATAATGTTCACTGATATTCTTCAGGGATACTGGCAGCCAGACAATGGGGAGCATGAAATGTCTATAGACCAGGTAGTTTTCAGGATCAGTTTTGAACATAGTTGCATATGGTTATCATTGACAGAGAAAGAGTTGTTCAACCTCTCCATATTAAGAGACACACCCACTGATAAAGGAGACACTATCTGACTAGTAATTTGAAAAGCAGGAAATTACCCTTCATGTGACAGCACTTTAATGTGAAAAACTCTGAGTATCTGTGTCGGTTTTAACAGTTCACCACTTCGCCATTGTCAGCATGTGTTCTATGGAGCCATGCCACTGCCTCTACCATTGGCTTTAAAGCATTTTAATTCTGAAATTTCAAGCACTAAATTAGAAAGGAAAAGTGTATCTTCATCAACGATTCCATTTGTTCCAGTAGAAAAGATAATGAGAATGTTATTATAGCATCTAACACAGAGAGTCATTGAGGATGAGGATGCAAGTGAGTTGAAAAGACCCAATGGAGTCTCCTGACTTTATTTATTTCCTTGCTCTTGATTCAAATTAAAGTGCCTATACCAGTCCCACTTTTGATTAGTCACTTCACACCAGCATCAGAGCTGAACTTCACAGAAGAGGCATATAACTTAAGCACTACAGTTTGGTCCATTGTGTTAGAGGATCCAACTATGTGCTCCTCTGTTTCTTCAGATGTGCTCTTCTCAGCTGCTCACTCATTTCCTCAGATACAGTGAAATACCCAGGTTGCCCAATAAGTTCCTCTGATATAATGTTATTCTATGGAAGCTTGTAGTCAACCTTTTAGGCTGACTATTTTCCAGTCCCTTTCTTTATAGGCAGAGGTGTTACTCATTGCTTCCCACTGCTCTGCTCCAGGGTGTTGCCAAGCTAGTTTGTAGTAATGCCATATTTTGGAAGACAGCTGTACAGATCCCAACACCCTCTTCATTCCATAATGTTTTTACAAAGAGTGCTTCATTATTCCCATTCCCGCCATGCCTGGAAACAGGTGCATGCAAAATCAGGCTTCCCCTCTCAACACTGCAATATCTGCTGACCATGCTCGTAAACTTCATCCACTGCCAAAAAGCTACCAGTGCTTCCAGGGCAGTAAACCCTGAAATCTGTGAGTTCACCTTTCACCTGACAGGAAACCACATGTCTAACCAGCAGTAGAACTATTTTCTTTCTTTAAGTTTTTAGGTTTCTCAGAAACCACAGGGTGTACAGACACTGAATTGTTTCAGTTATCTCATTCTCAGGTGCAACGCCCATTGTCTCTGAAGAACACCAGTGTACATTATAAGTTTCTATGCAGTCTCTAGGAGAGGCATATTGAAAAGTCCTGTGACTGGATGAAGAACAGCTGCCTATTTGCCTGGGAAAGGGGAGCTCTTCATCCTGAGAGTAACTGGACATGCTCAGAGTGGAAAAACTCCTAGGGTACAGCCTGAGGCAGCCAGAGGGAGACATTAAATGAGAAATTGTACAGACTGGGAGACTGCTGTGAGAAGGGGATTCATCTGCTGCAGGGAGCAACTCTAGTGCCAATGTGGGTAGGAGGCAGCTTTGACTGCAATAACATGCGAGGTAGGAGTGGATCTGTTCAAATGGTCCTGTAGACGAGATATCTACAGTGGTTTTACTACAGATACATTCTAGTCTAGTCCTGGGACCAAAAAGCCCAACTGTAGTTGAAAGACATGAAGTGTCCGGGAGCAAATCAGTTCCATCTGAAGGGAGTCCAGTTTGTGTGCTCTGAGTTTGCAATACATTTGTTTACAAGTCATCTTTTTAGACTCTTATGCCCAGCAGAGCAGTGTTTCTTATTATTAAAGATTCACACTTTTATGGTGTATTATTTGTGTATTCTCATTATATACAATTCTAATGATCTACAACCCATCTGAAAGGAAAAGGCATATGTGGAATGGTAGGGCCTCAGTTCCTCCTCACATCTTTGACTGACACAGCTCAATATTGTGTCATGTTATTTCTATAACCATAAGGATGTGCTGTAGTTTACTGAAAAGATAAGACTACAGACTGTAACGAAGTGGATTTGTCTATCACCTGAAGAATAGCCATGTTGTCCTTTCCTTAATGAACCAGTACCCCAGGAATTCCGAGCTGCCACATATGTAACAATATTCAAGATCTATTCCTCTGCATTACTAAACTTGCAAACATAAAGAAAGTGCTTTTAGTATTAATAATAAATTCCTGACCTTTTTTGTGCAGTCAGCTTCTCACCATTCATTCTGGGATGTGATGATAAAAGAAGGAAATGAGAAATGGAAATTCTGGCACTGAAAGGCAAGCTCAGAGTAGACTGAGAGGGAAGTATCTGTATATCCTGACTATTGAAGATGTGTATTGTAGGAAAGCAGTGTCAAAAATCTTCTCCATGAATTCATATCTGAGGATAAGAGAGTTTTCAGCTTATGTTCTTTTTAACAGTACAAGATGTGAACTAACTTGTTTAATTAAAAGAATACAAATGCATTTCTAAAAATTTTTAAATCAGTATGTGTTTATCTGATTCCATTTTTACAGTGAAACAACTTTGACTCCTTCATTATGACTTTCTTTTCGATCTCAGTCACTTATGAAGGAAAGAGAAACAAGCTGTATTGCAGTTTAAAAGCTTCTGTCATCAGTAATAGAAGACTCCAGCAACCGGAGTATTAACTCCCAAATTTGGTCTCCTGTTAACACTGCATCAGTACTTGAGCCTTGTTGCCCTTGCACAGCCAATTTGATCACATGAATACAAAAGGTGGGATCTGAGAAGATAAGGTTCCTAATCACCTTGTATTTGCATAGACTGGTCTTAAGATATCCCATCTAGGTTGCAACTCCCTCCTCCTGCCCTGCCAGATTTTATGACTGACCCAAATTCTGAACTCCACGGTTTTTCCAAGCAATGCTACAGTTCACCTGCTTGTTTCTAGATACACAATCATGATAAATTGTATCTTTCTGAGGTCTATTCAAAGCAGAACTCATAACCTCTGTCACAAGGTCTCTGATAACAAACATTAAGGTGGACAAAGCAATATGGGAGCGTACTGAGAAACGTGAGGAGAATTTGAAGCTAACTGTTCTTCTAAACTTTGCAGAAACATTCTTCTCTCTGGTACCTGTACACTACCACATCACCTGCCATTTCTTAAGAATGCAAGTACACTCACCCATGGCCAGGTACGTTAGGTAAAATTAGATTTCTCGTGCCAGCAAATGTTTAGGTAATACAACTGTCAGATATTTTTGACTTTTTTGTGATTTCCTTTTGGCAAAGACTGTACTGATGGGAGAGCATATCAGCAAAAGGAATTTCAAATTATCAAGTCCCTTGTGGTTTGACTGCACAGTAGGCTACATATTTTGGCGTGAATTTAACAAGCACAGAAATAGAATGCTCTCTCAGCAATTGTATAGCATGCCATACAATATTCAGCAAAACAACACAAAAAGATTGAGAGGATACCTAGATAAACCCATAAGCTACAATTCTTCAATTTTCCCAAAGGATACAAATGCCTATTTCCCATTAAATTAACTAGTATGGATTTTCCATATCCCACATATAGCTTTGGCCTGTAAATGTTTTTAGAGTCCCTATAGGAATGGCTTGTGAGATCCCCTGCTCAGTGGTTTCCGCAATACATTTTTTAATTTATTTTTTCTTGAGCAAAGAGTCAATAATTGAGAATGCTACAGACATGAGCTACTTCTGTTAAGGCTATTATTGGGATTATACTGTCACAGATGTAAGTAAAGAGAATAAAAGTTTCTGGTAATGCACAATACAGTAGTACCCAGCTCCTACTTTTAGATGTTCATGGGGAAAACAAGAAAAAGGAAAAAACCCAAATCAAGAAAACAAACAGAAAAAAACCCAAAAAACACACCAAAAAGCCCAGTAAGATATACTTCTGACAGAGCAAAAATTTTAAAAATCCACGCTTATTAAAAAAAGAAAAAAATCAGGACATGCATTAAGTTTCTATTTCATAAAAAGAATTGAATATTCTTCATACTGCTCTCCTTCAGCAGTTAAATTTTCTTCCATGAAACCTTGTAACACAAATTGAAAAATGCATAATGAGTTGTCTAGAAAAATTAATTTTCTGAAAATTTAAAGAACTTCCATTTTATTTTTCTGAGCAGTTCACCCTTCTGTCATGATATTGTGCTGCAGATGTGTCACTTTGTGACCTTTCAGAGTCCTGCAGTTAATTCTGACTTTGTGCTGCTATTTAATAATCTCAACACATATGGAAAAAGCTTGCTGATAATATATTGATAGTTTGGGGGTTTAGTTATGATTGATTCTTTCCTCTTTTTTCTACTTTGTCATTACAGTGTGGCTACAGGAAGAAGAAATTAATTAGATCTATTTCTGTTTACTCTAATGAAGCACACCTGGTCTTAGCAGAGATATACTAGCACAAATAACAATTAAAGCCAGAATAAGTAATTTTGGCAGAAATTAAGCCATTAAAAGAGTTGCTTGTGAACAGGGCATGCTATGATACATTCACGCTAGAGATTTTTCAAAAGCAGAGTTAGACAAAGAATTAATTTGACCAAGAAACTTGACCACGCCAAGAGGAATGGCATTTACTATGTCAATACATACATCAGTCATCAGTATAGGAACCTGATACAACAAACAACTTCAAATGCAGCTGGACTTCATAATCCCTTGAAAAATAAACTGATATGAGCTCATCTGTATGGGTAAAGCAAACCATCAGAGGTCAAGGAGCATTCCACAGAAGCAGTTATGCAAAAGGAACAAATTGTACCCACCTATGAGCAGGCACAGAAAGACAGACTGGAACATTTCCCAAAGTGTAGGGGAAAACTGAGCGGAGGAAAGATAGCAAAGTATAATCAGGCCTTAACCTCTCCAGGATGGTACAAAGAAAAGATTCCTAATGATTTGTCCTTCCTCTTTAATTGATGGGATTCAGGTTGCCCAAGATTGAACAAGTTACTGCCATTTAGAGAAGAGTGACAGTAAGCTGTGAGGAAAAAGAGGTACTAATAAAGCCTAGACCAACACTATATTTTCAACAGAGAGCTGGGATGCCATAGGGCATTACAATTCTAATTCACTAACTTTTTGAACCTTGTTACCTCAGGACTAAGCCTTTCATACTTAGAATCATATAATCATAGAATCAGCCGGGTTGGAAGGGACCTCTGAGATCATCAAGTCCAACCCTTTATCCACTACCACCGTGGTTACTAGACCATGGCACAAAGTGCCATGTCTTCCTGATTAAAATAAACTACTACTAAATTACATTTCCAGGATTTCAGTATTCATCATGAAGCTTTCCACAAGAGAAGTTGTTATTACAATCTGCCTTTTACAACATTTTGACTGATTTGCCCATAAATTGTGAAACTTTTTTATTTGTATATAGTACCTTTGTCAAACAGCACAGGTTTCATTAGATGCGTAGACAGGATGCAAAGATGCATGACTAGAATTTTTTTTCTTTCATCTGAGATTAAGTTACATGAGAGGTGCCAATAAAGCTGTTTCTGCAAAGGAAACAGCCCAGACCAGTTCTAGAGGTTTTAAACTTCCAGCTTAAACAAGTGTCTGAGTAATAGCATCTGCCTCGTAAAGATATTTTGCCATTGTGAATAATCTCAAGCATTATAAAATAATAATAATATTTACATCTAATGTTCTGCTTTGCAGTGACTGTTGAAAATTTGCATCTTATTACTGATCTCTAGGTTGTCTAGTTACAATTACCAAGCACCATCTGACATCATAAGTAGGCTTAAGAGAGTCACCTCTTCTGCAGGCAGCTTCTTTTAGGATAGCAGGAGTTGTTTCTTGGTCTCCGCATCAACAAGAAAACAGGGACAATTAATTTGTTATTGAACTAAGGAAGGTATGTTTTTCTATTCTGAAATTATTCTGTTATTTTACTAAGTATTTCTGTTACTACACTTAAAAGAAACAGTAAACTCTCCATTTATTGCTTATTGTTTCTAAAAGTGACACTGGATAGTGACGAAAACCAAATGGGATAGTTGAGTAATTAAAGAAAATAGAACAACTGGAAGAGATCATAATTTTTCTGATTCTGTGAGTCAAATCAGTTCATGTGTCCAGCCAGGAAAGAGACTGAAGGTATTACAAAACACAATGCTTTATTATTTTTCCTTTTACTCTTCAGATGGAAGGAAGGACTACAATTATTTCTCTTGTAATCACTAGCATTAATTGTGTCTCTAGTGCAGTACCAAAACATTTTAAATGTGAGTTGGTGCTACCATGATCTGATCTATGGTGACTCAACTCTGGGAGCTAAGCTAGTAGAAAACCATTATTTTATATTATCAGTTTTCTGGCAGTTTCACTGTCAAGCTGTTATGCAAAATGCTTATGCCAAAACATATAAGGAAATAGGGCTGTAGCAAAACTAAATTACCTTGGCTGAAGTAATTCTGGAGCTGCACTTTCACTGTAGGATTGATCTGATTCTAACATCTGCAAATGAAAGCATCTCCTATGAATCTATTTACTTTGTGCAACAAGAATGCCCTTGCAGATGACAATGATTTATACTCAGACTTCTAGGTTCTTTTCAGCAAGACACAGCCAGCAAACAGCTAGAGATGTGTGAGTTAACTCTAAGTTTGCTTCTCAGTGTATATGTAGCAATGATGTTATAGAACTAAAGAAACGTAGCATATTAGGAAAGTTCCAAACTTAAGAAAAAAAGCTATGTCAAAATTATTTTTTAATGGTGTCAGGGATGAAGGTAACATTCAACTTTGCAGCGGCAGCAAAGAAGATTCCAAGAGTGAATCGGTGAGGGACTAGTCATGTTTGAACAGTCTTGGTGCAGTACATGGGGTCTTTGGAGCATGCTAGGAGTTGTCAGGGGAGTGACACAGGCTAAGACAGCTCCACCAGGCTGGAGGTCGAGGTATTGTTCTAGACTCACAATGAACAGTATAACTGTGGAGATGGCTGTGGCCCTGTGACTGAATGGGGGCTCTAGGGTTCTCACCTCTGCCTTGCTGCCTCCCAACATCTTCCTCCTCTCCAGACCACAGTGCAGGACTTTTCCCCAGCCCAGCCTACTATCTTATCACCCACCCTGTCTCCCCCCTGTAACACATCACCCATTGGTGCCCCAGGCCCTGCTCAGCTCTGCTGCGCTTCCTCCACTGGCTCCTTCCACCACTAACAGCATGTGAGACACCATGGGAAGCAAGGATCTCTTCCAGCAGTGCTAAAGCTTGTGATTATATTTGAGATGGCTCTTTATGCAACCAGTGCAACCAGAACAGTGCAACCAGCTCAGAGAGGTGTCACACACCATCAGCAGAACAGGAGGAATGCACAGGCACTGAAGCCCCACCTGAGCGTTGCCTCCCCAAAATCCCTCAGCACCCCCTCCTGCACCCTTTCAGAGGCCTCATGTGCCACACATCAGCAGCTGCTTAGCCCTGTGAAAGACCTGGGGACAAAAAACAGAGCAGTGACAACTGGTTTTAGTGCTTTTGTGTTTACAGCATTCTGTTCTGGTTTCTAAAAGCTGCGGGTGCCTGAGCCAGGGGAATTCTTGTAGCCAAAAAGAACCTTTCCAAGCTTTACATAGAGATGATAGGAACAATACAAATTATAGAAAAACAGGGGAAAAAATAAAACCAGGCTTGGCTGGCATTGGCTTTTTGCTGACCCAGTTTGGGTTTCTGCCCAAACTATCCACTAAAGAAAATACCATAAAATCTTTCTGCACAGAATTTGTGTGTCATGTCAGACTGGGCTTCAACCCAAACTATCGACTAAACAAAACACTTGCTGCACGGGGTTTGTACAGCATACATCCCTTACTCCAAAATATTTAGAGAACAGATCTATGTAGTGGAAGGCTACAAGTTCTTAACACAATTAGTTTTTAGCTGCTCCATGTAATACCACCTGTTCGCTCACAGGTAAGTAAACCTATTCCTTTTACCAAAATTCTCAGTGCTTTTGAACTTAAACATTTTTTAGTATTTTTCCTTATATGCGTATATTATGTATCATGTTAATTCATAATACCTTATGTATTAGCAGCACTTATTACAAATCTTTGAGACAGTTGAAAGGCATAAAGAATGGCCAAAAAGTGAATGTTTCAGTAACAAGAACTTCAAAGGACTACACAACTACAGAGCAATTTTAAAATTCTAGAGCTATTTTAAATTTAAAGTATTGAATTAAATTTTCAACTCATAAGAAGATGTATAGCTGCTGAAGACAATGGAACTAACATGAATTTAGTTAATCTGAGGATCAAGATGATAACGATACAGGCAAATAGCCACCTGTGACTTTAGATTTTGTTGGATTTTTATTCTGGTCGTATTTTGAAATTGTGAAACTTTCCCCAAACTCAAAATATTTTTGTATGCATTGATTTTATGTGACAGAATAATGAAAGCAGAAGAACAATATTTAAATGAAAACGTTTGCACATTTCTGAAGAAACTGTGCAAATTTCCCCGTTTAGAAAGCCATGAGTCAAACTGACAGTTCTGCTGTTCAGAGATATGACTCCACTGACCTGGCCTTCCCTGTGACACCATTCTCACGAGTGGCCAGTCCAGGAGAGAAAATTATTCTCTTCAGTTTGGTCTTGGAAAGCTAACCACAGAGAAAGCGTTCTCAGTGCTCACATGCAATATCATTATTGCCTTTGTATTTATGTACGCAGTCACACTATTAACATTTTGTGTAAGAATTTATTTTCTAATTCTAAACAAAGGAATCTGAGGATCAGCACATCACTTCCACAATATTACTATATTTTCATCTGGAAAAACCATGAAGTTGCTATATTTATTTGCTCAGGCATTCTGAAAAACAGTTTAGAAAAGAACTTCTACAGCCTCAGATTTTTAAATAGAGGAAAATTTGATGAGCATTACAGGCATACTAACCTCTCTGAGTGAGCCTTCATCCTCCCAATATCAGTAGAGAGTTTAAAAAAGATATCTTGACATTTTTAATTTAATTATTTGAACAGCTTTCACTTTTTGCCATATTTAGTCATTAAAATAACATTGTCCAATGTGAGCTGCAGGGTCACAGGTTCAGTAGCCAAGGAGTGTTTTGTGGAGTTGCTAAGTCCTCTGGTTTTGAGCACACTGTGCTCATTAGACAGTAGTTGCATGTGACCTGCCACACTTAACCCAGCCAGTGTTAGAAACTCCACTTAACACATGTAGTCATATCCACAGCCACATTTCTATTTCACTTCACTTTTTAGTGCTACACCCGTTTTCTTACTATATTCCAAGACTGAGGAGTCAGTGAAACTTTATGACCTCTGCATCTTCTCATCATTAGGAAATTAAGCACACTGGTTACAGTAGAGTATTCCGTGTATAACAAGTGCCCTTAAAGCAGACTGCATCTTGCAGCAATAGTCTACCTACACTGCTTGCAAAATAGTTTCCACAGTGCTTTTCATAGTAGTAACTAGAGTCAGTTGACAGCATTAGTAAACAAGTGGCCTTCTAGCATGGATTCCCTCACTGCCTGAAATAAAAAAACTTCAGTTAAACAAATCTCCCCTGAAAAAGGACCCCGCTCACAGTGTCACGTCATCACAAGCAATGAAAGAGCTGTTTCTCATGAACCCTGCAAACTTCCTGAAACTTCTTGTAGTTGTTCCCTAGCCTCATTTCAGAAATGATGTAATTTTCATAGTGATGGCAGATTGCCAACTGCAAACTTTAGGACTGAAGAACCAATACATTTTGGTTTCAATTGCTTTCATGTTATGATCTGTCTGCTCTCCATGGTAATTCCTATGGACGTTCCCTAGAATACCTAAGAAGGTAAGGATAAGAACTTCTCCAAGACACCTGTAACCCTGAGAAAGTTTCAGGAATTTATGAAGATTAGAAAAGCGGTGATAACATCTTTTTATCTTTTACCTAAATAAGTTCTTTCTTGGCTGTAGATACAATTCAGCTGTTTCATAAAGGACACATGTATTTGAATTTTGATATTGAAAGCTTCAGATCAAAATTCTGAATTCTTATCGCAGTCTTTTTCACATGCCTCCAAGGTCTATCAGTGTTTGTGGAACTGCACATGAATAGAAACCATACCTCACTCCCTGGTCTGCCCTGCCTTACATTACAAAGTCAATATTGCAGTACAAACAAGTGGATTGAACACACAGATGTGTTTATTTAGATTAATTAGCATTCAACTTTAGCCTAAATTATGAGGTTCATCTCTTCCTGTAGAACCATTAAAATTAAGAGATGAGGTAAAAAACCTATTCAGGTTAAAACCAAATTTAAGCACAAGAACAAATGAGTGCAAAGTGACTATTAGTACTTTTAGGCTGATTCTCAAAGGAATTAAGTAACTATTAGAGTAGTAATACTTTAGAACAGTCCTATAATAAGGAAAAAAAAATCAAAACCCAAACCAAATGTTCCTCATGAAATTGAGCATTTTATGAAAGATTACATGATTTGGCATCTGCAAGTCTCAAATTCTCACAGCTCTATGTTCCAAATTTTTTTATATACATCCCAGCTATTAACATTGTATAACAGCATATTCATCACTAGCTTACAGTCATAGCAAGTATACTTACTATTGCCTTTTTGTCAAAGCTTCTAGGGAAAGTATACATAGGATTAAAAAGAAATTACAAATCAAGGGAAAAGTGGTATTATAACAAAATCTTGTTAGACTTATTCCAACATATGCCTTTCAAGTATAACCATTAATAAAGTTCAGTGCTGTGGTCGTAGTTAGGCTATGCTGAAGAATCATTTGAAAGGAAGATACTTGAAGACAAAAGGTAATTCCCTAGATACTGCAGACAAAGGCAACAGTGTACATTAGGAATTAAATCAACAATATGATTACATTGAGTCCTTTTTAGTGACAATTAGTCTGGTTAAGTTAGGGATTGCCACACAGAAGTCTATTTCAGGACAAGTTCCGATTAACTCCTTTTGACCAGCCTTTGTTGACCTTCCAATGATTCATTCCAGTCATCTGATTAATTTGTTTTCTCTTTATCTCTTTATCTACCAGGCTCTCTCAAGTACCCCAAGGAGAGATGAGATACTTAGATACTCCATTTTTTACTTTCTGCTTGACTAATTTGGAAGCTATATTAAAAACAAAATCATTTTCATTCTCCTATGACTATAAAAGGCTGTGGACCACAAAATCTCTGTGATTATTTGGTATATGAGCAGGTATGGCTGCTTATGTTTCCATACCACTATGAAGCTAGCTAGACGTATCTACTGTTGTTAATCTATAAAAAACCAAACAGAAGATAGACGACAAACAAACCACCAAGGAATAAATCAAGGAATGAACTCAAGTCAGCAAACTCCAGCCAGGCATTTTGGGCTAGACTGCACAATTTACACAGAGGTCTGTGTTGAGAGTGTGACTCACTCACATTTTATCAAGCAATTGTCACTGCACTGTCTATTATAGTTACATAGTCTTTTTGCAGCTCTGAAACTAGCCTTATTTCTCATCCTGTCCCCCAAGATGAGGAAAGCTGGGGTACATGGATTTGACAAGCCCTAGTCTGTCTGGAGTACATTATTATTAATTCACTGGAAAAAAAAATATGTTGAGTTCCCACACTACGCTTCGCGACATGTCCTTGTGCAAGAAACTCGCTCTCTGTACCCACCCATACTTATCTCTAAAATGGTCTGTTGCAATTTTTACTGAAGGGCAAGGTGGTACTTTATGAGCAGACGCAGCACACAAGTGTCATTAAGCAATAAACGCTACCTTGATCATTTCCCTTATTAGTGCCAAGAGCTTTTAATCTCTTCAGTGAAACGTGTGTATTTATTATAACAGTACACACCCAGAAGTGTCTCACTGAGGTTATGAATCCCAATCAGCATTACAATAAGTAAGTAAAATTTCTCTTATCTTACTAAGGTGAAACATTTCCTATTGGTCTATTTGACTCATGGGAGCAATGAGACACAAGCTCATTCTTTTGTCACGCTGCTTCAGTATTTTATTTCAGGTGATCAGCAATTCCTTGGGCTTCAGCCTACTTTGATCACACAGATCAAATGACTGCAATTTACTGACTACAAATATATAATTTCTGTTAGAGTGAAGAAAAATTTTGTTTTCAATTTTATCAACATGCTAAGATTAGAACTTCAAATGTCAATCATGATGCAAGTTCACCTAGATAACATTTAGATTTATCAGAAGTCATCAAAAGCCCTATAACTGCAATATTGGTTGAAGCTATTTCCTAATATGGTGAAATGCTCGAAGTTATCACTGAATTTAAGTTTGTGACAGTTTGCTCAGTGAAACAAGGAAACTGCCATGACTGAGCCCTAACCTTTTAACTGTAAATTGGAGGGGAGGAGCTCTTGGGGCAGCAGCTGACCTAAGCTGCTAACATGGACCATTCTTTTCCTACAATGCTGTTATCTTTCCCCCAACCTGAAAGCTCAAAACCTTGTAAAATTTTGCTGCTCACATTTATATCTAACCTGTTCTCCATGGCCTTACAGAGGCTCAACTCATACTAGTAAAAGCCTTTGTGTATTAAAGACTTACAACGTCGCTTCAGAATCTTGTCTGTCTGGTGACATTGCAGTCTCTGCTAAAGATAATACTTCTTAAAGAAGTAAGCTGATCTTGACAAATATATCTATTATATAACAAATAATTCATTATTCACCATAAGAAATACTGGGGCTGGCTGTAACCTAGTACACATTGTTGCACAGCTTAAGCTATTAAAAAAAAATAAAATCACAACACTCTGAAATTCCCATTGCGCATCTGTCAAGAATTCCTGCTTTAGGTAAGTAAAATAATTCTACAATAGTGGTCATATTAGACTACAACAGAAAATTGAAATAAGTGTAATAAATCTACAATATAAGCCTACAATCTAAAATTGAAACATGCTATGTATCTTCTACTGGCAGACAGCTCATCTCCTTTCAGTTAATAAATAACAAACTTCTTTAAAAAGCTGATCCTTTAAAAGAACAACAGGGAGCCTTGGTGTAAAAGCTGGTATGGGGGGAAATGTTTTGTTGAGAAGAACAACCTTTGGCTGGCTATAACTATCCCTTGTTCCAGTTCCCTGAACAATTAGCAGATCTTTAATGTTCCTAGAAAAAGATTAATTCATACTTCTTAAAATCCTTACCTACTTGGCTAGCTGTCTTGGCAGAAGATCAGCTCATCCTCTTTTGATTACATTCTGCTGATCTGAACATATTTACAGTATGGTGAGGTTTTGGCCTGATGTCCTAGGATTATTTAGGATACAGCCAAGAATGTTGTACAATCATTGTGCACATCCTGCAGTGACAGAAAATTAAATGGGAGCTGTAGGCTATGCCTTTATTCTCCTATTGCAAGTCATGGCAATACAGATTTTTTTGTTATGGTACAGATAAACAAAGTCTGAAAAGTATTGTAAATGCAATTAAAATGTTTTTGTAGAGGAAACAAATCTCAAGCTTTGATTGCACTAAAAATTATTTGATGGATGACAGTGGTAAGTAAAATTCATCTGATTAAAAAATTATTTACATTTTAATCAGTGCCTTTACTCTGTCAGTAAAAATCTTAGAGTCATAAAATCCTAAATGGCTTGGATTTTTTAATATTTTTGTATTTTGCAAGCGTTAAGGTGTTCACTAGCTGCTGCATGAATTTTCTGCTTAAAAAAAGACCCCTGGAATTTGGAAATCATGGTTAAATTCCTAATTAATAACAAGATCTTCCTTATAGCTTTTTTCACACAGAAACATTTCTCAATACCTGATTTAAGTTCAGAAAACTCCCCTAACCACTTGCCTACTACTAGAAACTTTAACATAGCAAAACCAAGTAAAGAAATAACATGTTCTAAATACTGCCATGAAGCATTCCACAAGCCATACACATACAGGTACAAGTAGCTACAGAATTCTAATTAGTAACATCCCCCAAAACATAAGCACATGTAGAGTAAATTGCTACAAACCTTCAGTCTGGTCACTGCACAACAGATGAGAAGTGTAGAAGAAAAGAACGCAAATTTCCAGCTGAAACTCAAGCCTTTTGGAAAGGAAGATGCCTTCTTTTCCCTTCACTGTTCCCCCCCACCTTTATAAACTGCTGCTGAACTGTGGAAGGGAACTATGCTTGTTCATGTTCTCAATTGATTAATTGGCAAAGTAAATGAGATCAGGCTGCTAACTGGAGGAATCTGTGAATTTACAGCTGAGACAATCTTCTACCAGACTGCAGAAAACAACAGATGTCATCCTGGACAGGACGAGCCCCATCCCTGCTCTCCTGTAAATTGTGGACACCTGAGTGGGCTTGATGACCTCAGCCCTTGCTTCCTTTTTTTTTCCTCCTTGTCTAACCTGTGTATTCTAAATAAAAGTAAGACTGTAGATAGAGACTTCAGGAAATCACAGAGCCCTGAAAATGAGCAGTTAGCAATAGTTGGGTCAGATTCACTATTCCAGTTGCAAACATGATGCTCCCTTGAATGCTTCTGCAGTTTGAATGTCACGCCTTAAGATTTCTAGAAAATCTATGAGGCCAAATGCTTGACAGCAAGGGAATACATTATGCTCATTTTAACAAGAGTCTACCTGCCTGTAAAAGCTTGCTATAATGGGGAAAAAGTGTCCCTGCTGTTTTAGTATCATATTAAAATTAGTTAATATTAAAAACATGTAAAAATTAATTATTTGAGCTGTTTATATGCAAGTTGAAATTACTTCCATATTTCTCAGTTTAATGTTTTATTTTCATAAGAGGAGGGGCAAATTCCTTAGTGAAAATTCTCAGTGATGGTATTATCTGTATCTTTTGTATATTAAGTCAGTTTGTTCTTCAAAGCTATATGTTATAATAATAGGTGAATTAATGGGTTGAGTTTTGCAAGTCATATTACACAAAGATTTTTAAGTCCTTATAAATTCATAGACTTGGCTCAGTAATTTAAAAGCAAAACTTGTCTCAAACCCAAGAATTCTTAGCAAAAGAACTTCTGAAATATGGCTCTTTTCCCCATATCACTTGTATTGTAGGTGCAGACCTATTCAGTCATGAGTTCAGCTTCCAGTTTCTGAAGACACCCTTCTAATAATACTGTTACTTGAGAAAAAGTCTGGGAACAAGTGCAAGATCAAAAGCAGTGAGATAAATACAATGAGATGAACTGTATAGCTAAAAGTATTTTCTTTGTTTTTATCAAATCAGAATTCATGCAATGTGGGGGAAGCTCTGAATGACTAGTTTAGTTTGGACAGTCTTCAGCTAAATAATATTGATTCCACATGTGGATAATATCACTTTTGGAGATATTCTTGGAAATTTATTCCTTCAAATTATATCTGTTTATTTTTCTGTCTGGAAATACCCAGATAAATCAAGATGTTATTCATGGGGAGTTGTCCATTTTGGCTTCTAAAAACTGCCTTTCTAAGAAAGGAGAACAAGGACTAGTAGGTGTTAACAGAAGTAAAAATAAGGAAGCAATAAAATCATGCAGCAAATAAGCATCTGTCATCAATACAATAAATATAATAGCATTCATATGACTTCATGGCCTACTTCTATTCCTCCTAATAGAAGAACAAAAAATAAAATAGTCCAAACTGAATTAGCTAGATACACTAGTCACAGGCATTAATAAAACCAGGCCAGTATCTTCTATGCCTCACAGCTTCTATAGCCATTTACACATTAAAACGTGTGTGATGGCACTACAGAATTGTCCACTTCATATTCAAAACTGCACAGACACTGGAGTTTCTGAGAGCATGTTGATTAGAAAAGGGAATGGTAAGGGGCATTTAACACAGATCAAGTTAAAGTAGGATCCAGCATTGCATTAGGGCATGACAAAGTGTCCTAATGTGCTGAAAAGCCACAATCTCCAAACTTCCCTATTTCTGATGTCACATCCTCTTCTTCAGAAATCCTGTGCCTGTCTTTCATACACTTTTTACCTGCTGCTGCATATGAGGAAATACATCAAGCAATATTTCTGCTCCAAAAAAAAAGGACAAAAAAGAAAAGTTCACTTGGCCCCAAATAAAGAGACCAAAGGAAAAGCAAAAAACCTCAGAGTTTTGAAACAAAAACCTAGCACACAGTTCTGGTGCTGATTACTGGTAAGGTTGGATTTATGCTGAAAATATTTGCTAATATAGTTAAACCTACGCAACTTTCTTTGCCAAAGGATTTCTCTATAGTTGTTTGCATATTCCAGTCTTGCTGTTAGAGTTCACTTATCTGGAGCAAGTAAACTATACAGGAAATAAACAAGTTAAGAAAAGATGTAATGAATACATATTTTTTCTTGTATTAATTATTCCTGTCTGAAAGCAAATTATTGTAAAACATTTCACCTGAAACTACTGTTCTGGTGTTGGTTAGACTCTGAGAACAATAAGGCAGAATAATTTGGTTCTTCAAACACATTATGCGCTGTAGAATTTCAGAGCATCAATATCAAAACATTTGAAATAGATGTTTTGCACTAAGCTCATCTGTCAAGCTGAGAATGGCACTTAGCAATATCTCAGTGCTATGTATAAATAAGACTAGAATATGTGTTCTTTTAACAGAGTTGCACAACTATATAAAGATTACAAATAAATGCAAATAAATTAGAACTAGGTGATCTAAAACTCAGTTCCAGGTTTTACAGGTTCAAACTTGTTGTGAACTACATACCTTCAAATTATAAATCTAGGTTGTAATTGAAAAATCTTCTGACAACTTCTCTCAGATCTAGAGAGAATTTATGTCTGTTTAGTAATGGAAGGTAGTTTTTGATCTTCCTCAGTAGTACACGCTTTAGCATTCAACTAGCAGTGTAGAAGGAAAATCTCTGAACCTAAAGTAGGACACAGGTAATTGACTTTTATTTGCTGTCTTTCTTCTGAAAGCACTGTTGAAGCAAAATTAGTAAAGGGTTGAGTCACTCATCTTCAAATCAAAGACACTTGAAAGAAGACAAAACCAAAATGTCATTATACATTGGGGAATAATTCCAAGACTAACGACAAAAATATTTGTGAAGCTGGGGTTGGGTTTCTGGGTATATCCAGCTCAAAGTTATTTTTTGCAATTAAAAAATGTCATTAATAGAAAATGAAGTCTCTGGACAAATAAATATTTTGACTGTGAAGTTGGATTTACACTGAAAATGTTTGCTAATATAGTTAAACCTGTGTAACTTTCTTGGTCAAAGGATTTCTATATAGTTATTTGCATATTCCAGCCTTGCTGTTAGAGTTCACTTATCTGGAAAGAGTAAGCTATACAGGAAAAAAGCAAATTAAGAACAGATGTAATGAATATGTATTTTTCCTTATATTAATTACCCCTGTCTCTGAAAGCAAATTATTGTAAAACATTTCACCAGAACTACTGTTCTGAGGAATAAATAAAGTTAAGGATACAAAAATATCTAAAGTTAATTATATCTCCATTGCATTTAACAGTCTCTGTTATTTGCGACTTCTCTACAGAGAGAGAACTGGAAGAGTCGGTGGAACAGACTTGAAAGGAGATGGAGAACTCAGCTGGGTAAAGGCAATTAAACCTCACAACTAATAGGGGAATTAGTTGCTGAGCAACAACTGTGGAAACATATGGAACACAAGCTGTATTTGCCAAGTGATCAAGGCAAAATGTAGAGCTATTATAGACACTAACCTGGGTGCCAGTTTAACTTAACAGCATTTTTAACTGCAACATTCGTTTTTAAAGAACAGAGTTTTCTTTCAGAATTAAATTAGATCAAGTTACGAATGTAAGTTACAGAAGACAGAGAAAGGGGAGATGGCAAAAGAGACTAATAAAAGCTGGTTCTCTGCCTGCCTTTATCAAATGGGAGTCTACACTGCTGATCACTGGCAAAATATCCAAAGAAGCAGAACAAAACTTGCCTGTTTCTTTTCTGGCAGCAAGAAAATGTGCCTCCCTGTGTACTTCTCTTAGTTTCTTTTGACTTCAAATTTCTTCTGTGCCATTGAATCTAAGTCCAAGAAAATGTCCGACTCCATCCTTTCTTTCAAGTACCCCATAAAAACTCTTGTGAGTCTAGTATTTTTTGTTTCTCAGATTCCTGTTCCAGATGAATCCTTGAGCAATGCATTAGTCAATTCATGGGCAAAACAGGCCATGTTAATATTCAGAAAATGTCTGAGTTCCAGTTCCTAGTGCTACATCCTTTCTTTCCTAAAAATGGAAGTATCATAATCTTTATCATAAGAAAGTTTAGGAATTAGCACAACCAATGAAAGAGAAAATTCTTAGTGCATGCCTAATTCAAAAACCTTGTTAAGAATCAAAACTTTTAGTTGCGTATTTTACACACCACTACACGACTTCTCAATTAATTCAGTCAGTCTTTTCAAACAAGTAACAAAGAATAAACACTTACTGAATTTGAATGAGTTTGAGAATCTGTAAAATATTCACAAACAGAAGGACTGGATGCAATTTTTCAGATTCTGATAGCAAGTCTGGATATAAGCAGAATTATACCATAAGAGCTTAAATACTATACCAAATGAGTTTGGAAGCTGAAATCCAACCAATTCTAGCCTCTGTTAATGGAATTTCACCTCCCCCATTGAATGTCTGTCTCTGCCTGGCAGTACTAAGTGTTTGAAAAGGCAGCACCTAGGGTTCAAATTCCTCCTGAGATTTTAAAATGCCAAGGTGATGCAATCTCAGCTCAAGCTTCTGCTGTTTGTCAAGAAGTGCCTATGTCAATCATGCTTCTCAGAATAAGAGGAGAGAGGGAGAAAAGGATCCTGTGAAACATTTGAAAAATGCAGTTCAAGTTTGCCTAGCCAGATTTTATGTTTAATTGAAATACTTTGAAGATCTTAAAACTCCAGCGAAGTTATTAACAAAATAGAGTAATATTTAAGATTGGAACTGGATAATCTAGATAATGATATAGGCTTCTTTTTTCTAAAGCATTTCAGGAAAATTTATCAGGGCTGATCGTGAAAAAAAAAGAGGGAAAGTGGAGACACTATCAAGGACTGCAACAGCAGGTCCACAGTCTATTTTACCATTTTTGGGACTGCTAATTGATCAGCCCACTGTTACCTGCCTTCAGTGTCTTGCAGTATTGCACAACATTATATTTGATAAAGAAAAAGATTAGCATTGATGCTACAGATTATTCACAGGGAAGGGCAAAGCTACGCATATCTAACTAAATCTTTCCAAATCTTTCTATATCTTTTAAAATCTAATATGCTGCTAGCTCAGAGAGTTGTTATTAAGTTGGTACTCAATGACCTTTATTGGCACAAAGGTATCTATGCAGAAACTATGCAAGTTGTACAGTCATTTTTTTCCCCTACATATAGGACTTGCACTAGAAAATGGGAACCACCTCCAACAAGATTAACTGTTGGACGTACCTGTACGTGATTCAGCATGAGCTATACTGGGCTATATCTACGTGTATCTGTGTACCCATGTGAATGTAAATATGCTTCTGTATTCTTATCAGACCCAACCTTATTCTATTTACTTCTCCCTTCTTACATCCTCTTGCCAAAGACAAAGTGAAAAAGAAGTAGCAATAGCATTGATTAACAGGGGAAGATTATACTTGCTTTGCATACTGTTTGAACATGAGGCTTATTGGTTTTCAGAGGAGTTAGGAGACATACAAATCTAGCCATCCTGTTTGGAACCCTCTTCTCAAACAGTGCACCCTGTATATGCTAAAGTGCTGCTATTACTCTATTAAACTGAACTTCATTACATAAGTACGAATTTTATTTTCATGAGCACAACTCAAGGACATATGAATTGGTCATTTCTCAAGTTGATAACCATCATGTTTCTGAAATTTGTATGTCTCTGTTGTGCATTTTGAGTTCAATTGCATTTCTGTTACATGAAAAGAATATGAAATGCCACTTAAGTCAAATGTGACGATAGAAAATGCTGGGTTTGGTTTTAGTTTTTTTTAAACCAGATCTAGTAAATAACTTGCTATATAGTGATTTAGAAACTATTTTTGGAAATGAAGATGTAAGTACTGTATAATAACATCAATTGTAACTTAGAGGCCTTAGGAGAATAATTACCGTTTGTCCTACTCACTATAACTTCTAGGTTTTGGTGATGATTAGGCCTCTCTTTTGAAGGGATGTCTTCTGTGGATCCTGTTCAGGAGAATCTGGTTCTCAGTGAACAGTTTGAGGCAATTCTCAAACTCTAATTCTTCTAGGTCATCATCCCAGATGCAGAAGATGTTTAGGGGTTGTTTATTCATAAGGAGGACCTGGAAAATCTGTGATTTTCCCCTTCTGCATGCTCTCATTCCACATCACACTGTTCTTTATCGAAGTAGGTTTAGCTGACTGGTGTCATTTATTTCACTGAATGTGAAATGAAAGTGGTTATGTGGAAAGCTAAGCTTCAGACAAGCATTGCCTACACCTCAGCTGATTTCACTGGTGTCTTTTATCATTCACCAGTGTCCAAGACAGACAACTGCTTACAAAGATATTACAGATAATGTAGTATGCCCTGAGGTTACTACATTCTGTAGATGAAAAGTAGTTTGTCTTCAAAACTTTGTCCCTAACACCTTAATGGGAATTTAGATGTATTTGTGCCAATATTAGAATAAGTCCTAAGACCCTGCTTTCTAAACTTGTAAAATTCTGGAAGTCTTTTGCCAAGTCTTGTGAGTTACTGGGTGACAATTCACATCTTTTTATTCTGGTACTTACATATTTAAGAATTGACAAGTCTGGTTCCAATGGCCAACAGTGAAAAACAAGCAAATGCATGTGAAGTAATGATTAGCCACAAAATTCAGGGCCTGTAGCATTTGAGATAATTTTAGAATTCTTCTTGCAAAGGAATTTTTATTGTAGAATTACAGTCTGTCTTAATGGTGCAACAGATGCTATCTCATTAGATGTTTGCAGTTTATCGTGTCTTGTATGTTATGTTCTGCTAAAAAGAAAAGGAGAAAAAGAATGAATGAGAGTCACAGCAAGAAGAAGCCTGCAGTAAAAGCAGAGAATGGGAGATTGCTGAGAAGATCAGGAAACAAACATAAAGCCAACTCTCCTAACTGAGTTTAAAAAGAAGTTTTTTCTAAGGACCTAAAGGGACTCTCCAAGTTTACTGCAACCCATGAAAGATTGTGGAGAAAAGAGCAAACCCAGAGGGCAGGACTGTGTTTTGTAGGAAAGAACAAGTAGAAAACTTTAATTTAGTAAGAACTTACATTTCCCTTCTGTCTTATATTACATTATTGTATTTAAAAAGTGAATAGTTCTGAAGTTTGTCCAAATGCAAGTCAGTTTTGAGTTTATAAAAAGAAGAGATATATAGTCCAACATGTTCCTCTGCGTCTCAGCAGGAGTCAGTGTGGTTTAGATGATGGAGACTGATACCAGGAAACAAAAACTAGCTGATGTTATTTTGAAGTTAAATATCATGAGGAAAGAACAAGATATCTGGACTAAAATAAAATCAGTTTTTCAAACTTAAAATCCTAGCCTATCTAGCTGTTAATAGAATAATCTGAAAGTACCTATTCTTTATGGGCGAAAGAACTGGAAATTCAGACTGATCAATGCTATTCATTTTCTAGTTTTCGTTCTAAGGAAAACACTCAACGTGAGAACATATTTCCTCTATGTACTTTACATTCCTTTCAAATACACTCACAAAGCTCTAAACTGAGGTAATCAAACAGCTACATGTTCAAAGTTAACAGTTTGGAATGCCAGCATTTAGGCTTTACAAGAGACCCTAACTTGACTCCTAAGATATTAAAATATAAAATATAATGACACAGTTGTTTTAAAATCCTTGAGACTTGCAGGGTTCAACATTCAGCTCTTTGCTACAAACCACACAGCTTTTCTAGTTAAATACTGGTTACTGGATGTTTCCTCTCTTCCCTTCTTTACTAACTCCTAAAACAATTCACACAGTCACTAGATGTGCACTTTGTCAGCCCCCTGATATGGTGAAAGAATGCATTTGTGTTCTGGCTGCTGCAGGAGGATTGCTCCACACACAGGAATGTAATGCTTAAATCAGTGGTGCTGCATTAGCCTTTTATGTACTTTATTATTTTCTTTGTTCCTTGAAAACAAAATTTCAAGTCTGACACTGGGGGTACAAGTATACTAATTTTAGTAAATTTTATGTCTTATTTACACTGTTGTTTCATTTTGTTTTAATAATGTCACTTTACAGTGATATTTAATTATTCAGTAAGCTGTGAGCAATTATGTCAAGTTAAATAGATAATACACGTAGTGTTTGGATAGTGTTCTTTCCATTATGATTTTACTAAAGAATAAGATACAACTTTAGATACATTTTTCTGAACAACATACCACTATTTATTTTCAAAATCTCTGACCAAAAGCCTTTCTTTAATCACATATAGTAACTGATAAATTATGAATTCATATTCAATATTATATTCCAGCTATCATTGACATGCTTCATTTTCTGAGGAAAATAGAAACACAAGTATATTAAATTCCAGTGATTATGATCATTTTTTTTCACTTAATTAATTGCAATAGAAACTTAGAAAGCTCAAAATAAAGACTGTACTGTGGCTCATACATGACAATTATTAAAAATCAGCCATTTCCCATTGTACAGAAAACTTTCAGAATTTTAAAGGCTGCGTCCAATCAAGGAGGGAATCAATGCTGACTCTTGTAGTGAAGTATAGCAACATACAATATGCAGTGTGCAACACTACTCAGCTGGTGTTCCCCAGGAAGGAGGAAAATGGGGTACTGTGATGGAATTGAAGGATGACAGAAAGGACACAGCAATCTACTGCCTGAAGCTGGAGAATCAAAGCCATATCTACCTGATGTCCTTACTGGTGCACAGACTGTAATTCAAAATGCATGACAGTAAAAAAAGTTCCCTATATACACCAGTCCTAACTGGGAACTTCTGATATTTTTTTAAAAGTCAAATCTATTTTTGATAAGCTCATTGACTCTCCTTGGGTTTGACACACATAAGCAGATTTTGGAAAAATAATTTCAGAATTAAGTCTCCTGGGCTGTTCAACAGATGAAGTGCACTGGTATAGCAGGCTTATATATATATAATATATAATATAATCCAGAATTATTCTCCTATAGTTAAGTTGATTCACTTTCCAGTTATCTTTAATCTACTCACCCCCAAGTTAGTGATAAAGGCAGCATCAACAAGAGATGCAGGATACTAAAGAAATTCTCAATTTAATTTTGCTGGTTAGTGCAGAAGGTTTTTTTGTTGTATCAAGTTACTCCAAAAGAGAAAGCTATTTTACAAGAGGATTAAAGATTATAATAGCAAAGTCAAACAGAGTGCTGTTTACGTGTTCCTCTCTCACAGTTCCTAAGTTTAATGACAGCGTAGAGATCACATTTTTTCAAATTTAAGCTTTGTTTATTTTACCCATGTAATTGCCTAACCTTCAAGGCATGCTTACAGCAAATATTTTTAAAGAACACTGAATTTGACTAGCTCTACCTTCACTGAGAAGTTATATATGCCACATCTAATACTAAAAAATCAGTGTTTTTTAACAGTTGGTGAGAATGGGATGTAAGTTTTTCTAACAGTTATAAATAACTGTCTAGTAAAACGCATTTATTTCAGTCCTCAAATGTAAAGAGTCATGAGCTGAGACTGGGTTCAATACGAAAAAAGATGCTACTGTTAATGTACTTGCCTCCTTTTAAACAGGTTTTATTGTCACTTAACATTTATATTGCCTATTTTTTTTAAGGTTAAGTCTCTTCCTCACAAACCCAAGGCTCAAGAAAAAAACCTAAGTAAATAAAGTCTGGTAATTGCAGTTGTGTCTAGCGTCATTTGGGAAAGATAAATCCTATGAGAGAGATGCATAAGAACTGCAAGATCAAATATGTCACTAAGATATTATGGGTAAACTAAATACCCCAAGAGCCTACTTCACAATCGTGGTGCAACACCTGGAATAAAGTGAAGACAGACAGAATCACAGTGTCAAACAATAAATTCAACCTTGGAACAGCTTGATTTGGCTGGCCAAAAGCATCTCGGCACAAAGGGAATCGATACAGTTTAGTGTCTCTATCTCCATAGTTTCTGTTGTGCTTCAATGACATTTATTATTACTTTTGTAATTACTTGCCCTCTAGCAGGAGAGCGTCACTAGTAAACAAACACAGCTGTACACAGCACTGCAGCAGTGCCCCACCACTCCTCTCAACACAGCTGTGCTATGGCTATCAACATCCGCTTTCTGAAGTCTTCTATGAATCAAACTAACCAAAGCATGGTTTAAATTTTCATTTACACAATTGTATTTACCTCAGGGTGTTCCTGAAGATCACAAATTAAATGCACACAAATCTGCTAGTCAAATTCCCTTTTAGGAAATAATGCTGCAAAACAAAATTTTGAAAAGGATAATAAATGCATCACACGTCGTTCTGTGAGTAAGAAATAGAAAATTGGAGTTAACACCAAAGTGATGACGACAAGAATTTTCAGTGTGGGAAAGGCTCAAAGCCTCCCTCCCTGGGATGCCTCTCCCCCAAGCAGGCATCATTTCCACACAGGATCCCAAAGCCTGTTCAGACCCAAAAACTCACATAAGATCTGTTCTTTTGCTAGTGTCTCTTTTTAAAGTATCGATATGATAAATGAAGAGATATGTGCATGATTAATGTGGTAACAACACAAATATTGAAAGCAGAATATCAGAAAAAACCATACAAATATTTGCTTCATGATTTCTACTGTCAACAAGAAATTCATATTGTCCATGTGATTCCCCTGTAAGAAATATCTTTTGCAGATTTCAATTTTTGTATCAAC
Organism: Neopelma chrysocephalum; assembly: GCF_003984885.1. Classification (NCBI taxonomy): domain Eukaryota; kingdom Metazoa; phylum Chordata; class Aves; order Passeriformes; family Pipridae; genus Neopelma; species Neopelma chrysocephalum. The sequence goes on along the minus strand of NW_020897760.1, from coordinate 6,513,522 downwards.
TTTGCTTATTCATTACTTTTTTTCAAAAAGTGAAATGAAGATCCATTAATGTCAGAACTGGATTTAAATTTTAAACTAGTTCTATCCCAGTGGCACTCTGTTATCTTAACATGTAGTTAAGCTACATATGATTTTATAAAATCACAAGGTAATTTTAGAATAATTTACAATAATTTAGATAAAAAGAAAATCAGGGATACACAAGTAATTCACTGTACTGGGGCTTTCACTGGTGTGGATAATTCAGAAATAAACACAGCTACTTTTAGGTATAAATGTTGATTCTTCACTCCATTACACTAGTTAAGTGACATTGCTTACCACAGAGTAAGCATCAAAAAGGGAACTTTGTAGCCAATTTTACAACATTATACAAAGCTTCTTAATTAAAAATACTGTTACACTGTGATATTTGTGAGTCTGTGGGTGCGTTTATAACATGGCATTCGATACAGCAGCTCTGCAAGAGAAATGCTGAGATGTTTAAAGAAGCAGGTACCAACTCAGAGATTGTCTACCTAAACTTTGTAATTAAATACAATTCACTGTATAATTACATTAATTACCCTATCATATGGGTCACTGAGACAAATTAAACAAAGATCTAAAATTCCAGAGAAATATCAGGAGCAATTTCATTTTGGAAAAAGTTCCCAGGGATTTCAGATCTTACTCACAAGTAAATTTGACACTATTTAGCATGACAATATTGCTGACTTTTATATTAGCAGGGAATGATGAATGTCTTGTGACACTATAAAATTTCAAAACACTAATAAGTATTACAAAATTTTACTTACATTTACTTACAATCTTGCAAAACTATCAGCGTAAAGAAACCAATTTGTCATTGTGTCACCTGAGGCATTACACTTCAACAATTATATATGACAGTACAGAAAACACAGTGTTGCAATTGCTTTGCTAAGCAAGGAATTATTTTGTAGCTCTCTCTAAGTGAACCGGTTTAGAGACCTTGTAGGTCATAGAGTAAAAATAAATACATGTATTTCTTTAGAAGAAAAGAGAGTTGTACAGATTTAGTTTTGTTTTTCTCCTCACTTTTCCCATAATCAATATGTGAATTGGTTCTGTAACATACATATCAAGGGAAAAAAATCTGTAGAATCTGCTTGTAATCTGGCAAACCTTCCCAATGGTGAACAACCTTGACTCCATTCAGTTCACCAGGGTGAAGATGTCACAGAGTGGAAGAGGTCATCTAACCCAAAACATGCAGCCAGGCTTGTGCTATTGCATGTCTCCCACATATTCTAAAAAATCATAGGAAGATCCTCCACCAATAGAAATGTTCTACTTATTTCAACATTTAAATAAATTAATTTGACTTTCATTTAGATGACTGTATTAGGAAAATGTGGATTTCGGGTTAGGAGTAATTTTTTTCTCTGCGGATTGTAAAATGAGCAGAGGATGACTAAAATGGTTAGAGACATGTACAGAGATGATGCTTACATTTTGACATTACACTATGGGAGCCAAATACTAAGTTTCTCGACAAATTGCCAAAACTCTATGTCAGCAGAATGCTTGCTTGCATGTAGCAACATATGTTTGAAATAAGGTGCAATTTTTCTGTGTTAAATGAGCTGCTAAAATACCACGAAGTGGGCAGGAAATGTGACCAGAATGTCACAGTTAAGTCACTAGTTGCTGAGCAGACTTCCATGTAGGGGCATCAGCCCATGTCAGGTACTGTGAGGTTCCTCTCGCTGGAGCCAGGCAGTGTCAAGCAGTTCTCATTCTCTGGTCAAATCTGCACTTGAAGAAGAGCAGAGGCTGCAGCAGCTCCTCACCTCAGTGCTTCTCCCTTTTCCATCATACCCTTCCCCTGCCAGCCTGATCTAGCTACACTGCCCCCTTGGCATGCTGTCTTTTACCCATCTTTCAAATTTTCCCTTCAACTTCATTCCCTCAGAATGGTTACCTTGGTAAAGTTATCCAATTTCCTCTAACCACACAACTCCCTTCAGCTGGTAGGTTAGCTGGTTTAAACTGTCTACTTTGGCAAACTGGTGGCCTCCCCTCATTCCGCAGCGTGGAGAAGGACATCTAAAAGCTTAATGTTAGTGAACACTGAAATATCTTGCTGGCAACAGGAATAAGGTAACAGTGGTCACACTGGTTAGTCTGGACAGGGTCTGGATGGTTCCTCACCTATCTCAAGTATGGGAGTTCATGGCAGAAGAGGTGGTAATGAGAAGGATGAGAAAGAAAAGGGGATCCTGAGATTACCTATATAAAAACTGGAAACCCTTGCTGACCCATTTTCCACCTTTTGTGATGGAACTACAAGGAAATTAGATGGAATTAAAGCCTAAAGGTGATTTTAAAGTTTCATATAAGCATCTCTTTTCTTTAAACAAGTGACTACTGTTTCTCCTTGTAAAGTCCTCTGAAAATCAACTGTGATCTTATAAGGTCAGAATCTTGAAAAGCTAGACACACAGGATCTGTATTCTACACCAGGTTAAAAGCATGCAATATTTTTGGCTGATGTAATGCTGGCATACAGCTACATACAGACATGGCTGAAATTTGATCAAAAGCAAGGCAGGAAAATGAGAAGGTGTATGGCTGGATTTGGTAATTTAAAAATCCAGGGTTTAGGGGTGCCTTGAAACACATTATATGAATTGCAGGCTGTGGTTGAAATGGATATTGTAGTTTGGTCCATATGCATTTATTCTGCATTATGAGACAGAACTGCTTCCTTGTATCTAACTATGTGTTAATCATGAAAATTAAAGGCAATTAAATATGAAAGTTCCCAATTAGTCTCTTACCTATATATTCCAGATACATCGTACAAAGCAGCATCAAAATAAAGAGTCAGCTTAAGACTGTAAATGTATATATCTGCCTGAACTATGACACAAGTTCTACTGCACAGCCTGTTTCCCACCTTCCTGAGGCAGATCTCTGAGCTCAGTACGAACACAGCTCCCTCTAGAGCTTGAGTATTAGACAGAACTACAGCACGCACCTCTCCGGCTCCGAAGCTTGGTTAAACTGCTTAGAAAGAGAGCACCGTGAGAGCCACACACATCCCAGAGGGGCCAGGGAGCCTGGCACAAAGGCTGAGATTCATAAAACCCTCTGTCAGAGGCAGATTCCCTGTTACCAGTTAAAATTGCATACCTTTCCAATGTGAGCTTGTAGGAAAAGGGTTAGCAGGCCCCTGGTTTATGGGAGAGGTGAGGTACTAAGCCCTGAACACTTGAAACTTTCTTGGTGTCTAGTGTGACAGGTGAGCCTTGACAGGGTGCGCGTTCTCACGGCGTGAGGGAATAGAAGATGTCATCTAGGTGAGAACCAGTGTCCAACGTTCTGTGTGGAGAGGCAAGGACTGACACATTTAGACCTTCAGAATGTACAGGATCAAATCTAATTAACCCAACATCACTTCTGCATGACCAGCTGCCTCACAGAGCAGCCATTTCCGAGCTGGAGTGCTGTTTGCCCCTTGACAGCCAAGCCAAAGGTTGGCAGTGGATGAAGCTGGTTATCCAGTGGTGTCCAGTTTCGCCACTATTCCAAGAGGGGAGGCGAGGGGCGGTACAAATTGGGGACACCAAACAGGCAGGGGGACACGGACTGCAGGTGCGTCCAGGTGTGCCCGGGGTCGCGGTTCAGGGGCTGGAGCCCGGGGGGGCACGGCGCCCGTCCCTCAGTGCCCCTCTCCTCACGGCTTTCCTCGAAGATCCCCGCTCCGCTTGCTCAGCTCGGGCGCTTCCGCCGCCCACACTCCCTGCCCCTTGGTGTCCCGCCGGCCCCCGCCGCTCCCACCGCCGCTCCCACCGCCGGCCGCGCCGGCTGCCCCGCGGGAGGCGCCGCGGTCCCCGCCTCTCCCCGCCGATATAAGCCAGCGCTTCCCGCCCCGCCGCACTCACCGCCCTCAGACCCGTCGGGACCCGTCAGATCCGCTCCCCGAGGATGCTGCGCTCCGCCGCCCCAAGACAGGCCCTGCTGCTGAGCGCCCTGCTGTGCCGCCTGGCCGCCGCCGGTGGGTGACGGACGGCGGGCAGAGGGACGGAGAGGGGACGGGGGGATCGGCGCCGGGACTCGGTCCCTCGGACCCCTCGGACAGGGTGTCCCCGAGGGAGCCCGAGAAGAGCCGTGGGAAGGGGGGTAGCGGCGCTGGCCCCGGGACAGCGGCTCTCAGCACTCGCCCTGTGGCCGCGGGACAGCGGCACTCACCCGGGCACTCGCCCTGGGCCCGCGGCGGCCCCTGCTCGGGTCACCAAGGACTGGCTTCTTCTTGGGGGTTCCTCACTGTCCACGGCCGGGGCGCTGCTGGGGAGCGGGGCCAGCCTCGGGGGTCGGCAGTTGCGGTAAGGTTGCAAGATTTCCTTCCCTTGCCGAAGAGGTAGAGAAGGTGGTAATTTGAAAACAAGGAGGATATCGCTCGGTTAAACCCTGGATTTCCAGAGGTTACAGGGGTGCGAGGGGTTTTCCCATCCAGCTTCCTCCCAGACAGTTCCCCGAAGCAGCTGTGGCTGTCGTGGGTCATCGCGGCAGACTCCCATCCGCTTGTGGGGGCCAAGAGTCCTGGTGAACTGCACCACATTTATTTGCTGCTTGAACATTCTCATGCGTATATTCAAGCTTTTGTATCGTCTTCAGAGGTCTTGAATCAAAAAGAGCTAATTAGACAGAATTCCAAATAAGTTAATTCATCGATTTGGGAGTTGTAAAACAGAAAATAATATTCTTCTCATATTTCTCACTTCTGCCAGGACATATTCCTTTAGTAAGACAAGCATGAGCCCAGAGGGTAGGACTGAGCTTTTTCCCCCAAAACAACTTTTCCAAGTAGCAATTAACAGCAACTGCTTCACTTAACTAAACAGCAACTGCAGGGAAACAGGAATTACATATAATATGACTGATATTTTTCTCTTTTTTGTATTTAAAGGCTATGCAGCACTACCGACAGCAGTCAATATAACTTGGTCTTCAATCAATTTTAAAACTATACTACAATGGCAGCCAAAACCATCAGGTTACTTATATACTGTAGAAATACATGGGTAAGTAGATAACACCAAGGTATATCCATTAATGGCAATTGAAGAAGACGCAAATAGAGAGTGTTTGAATATGTTCGGGAGCAAATGTAACAGGAAAAGGGCCCAAACATAAAGGACTTAGGAGAATTCCCTACCCAGCTGTTAAGAGTTTTTTGTATCCAACTATAAGGATATGTGGTTCAGGCTTCTGGTTCTTCCCACTCTAAAAAATGGAGAGTTGAGCTAGAGATCAGTATTTCAGTTCTGAGGTTTGGTGCAGGCCAGCTGCATGAGAGATCTAGGCCAGGATACTTTGAAGAATTTGATTCTCAATCTGACACACCATGTATTAGATAGAATGTCACCTTTTTTATGTTTTTCAAGGTGTCTGGTCTGAGTTTTTTGTCTTCAGTCTTGGGAGGTGTCTAATAAATGAGTCTGCATTTTATTCTAATTGGTGAATCACAATAAATGAATAATTTGCCTTGCTGGATAATACTACAAATCACCTTTGTTCGTCTACCTCTGTCAACACTTCCTCTATCATGTTTTATGTAAACTATAAAATATTGTGGACATCAAAGGTAGCCAGCTAATGTAAAGTGCCTAACACATATTTCAGAACTGCACAAAAACTTCCATGAAGTTCAGTAATAAACCTGTGTTGTTCTTAGCTCCCATTTTAATACATAGAGAGCATTATTAAATTTGTCCCAAAGGGAAAATGCATCACCAAACCTCCTACATATTAATAAAAAAGTGGTACTGCAGTCTCTTCTGTCTCTAACTGAAAGTGGCATGAGAGCTCTCTCATGACTAATGGATGAAATACCAGTGCAATGGCCTAATGTGCTCTTTCATTCTTTAAGGGAGTGATTAGATTAGTAGACTTAAAAGCACACACTTAGCAGAACAAATTTTATTAAATTCATGAGTCTGGAGTTTCTTTCCAGTGGTTTTGCTTGCAAAAAATTGAAATCTGTTTGCCCAAGATTCAGTGTAGAATCAGGTGTAATTCTGCTACAGAGGCACCTCTTTAGACAAGTTGCTGTTCCAGAGTAAGTGTGCTTAAATGTTTGCTTTCTCGGGTCTGTACATTTAGAGAGTACTTTTGTTTCATCCCAAAGATCAAATCTCTGTCCCTTTTCAAAGCATGTTGTGTGACGCTATCAATAACTGATCTGTAACATAAGAAATCTGGTGAAGTAAGAAGGGAGTTCAGGTGACTCTTGAAAATAAAACTGGATCTATTTTGAGGAAAACCCATTTGCTAATTTCAAAAGTCACCACTCTTGCTCTTCCAGCAGAGATCACACAATTTTTCTTTTGCTTAATTCACCAGCAAAAAAAAAAAAAAGGGAAAAAAATAGAGTAATAACTTTTTTTTTCAATCCTTCTTGTTAGGAAGTAAAATGGGGAATTAACACTTTTTTCCTGGTCTCATTACTAGTTCTCAGGTAAATGGACATGTTTTCTATTCTTTAAAAATCAAGATAAGAGTTTTTTGTCAATATTTTTTAAATCATCATTCTGCAATGAAATTTGCTGCCACTCTCTGGTTCTTAGTGACATTTGCCACTGCACAGATGCAAAACCAAGTGACATATATGCAGAGACGTTGTCACATTAAACTGTGTCAATAGAGCTTCCTATAGCAACTGATGTTTCTTAAGGCAAGAGTTTTCACAGGCATCAAGGATAACACATTCAAAGTAATTTATGCATCTTATATTTTTAAAAATAAATTCTGCAACTGCAGAAAAATGCAAATTCAGAACTACTTATGGTTTCTATCCATTAATATAAAAAATTGAATTCATATATGGGTCCAATAACATATTTCTGTCATATGGATCTTACTTACTTTGCTTGATTCTACTTTGAATTGTGAAATACAGCTGTACACGATAGGTTTTTTTTCAAGTGTTCTCTTCTCCTTTTCAGCCTAATACCCCTGCAAGACTGTTCTACTGGATGAGGGAAATCTATACAGTTTAAGGGGGAAATGTTTTTCAGTGTATCTAAATATGTAAGTGTCTGCTTGGAAACTGTTGACACTTCTTTCTCGCTCTTTTCAGACAGACATCTGACATTAAAAAAAAATGCATACGGACAACAGAAACAGAGTGTGATGTTACTGATGCGCTCAAGGATGTAAAAGAGACCTACGTAGCCCACATACTGTCTGTAATGCCCGCAGGGATGGATAACTTTGAAGAACCACCTTATGCACTTTCTGAAAAATTTACCCCTTATAGTCAGAGTAAGTAGGATTGCCAATTAAATCTTATTATAAACTTCCTTTCAAGATTAGTTCCATTGACTTAAACAAGATTTAGATTGAGCTTAAAGGTTTTTTCTATAGATTCTTACAGTAGCCGTGCTGATACTGGAGAAGACATTCAGGCATAAAGCTTTTGTTAACATTGTGTACTAGATGAAGATACTTGTTGACAACCCAGGACTTCACCCTATTACTTTGGCTTCATAAACTCAGAATAGATTTGAGATGGGAAGTTAATAAAGAGTGGAAGAAAGAAGAGTTTGTTGTGTAGAAAAGATTATATCAGTTTTTTAATTCTAAAAATCTTTGTTTAGCTGTTATTGGAAAACCAGAGATAAAGAATTATACACAAAAAGGTTCGGAACTGAACATCGTGATCAAAGATCCACTTACACCATATACGTTTCCTAATGGAAGCTTTCAAAGTATTCGAGATATTTTCCAACATGACCTGGAATACAAACTGTATTACTGGAAAGATCAAAGTTCTGGAAAGGTAAAGTCTAACTCCAGTTTTCATTCTGTAATGATTTTTATATTCTGTAGCTGTATTATAGTTACACAATTTCTGTGCTACCTTAAGAGTTGACACTTGAAATATTTTTTTTTTCCCTTTTAGAAAGATACAACAACAAAAAGCCATACATTTGAAGTAAGCGTTGAGAGCACAAAGAACTATTGCTTCTATGTCCAGGGATTCGTTCCGTCCCGCAGAGAAAACCGTAATGGTCAAACCAGCGTGATGCACTGCACCACTGCAGAAAGGGGCATCTTCGACGGTGGGTGCCGGGTGACGTTGGTCACACCACAGTCTTTATCATTCTAACAAAAAGACATGTCTTTAAATTGGGATGCCTGTTATAAACCATTTACTGTGTAAGTTAGAAGACACAGTCAGAACACAGAAACTCATTCGAAGAACTCACTTCAAGTAAGAGTCCACCATCGTCAGCTAGTTAGAGTTTGTTTTAGGGTTTTGCTCAACTGTTTTGATTAAATTGCCTGAATTGATGACTGGTCACTGAGGCTTCAGATCTCATCACTAGCCTTCAGCTTTGGCTTTTTTTCGCCATTGTTTCCCTCAGATCCTCCCAGTAGGAGGTCCCATAGTAAGTGCTTGAAGGATTAGCTCTAAAACATACGAGTGCTGGAAACCTGTCCACTGACTTGTAATTTGAACTGACCTTTAGTTACCCCTAAAGCAGATGGTGAGACTAAGACTTTCTTTACTATTACAAGGTCAGAGGTTGGCAGATTGACTTCTTTTCTGGTAGATAAGTTAAGGAATGGTCAGTGAATCAGCCAGTCAAATTTTAGACAAACAATCTGGATGACACTTTCTTCAATATAAAGTCATCAATACTATTTAAATAATATCACATTGCTGTACTGTATCTTTCTTCTCCCCCAGATAAGAAAATCTCTTCTAAAATTGGCAAATGAACTCAAATTAACTTCCCTATCTGAATATGTATTTTTGTTTATCACAATAGTGATAAATTACAATTTAATTACAGCTTAAATAGAAAACTCTTCTCCTGGTGTTTTCTAGCTTATAACCTAGAATAAATTCCTACTTGGATGGAAATATGTAGGAACAGGGGGAACGGTTTGACTTATTCTTGTGATGTTAGCACAGTATTTTAAGTGCACTAACTAAACTAGATTAAATCCTAGTGTGAACCAGGTGAAATAAAGCTTTACCTCAGTTCAGCAAATTCATATTAAAATGTATTTAGTTCACACTGAATTCTGTGGTACTGTAAAATATAGAAAGCATTTTTTCATTCAGTATAATGAGTGCTAAGAGTTTGTAGCACTGTGTCATTATGGATTCTGATAACTGAGTCTTGCACTTTTTTCCTCCCCTACAGAATATGGAGCAGAAGTCTTTATCATCATAGCAGTGATTGCAATTGCAGTCATCACTCTTGCCATTGTCCTACCAGTGATTCTGTGTAAACGCAAGAAAGCAAGAGCTGTGAGAGAAAAGCAACCACTGAATGACGTCTAAGGAAAAAGTATTGTGGACACTAATGGCAGCACCAAGGCAAAAAACCCACCACAACAAAAAACCATAAATTGGATAATTGAGTGGAGCTTTTTAGGCTCTCTGAAACAGGAATTTTGAAGCCCAAATTTTATGTGGCTTAAAAATTCCATTAGGCAGTTGGAGATGAAAAATCCAGATATCAGGAAGCCCCTGTATCATTAGTGGATGGAGGCTGGAGGAGCATTCTGGTGATCTGATACAATCATAGAATTGTACAATATGCTGAGTTGGAAGTGACCCACAAGGATCATCAAGTTCAACTCCTGGCCCTGTGTAGGATACACAGTGTGCCTGAGAACGTTGTCCAAACACTTCTTGAACTCAGACAGGCTTAGTGCTGTGACCACTTCCTTGGGGAGCCTGTTGCAGTGCCCAATCACTCTCTGTGTGAAAAACCACCTGCTAATATCCAACCTAAACCTCCCTGATTTGGCTTCATGCCATTTTCTCGAGTTCTGCCACTGGAAACGAGAGTGAAGAGTCAATGTCTGTCCTCTGCTTCCCCTCATGAAGATGCTGAAGATGGCAAAGAGGTCTCCCCTCGGTCTCTTCTTATCCAGGCTGAACAGACCACGTGACCTCAGCTGCTCCTCATATGGCTTCCCCTCAAGACCCTTCACCATCACCCTCCTTTGGATGCTCTCTAACACATTAGTGACTTTCTTATATTGCAGTGCCCCAAACTGCACACAATATTCAAGGTGAGGCCACCTCAGTGCAGAGCAGAGCAGGACAATCCCCTCCCTCGACTGGCTGGCCATGCTTTGCCTGATGCCCCCCAGGACAGGGTTGGCCCTTCTGGCTGCCAGGGCACTGCTGACTCATATTCAACTTGCCATGAACCAGGACCCTCAGGTCCCTTTCCACAGTGCTGCTCTTCAGCCTCTCATTCCCCAGTCTATAAACAAAGCAGGGTTGCCCTGTCCCAGGTGTGGAATCCAGCACTTGCCCTTGTTATACTTCATACGGTTGGTGATTGCCCATCTCTCTAATTTGTTAGGGTCTCTCTGCAGAGAGCTCAACCCTTGTAATAGACTGTTCCCAAGCCACTTCTATTGTCCTGTCTGAAACAGGATTGTTAACTAAAGGTACTTTTGGCTTGATCAGTATGGCCTTATTGAGCCAGAAGATTTATGGTACAGCTTTACGGTACTTGTGAGGGGAAAGAACACTACTTCTGAAAAATACATGTCCTTTACCTAACTAAAGGAACATCATTCTGTTTCTGTGAAACAAAACCTGTATCTGTTTGCCTTTTAATATTATTAACTGGTGAAATGATCTGTTAGTTCAGATGTGACAAAATTGCTACTATTATATCTGCACTTCTTGGATAAAATTAACCTGGTCTATTTATATTTGAATATAGACAATTGAAGGTAAACAAACTGAAACTACTCTACTGGTGACTTGTAAGGAACTCTCTTGAAGCAGGTACCTGCTATCCATCTGGAAAGCATATCCAGATTACACTACATTGAGAGTTGTACTGACAGGGTAGTCTGATAGTTCCAAGTAAGTGTTAGAACAAATACTTTGCAGGGTCTGAGTCAGTAATAACTCACTTCATGAAAGCACTGAATAAGTAGCAGTATTTACTACATTTTGAACATCATTTTTAACTAAACGATGAATGAATAGTTTCTGTGGCATAGATTCAAATCATCTTGGTATTGGGATTTGAAGGTAGATGTTGCTTTGTCTTTTAATATTTATTTTATAAACGAGAATCTAACTTTTATACTGGTGATATCTGTATTTATGGTGATAATTTATACTTTTCTAGTGAAATAAAGGTGACTGGAAAAATAAGACTTTCTTTTCATTTTCAAAACAATATACAGTTTTTATTCTAGAACTAAATTAAAAATATGTTTAGGAAACTTATTTTGTGACAGCAGTGTAGGCAAGCTGCCAGAAGGCTAACCTGGACTCTGCAAAACAGACTACCAGGGCATCTACTACCTGTAAGGATAAAACTATGAGAAGCCAAAGTTCACAAGCGGATGAAAGGTTTTGAAAAGTCCTGAGTCACGTCTTGGCTGTCCACTTATGTGAGCAATTAGTCAGAGTTTGCATTCAGAGCTTCTTCTTCTAATGGAAAGCATACCAGACATCTCTGGATGTATCACACAGGGACTCTGACAGTGGTGTGTATTCCACTGTATTCATGACAAGGAATACCTTACAAAATTAATAGCCCAATCTATCAATTTGTAAAGAATTGTATTTTATATTTTTTATCCTTGTGTTACAGATACCATCTATGTATGGATTAAGACTCCAGTGAACCTGTGAGTGTATTTTATGGGAGTTTTCTTTTTTCTTGAATTCCTCTTTTTACAGAAGGAAGAAAACAAATACCACCATTACCCCCAAAAAACCCCATTTACTTAATACTTAATATTGTGCAATAAATGCTTAATACATTTTCTGCTGATGCATAAGCCTTGTATGGAAAAAGAATCTTACAACAGCAATCAAAAACACGAGAGCCTGTGGGAGTAAATTTAAAAACATTCCAAAGATGTCATCATTACTTCCCTTCCTGTGATGTTCTGCTTCCTCAGCTTCATTCACTACCCAGCTCAGAAAAGGGAAGAGCTAATAGGAAAAAGAAAGCAGATTACAGCATAACATTTATTAAACTAGACCATGCAGTTGCTTGTTATAAACTACATAGAATGATGCTATAAATCATACTTCATTACTTAAAGAGATTTTTGGTTTTTTCTGAATATAAAGGGGGGGAAGAAGGGGAGAAGGAGGGGGTAAGGAAGGGGAAAGAAGGTGGGGAAGGAGGAGGGAAGAGAATACCCATTTGCAAACAAGTGCCTTAAGTGGCAAAAGAGTGCCCCATGACTGCACAAGTCCTGGAAATCTGAAGCACTTCTGTTTCCTAGCTGCAGTATGTTATCATCCAACAATGCTGAGTAACCAGAGTCACGAGGTTCACAGATCCTATTTCAACGAGGTTTTTTGCTTTTTGTGGAGACAGCTGAGAAAGGGGCTTTTTAATTGCAAACTTCCGTAAGCCCACGCAAAATGTTTTATGCAGAGATTTTTCTTGAAGTATCAGGGTGGGCAGAAGTTGTTGTTGTACCAGTAAAGGTATTGTCAGTAGGGAGAAGGACTAGGTCCTATCTACAACACACGTGGCCACTTCAGCACTGCATGGATTTAAGACAGAGCCAGACACCCAGGGAAATGATAGGATATAGGGAAGACTTTTCCTATGCAACTAAAGTTTCTGGCTCATCTTCTAAGCAGGTTTCTGTAAGCAAGCGTGTTCCTACTAATGCTCCCAATGCCCCTGTTCTGCTTTGCTCCTTGTCAACCAGAAAAGTTGACACAGTATTTGTGTCCTCTCCTTGTACAAGTGAACGTGTAACATTGCATACTATAATAAGCCACTTTGGTTTTATAGTACTGCTTTAAAACTGCATTCTTCTTCACATAAGTGAATAAAGGCTGATACTGTTCTGCTACTTTTCTGTCAGCCCTAACAGCATTACAGCCAATAAAATTACAGTCATTACTTAAAATGAACAATGGTACAGGACTTCACAAATGTATGTATGATAGAGATGGCAGTAAACAGGTTAGCTCATCTATTTCTGACAGACTCGGCTTTCCACTGTGAGAAGGCTCCTGCTGAGAGGCATGTGAGAGAAGAACGTGATTATAAGCTCAACTTGTATCAGTAGTTATGTGACAACTCAGGACAAAGAGTTTCTGCACTGTGAGAATAAACAGCTGTGATAGATAACCCTCTTGGTTCAGTTTTGTAAAGCTGATTATTTTGCAGGTTAGTAGTGACTGCCATGCAGTTTCAGAACCTTGTAATACACAGTACCAGATCCAAGAGTCAATTGAATAATCTTCTAATTACACAGAATTTATCCACATACAACTAACCATGCTTTCCATAGTCTATGTTTGTCCTGCATTCATGTTTGAGAATGACATGAAAAGAATAACCTGCTAGAGAGGACAGAAGCAGGAACTGGCTTAGGTGTGGTGTTACTCACCATAGCACACACTCCCTGACACAGTACGCCCATTCCCTTAAAAAGAAACTGCCACAGAAGGCTGTTCTTCCCTTATTTGGTGGTGTGTGCCCTCCAGTGCTCTACAGCAGGACTATTAAAAAAGCTCAAGGTGTAAAGACCATGACATGTGCTGCAAATCTCTTCCTTACACCATATGATGAGAAATCTTCCCACCAGTGAGATCCTTCTGCTTCTTCTGGTACAGGTTCTCATTCAGCCCACAGAGCCTCTTTCAGCATCTCCCCAAAAGACCAAAAAGAACATCTTTCCCTGTAATTCCTCAGCCTCTAACTGTAGCTGAATTAGTCAAGTTCATAGGAAGATTTCCCTCAGGATAATTTCTTCCAGTAAAATCCAGTTATAAACATACAGCCACGTTGACTTCCTCCAGGGTTTCACAGCCACATCCTGTCTCATATGTCCAACTGCAGAGATTGTGCCCATTTCACATTTTGTCAAAAACTGAGCCCTGTTAGTGACACAATTTAGTAACTGGCTTCTGTAAGAAGCTCACAGTGTTTCTGCTCCTGACTTCCCCTGGCTCCTTTGGTGATGTTTCCCCCATCTCCTACTCACTTCCATTACCTGTTCTTCCCCAGAGACAAACCCGCTAACCCATTTCTGCAAACGACTGGGCAGGATCTCATTGAAATCAAAATATAGCACCTGAATAAATCTATATCCGTTAATCACAATCAAGAACATACTAATATCATGGAAGCATTTTTTTGTTTTACACTCTACAGCTTCACTTGGTCTCTGTTATAAAGCCAATAACTTCCACAACATTTGCTAGCACTGCTTTGAGTACCTTCTTATTGCACCTACTTTTTTTAGTGGCTTGTTTAAAAATAGCAATGAACTTATTAATCTGAACTCAAAGAATATTCAAAGTTTCAGATCTCATTTACTCCCCCTGATGGATTTTCTTCTATTTTTATTTTCAAATTTTCCACGTTATTACTTCAAGAAATATTAAAGTAGCAAAGTACTGTCACTGTTACATTCACGAAACTATTTCATCAAAAGAGGTTTAATTAAAACCCGCCTTCCTCTGAACAGAGAAATATTTTCCCAATGAGATCACATGGTAATTTTTAATTAGTTACTCAGTAGTCACATAACTCAATTAAAAAGCTAGTGTAATAAAAGAGCTAGAATGACAAGTGAGATTTTAAAACCTACTTTAATAAGAAGGACTCATTATTCCAGGTAGAAATGTGGGTTTGGTTTTTTCTTGGAGTTTGTGGATTTTTGTGGTGGTTTTTTTGTTTGTTTGTTTGAGGGTATTTGGTTTTTTTTTTGTCATAGTTGGTTTGTTGTTGGTTTTTTTTTAAAGAGTGCATCCTTGATTAACACAAAAATTTTTCCCTCTGCTGCCTTCATACTTTACCATCCACTCACACCAAATATACACATCTCCACAGACATGCTGCTCAGTCTGATTTCCCATCTTTCCACTTTACTCTTAACATGATCACTTGCTTCCATAAAGCACCAAGGGTGCAATCACACGACTGTATGTCACCACTGCCGCAGTCACTACAGTAGTGGGACTGGGAACACCATAGATCTGTTCCTCCTCTGCCCTTCACACTGCAGGTTCCTTACATCGGAACAGTGGCCCTGCAAACACAACTTGTAATCTGTGAGCAATCTCTGCATTAATTCTGCAATTTGTGTCAGGTTATTACGCTTCATGTGCCTAGAAAAGCTGACCCCAAGTGGCAAAAAAAGGCATAATCAGCCAATCTAAATATTCCTAAATGACTACCACACTGAGACCCACTTTGAATCCAGATTTCACCAAAATTTGAAGGAAAACGGCATATGAAATTTTTTAGATCTTCTCTTTTCTAGGAATGAAGAGCAACAGATAAGACATCATTGCGCTGTTCGAACATATTAAGGGCTGGAGCAGCTCTCTCCTCCCAAACACCCCTCATCTTCCATTCAATGCTTCCCTATGACAGGTTCTTCAGGAATCTTGGGTTGTAACATACCCTGTGTTGTCCAGTTTTCAAGCACTGCTGGAAACCAGGCCCCAGTTAACAATTCATCAGTACTTATTTACCCATTGTTTGCACTTTGGTGCTGAAGCCCACACAAAACCCATAGTCCCTTCTCCTGACAAACTTCTCCTTTAGTCTCAGAAAACTTGGGAGTAGCTCAGAATTAGGAGATTTTCATGCTGACTGTTAAGCTTCTTATCAGACTTTTTTTCCTCAGTATGCTTCAAACAGAAAACAGATTCCTCTTGCTGCCCTTTTCACTCTTAGAGGAATGGACTGAGAACCTCAGAGAAGGGACTGAAGTCTTCTAGAAGCACTGGAAAACGCTGCACATCATAAATTCAGAAGCCCTGTAAGCTACATTGAAGTACAAGCTATGTTTGGAACTGTGATAACATGCTATCTGTCTGGCAGCAAGGAAAAGAAAGGCACGGGTAGGAATAGCTGGAAGGCAACTATGTTTGTAACCAGGGCTATTTTGGGCTGTACATGCTTTGAGTTCTGCTGAGCTTGTCTTGAAGAAGCAACCCCAAAAACATCTTTTGAGGGAAATGACCTTCCACTCTAAAAGCACTGACAGGCACAAGAAGTCAAAACAGGTCCCTGCTGAGGGGCTGCTCTGCTGTACCCAGTCTCTCAAGCAGGTCACTACACTATAGGACAAACAATAAAATACATGGTGTGCATAGGAACTACCACTGTCCCTCAGACACATCTACTTAAGTACCTTCTATCCCACCAGCATGATGCACCTCAGGGCCTTTTGAGGAAGTTTACAGAGGTAATATCCTAAGCATGAAGAGAATTTTGTGAACTAACCTCAAATAGCCTTTCCAAAACTCTCTACTTAAGACTATTATAAATAAAAGTTTTCTAATAATTAAAAAAAAAAAAGTGTTTTTTCCAAATCTAGTTAGCATTTGTGGGTTAAAAAAGAAAAGCATATGAATGTGTAGATTTGACCTTGGCCCTTAATTCCCTACTAAGCTCCAAAAAAATTTTGCAAAGGGTTCCCGGCTTTTCAGAGAAGTTCTGTTGCAATATATGATTGGATCCAAATTTTAAGAAGCCTCCAACACACAAGCCTTGCTTTTTAACCATTAATTTCCTGAACACATCAGCTTATCAGCTCCTCTATAGATACTTCACCTTTTAGTGTGTTATGAAGTCTGTCACATTAGTAGCTTCTGACACAGCTGTTTAGCTCTGCTGGTTTTGTGCCAACAAATTCCTGCAGTAGAGTGCTACAATAAAGTAAAGAAATAAAGGGTAGGTTATTTTGGGGAACACCTACACACTAGCTACCTTGTCATTCACAACAAATTAAAATTAATCAAATGTTTTTTAGTACCTGCTTGCACTAAACCACTCAGTCTAAGAAGATTAAAGGTATATTTGGTTACGTAGAAGATGTCTCTTCAATCGCACACAATGGAGTGTATTTTTTGGAGCATCATTCCCCAAAACTTTTATAATCAAGCTTAAAAAGTTAGCTTCAATTTGTGCCATACTTTGAAGTTATTTTAATACAGAAAACTTGCTCAGTCATGTAGGTGGAG
The DNA here is from genome assembly GCF_003984885.1 of Neopelma chrysocephalum. Lineage (NCBI taxonomy): Eukaryota > Metazoa > Chordata > Aves > Passeriformes > Pipridae > Neopelma > Neopelma chrysocephalum. Next base: position 6,496,529 of record NW_020897760.1, on the reverse strand, counting down.
TTCCCTATTTCTAACCAAGTAAATCAATCCCAGCAGTTTTAGTTTTGTCTAGACAGAATTGACCTCATTTTTCCAGTTCTGTTCTATTTTGGTGCAGCATCATGTGTAGATGCCACTTGTCTCCCGAGACAAGGGACGGGTGGGGAATAAGGATGCTGGTTTGTGGACACAGCAGAGAATAGGGCTGGGCACTGCAGCAAAAGCGCTCCTTCCACCAGTAAAGGTGTTCAATCTTTGTGGTTCAGATTTGTCAAACGTCACTAAGAAGGAGTTTTCTAACCAGTGTAAGAGAGTTTGTGATTATTAAGCCTGGTTTGTGAAAGATGCATTTCACATAAGTGGAGTGTCCAAGTTTCCCTTCTCTCCCTTTTTAAAATGCCAGTTGGATGATTATTCTTGCACTGATGCATTCATTTCAGGATTACTGGCAAAATGTCTTTAGTTTCCCAAGTCAATCCCTGTGGAATGTCACCAGATGCTTAGGAGTATTATTCCTATTTAATCCCCAAATTTATCATATTTTTCAAATTACTCCCTTGAAACAGCTTCTGTCTGTGAAGTTCCAAGATGCTTGTCATCTGGCTCCACTTTTGAATACAAGGAAAGAGAATGATGCAGCAGTTCAACGACTGCTTTAAATTTTTGTAAGGTTTTAATATGAAAGACAAGTTGCTGTCATAATAACCTAACTTGGCTATATTTCTGTTTCAAGATGAATCATAGAATGGTTTGAGTTGAATGAAACCAGTTTCATCTTATGTTTGAATGCACATGACAGGATGGGTTTCATCATAAGATATAAACAAACATATTATAGGAATCTGTAATGTGCACAGCCACTCTAAACTTCCACATGAAGTTTAAGGCATCATAATAAAAACCTGACTGTATCCAGAGCATTAGCAAGAGCCTGGAACTACATGTGAAGAGAAAACAAACCAACAAACCTCCTCCTGACACAGCTGTATATCACTGGTTAGTAAAACTAAGAAACCTCTTTCCATGCCCATGAAAGGGACTGGCACAAACCATCTGGTTATCTACACCTAATATAGAAGCAAATACGTTATATATAGAAATACCTGGTTTGAACAGCAGCTTTATAAGCAGAAATTTGAATTTGCATACTGTTGATTTTCTTGACAGATTAAAGTTGTGGTTTATTCTCTCTTTAAAATCAAGACAACCTTTTTTCCCCTACTATTTCTCACAGGGGATTTCAGATGATTATTATCCTAGACATTTCTATGGACATCTCTTAGCACCTATGAAGTTACGTTTAAATTTTAATAATGGATTTTTAACTCCTACCTCGATAATAGGCCATCTTATTATTTTTTAACATTTCTGGATCATTTCAGAACACCAAGGAATAGGTGACAGATTTTTGAGTGTGCAGAGATTAATTCTATAGAAAAACCACCAAATTAGTTCTTTCTCTCCTGTCCGAAGTCATAAGATATTGTGTCTTTATAGAGTTAACAAATATGAAGATTGAATTCCCTATTCTGCAGAGCTTAAGTTGTTTAAGTCGTCAGTACTGGATGAGATTTAATTAAAAAGTGTGTCAAGTGTCATGGAAGCATTCCATGATGCTTTGTTTCTCACTAATCATCTTCTCTAGCATACAGTACAGCACCAATGCATTGGCAATTCATCCAGAATTTTTTTATAGTGCAAGTCACTTACAAATGGTGCTAAAGCAATCTTGAATTTAAGCTGTCCAGTCAGGTGTGTCTAACCTGCTCTATCTGTACCACATTTGGGCAAGAAACACCCCTGCAACATGCATACTGTTTAGGACATAGCTTACATTGACAACATTTCCCAGAAAAATGACAAGGGTCAGAGGTAGGTTGGATTTCTGCACACATTACCTGCTGTGGGGTTTTGGTTTTTGTTTGTTTTTGTAAGAAAAATAAATCCATGAGGCAGTAAAGCATGCTTTGCACTTGACATGGAAGATAAAGTGCACTCTGATGTTCTGTTCACCTTGCACCTTATTCCACTGTTGTGCTAGTCCCGCAGAAAGCACCATCATCTCCCAAACAGTCTTTGTTAAGAATGCTTAATTTTTGCTGAGAGGGGATAACTGCCTGGAGCTTTAGTAAACATTTAGAAATACTGGACCAAGGCTATTAAACATGCTCAAAATATGGTGGATTGATCTTTGCAAAGGAGTTGGAATTTTCTGCTCCATGGTTTCAGTTCTACTGTTCAAGGAACTAGTATCTTCCCTCTACATAAGGAAAAAAAAAAGTGTTGAGGCATACAAACCAAGCATTTGGAAAGAACTGCATAGCTGAAAGCCTAGAGTTGAACAAGTTACAGACTTCACACTAATCTAAAAAATAAATTTAAATATTAAACATGCCATCCACAGCACAGAGGTTCCTTTTTTATCTATCTAGCTCTTCAGCTAAATTGAATGACAGATTTTTTTAAGACTGCATCCTTGGTTGAGACATTTCCTTTCTAAGGGAGCTCTACCCTTTAAGAATGCTACACAATACACTTGTTGCACAACTGATGTCAGTTAAGAGATGGAAAAATCAGTACTAATTAGTATTAGAAAACACTGATTGCTTTAGAATCAGTTAATTCAAGCATATCTTGGTTGCACTTTTATACTATTGTGTTTCAAGTATCCTGATAGCTGGTATGTTTACCATAACAAAGGAAAACAACTGAAATTCACAAATACAATAAAAGTGGAAAGTGATTATCTTCTTTTCCTCAAAGTACAAAGATTAAGGAGCACTCAAAAGAATTACCACAGTATGTACTGATATTAAGTTAACCTTGTTCAGGGCCATACTCTTCTAAAATCAATAAAGGGAAAAGAAGTGGCTAGAAGACAAAGGACAGAAAAGTCAGAATCACAGAATATTCTGAGCTGGAAGGGACTCACAAGGATCTTCGAGTCCAGCTCTTAAATGAATGGCCCATGGGGGGACTGAATCCATGACCTCGGCATTACGAGTACCAGGCTGTAACCAACTGAGTTAATCTCAGTGCAGGCTTAAAACAGATTAATGTACCTATAATCCACTTGCTCTAAGTACATACCTTCAAGTACTGAGCTCATGTACTTGATTAAGCCTACAACTGTATGGCAACACCTGGATGATTCCAGGTCAGATTTCAGACAGTACTGCAGATGTTTTATAGGCAGAATACAAGTCAATTGGCTCATTGAGTAACTCAACATTTGTTCAATATGCATTCACTGAATTATTACAAAATTCCTAATCACATCATTAAGAAACATAAAAAGCCTAGATAAATTTTATCTTTAGATTTATTATTTCAGAGGCACTTAATGTCTTACATTTATATAGCGCCATTTCCCCCTCCAAAACACTTTACAGTATTTACACACAGGAATGTTTCCCACCACTGTTGAAATGCAGCCATCTGACTACTACCAGTACCGTCTTCAAAGCACCAACAGTTTGAGACTGAAAATATTCATCAGTACTTCATCTTACTAAGATAGTTCAGAATTCCCATTTACGAACTTCCAGCTTGTGCTATTAAAGAAACAGAACTAAAATACAGTATCACAGTGCAATTCTGCAACAGAACTGAGACTTGGATCATTTTCATTAGAGTTTTTACAATCTTCCATTAGATCAAGTCTATCTCAAACACTTCAGTGTAAGGCCTTTTAAGAATATAATTCTAAAACATCATTCTTTTTTATACTTTCTTGTTAAGTCTTTCTTACAATCAAGCACAGAAGAGTATTTTTCTTTCCTTCCAGTATATTTAGAAACACTAAGTTCTGGCCCTAAGGAGATACCAGCATCCTCAGTTTCAATGAACTTCATGGCATCTAAAGGCAAACCTATTCCTCCTTGGTTTTGGAGATGGATTTTAGTTTGTTTGTTTGTTGTTAGTTTTAAAAATAAATAAGAGATTACACAAAATTCTGTTATAACCAATTAAATTGTAAAGTACAATTGGGACTGGCTGCTGGGGGGCTATGTAAATGTGCTTTGCGGTTTTGCTTGTCAGCATTAAAAAATACATTAAAGTATCCCAAGTTTACTACTCCACTGCAAAAGAATGCCCTAATCACAAAGATCATAGCAACTTCCTCATTTTAGAGATTAATTTTTCCTTTGTCTCTCCAAAAGGCTACTAAAACAGCCCTTCCAAGAGAAGAAGTTGCATCTGTGCTGAGAACTTTCACAAAATAAAACCCAAACCAAAAAACCTCTTGACACAACCAGCTATCTGGCATCCCTATTTTCATGATTACAATTAAAAAAAGACTACGACCTCACATACAGCATGCTGCTACCTGCTACGTTATGGCTGATGTGAGAATCCGAATGAACAGGAAAAAGAGATTAGTTAAATCAGGTATCTATTTGCCTTCTTGCTAAACAAGCACAAAAAATTATTCTGGTACCTTATTCTCTTGAATATGCTATACTTCAGAGAGAAACTTTTTTGATTTTCATTGATGCATTATACTCTGAATCTACTGTGGTCACTAGATTCTTATACCAGCATTTGAGTACTTTGAAAGAATAGTGGCAGGTAGGGGCAAGAAACGTGATAAAAGGCAAAACATTAACAGATAGCAATTTCAGCATGAAAGATAATGACTGATCAAACTGGGTAAAAATTAACAATCAGCAGTGCATCCAAGTACATATCCATTTTATAAAAACTTGGGGTGGTTTTTTTAACCTAAACCCTTGATAAAAGATGCACAGAGAACTGATGCATTGCATATTTTATGCATGCCTTCATGTAGTGCATTCCTATATTGTATCTTACATGGAACTACTAAAAAACTACTAGACCTTCACTGTACAACAGGTATTGTAAATTTTTGTTTTAAAGCCTAAACAGCAATTCAGTTTGAATTATACCTTCTTATTCCCTGATCACAAAAAACACCTTGCTGCATTTATGTTTGTCAAAGTCAAATGACAACCACAGTAATAATTTGTATGGAAAAAACTGTCATAGTAAACTATCTTAAGAGTTTGGTTTCTTCACAGGGATTTGGCAGCTGGAACAAGAAAACCAGCAAGGACTAGATATCCTTAGACAACAGCAAGAATCACTAGTAAATAATTTGTATCAGAAATAAGAAACATCATAACAAATAAGAGAATAAACACAGAAATTAAAGCATTGCTTCAGGCTTCACAGCCTAAAAGACCAAACAGGGAGTACCATTATCCTCATTTGCAAATTCAGATCATAAGTAGACCAGATTTTTCGAAGAGGGAGAAAAGGAGTAACTTGGAAAAAGTAACTGCTGTATTACAGGACTGAACCCGAGACACACAACAGTCTGCTGTTTCACAGATGAACATGTTTGAGCCCATTCTAATCTCTACTGATTTAAGGAGAGGAATGACTGGACCCACACTCTTTTCTCTGTTTCTTCTTGTGGGAGTCATTCATTTTTTCAGAGCTAAAAACATTCACAAGATTGTTTGATACAAATATCATCTCTTTTCTTTCCCCCCCTTTCTTTTGTGCGTCAGTCCTTTCCTCCCTCAGCCTCCTCTCAGCTATTCATTACCATAGTATTTCTGAGAGAAAAAGGGCATTTGGGGTAGGGGACGGATGAAGCTCTTGCTAAATTGGGAGACAATGGGATTGCTGAGCAGCAGAGAGAACTGCACGGACAGACAGATGCTAAAGAGAATCCAAAACCCAGCAAAGAACAAGCTTAATTTTGTTTTTACCACTAGAAGGAATTAGTTTTGTCTTTTAGTTTCAGTTCATCCTTTTTTCAGCAAGGGCACATTGGCTACATCACAAGGCTTGGAAAAGGAAAAGGCTCTTTCATTTAACAGGGCACAGATCTGAAGATGGGACAATGTCCTGCACTGCATAAGATCACTCTGAAATATGCATAGAACAGAGCAAAAATCCAAGACTGCTTTGCAGGAACAAGAGAGGTAGCAACCCTAATTTTAACAGGGCTTTTCAGTGAAGGGAAAGAAGGTCTACAAAAGTCAAATCAGCCGATTTCAAATGGTTTGCATCCCAGGATGAATCAGGTTACACCAATTTAAGCCCAATTTAATTTAGGCAGGTTTTTAAACCACAAGAATAAGGACATTCTTAGTACATACCAATAATTAAACCAACATATACACAATTAGCAATATCCTACATAATAGTAAATGCTTAACAAGCTGAGTAATTTTATGGTACATTTTCTGACATTCTACACACTTCCTGTAATCATCAGTCTCTGCAGCAGTTCAGTTTATGACTTTAAGATCCAAATTCAACTGTGTCTTCAGTTATTTTCTTGAACTCGTAGTTTCCTCTGCCATCCATGTGCAAGTAGAACTGAAAAACAAAGAATGTATGTTATTAACCTCCAAAAAATTACTAGGTCTATAAAGTCCTAAATAAATTGTATTTTGAAGTTGTTTTAAAAATAAAAAAACTTTAAAAAGTTTTAGCAAAATCTTAAACTCAGCTAAACAGAGGGTAAGCTGCTTCTACCTCACATCTCATTAAATTCAACTGCCTCTATAAAAACATTAAACTGGGTTTTTCGCATATCATACATCAGTCTGCTAACAGCCACACCCAGACTTAACACTGCTGTCTTGGGTTTTGTGACAATATCCTTTGAGTTACACATTAATCCCTGTGTATTCATTCAGTATTTTTACCCACACATACACTCTGTCTGCATAAAAAGAGTAGTAAAATCTTAAGTTTGCAAGAAAAGAAGTCCATGTATTACAGATTAACTTTTTTTTAAAGCATAGGTATATTAGGTATAGTGAAAGCAAAAAACTCCATGCTGTTTATTGGATTTTAGTTCAAGGGGTTTTTTGAGTCTAAGAAAGAAGACTTAAGCATCTAGTGAGCCTTTCATATTTTTGTGGCTACTTTCACAGATACATAGAGGGATTTTTGGATAGTGTTCTTCATAATTAGAAGTATAAGATTATTTCAAATAGTGAAACTGGAATATGAAAGTAAAGTCTTGAAAAAACAAACAAACAAAAAACCAAAACCATAACATGACCTATTAGGATGTAAAATGACAACACGTCGAATTTCAAAGTCAATTTAACAAAGTGAATCAACAACCCCCCCCACATACACCCGACCACCTACACATATTCTGAGTAAAGCAGACTACATACATCATGATGTTTCCAGAGTGACTTCCTGTGGGAAACAGTGAAGAGAGTGATGCCAACCTATATGATGAAAATACCCACAAAACAGTTATTTTTTTCTCATGGGTAAGGTGTTATTTATTTTTCAGCATGATATCAGATGAAGATCTTAAATTCAGAACCACTAACTTCCAGACTATTATTAACACTAGATATATATAGTCTAATACAATATTTTGCAGGGGGAAAAAAGGAAATGAGGGATTTATCTTTTTTAATTGATTTCATCATTCTTTTGCTCCTAATGATTCGTCAAACAGAATGAACTGAGGAAAGAAGGTAGGGTATGAGACAGGTAAAACAATAAACCTGTGACTAAAGAAGCCTAAAAAAAAAAAAAAACACCAAACCCACAAAAGCTATAAAGAATTATAAACTTAGAGTGACAATTTAAAGGTGAATAATCTTCCTTTGTTTCCTTGCAACTCGTTAACTATTAATCTCTAACAGTAGCAGCAAGGACAAAATGGCTCTAATGATAAAACAAGTTAACATTTTTGCTTTCTTCAAGGACAGCTTAACAAGGAATTCTATTTTTCAGTAACATGCATTAGCCACTTGGCAAGTACAAATGCATATTCAAGTTAACAGAATAATAAGTATATGGAAAATAGACTTAGAAAGTGTCAGGGTATTGATATCAATGTGGTAAAATTAGTTCATGAAATACCGTCCCTTCTGCAGAGTCCTCACCTACTGTCCATTCACTACTACAGAAGGCTCCTTAAGTTTCCACTTACGGTTTCGAGCATGTATTTCAGCGGATGCACAGCTTTGCTCCATTACTATCCTGAGAATACTGCTACTCAATAACTAATGTTATTTCAAGAACTAATGTTATTTCAAGCCTATTCTTTCCCAGACTAGGGCTGTGAAACTGAATCGTGCTGATATTTCACATGGTACTATATAGAATCTGAAATGGTGAGTTTAAGAGGAAGGGGAAAAACAAAACTGTATTTAATAACATCATGTTTTCCTGGAGTGCTTGGCTTTTCATATCTCAAAATAGATGGAAATGTTAACTTCCAGCCTTTCACTTCTGTTGCCCTGGCCAACAGAAAGCTTATGAACAACAAAAAAGTCTAAAATCTTAGATTATTTGATCTTAACGGGACATTCTAAGACTATCTGGAAAAGTAAGGCTACTTAGCCATTAGTAAGAGTTCTCTGTATATCACAGAGGCTACACGTACATCTAAAGTATCCTAAGACTACAAAACAATTACTGAATTCTAGTGTGCATAAAGTTCACAGGACTCTAAGCTTTTTTTTTTTTAGGTTTTAGTCTGCACTAGGCATAAGGAAGAGTGAACCTTGTATCATTTTAAGTTTCCTCTCAACACAAAGAGATATAATTCTAGAAACAAAGAGCTTACCTTTCGGCAGTGGCTGTATATGTAGCCTTCTACATCAACACTAACAGCACTGGTGCACTCATCCAGAATTGCAAACTGGGGCTTATGATAGAATAATCTTGCCATCTGGAATGCAAACCAAAAAAACCTACTGTGGATACTGCACCAGTAGTGCAGTGTTGGAATTTCAACTAAAAATAGTGTCCAAAAATGTACTATGGCAAGGGAATTAAGTTGCTACCCACTGAAACCCCAAAATCCAAGAGTTGTATATTACCTTTACTTTTTTATTGAAGATAATTGTTTTAGAACTTCTGTTTATACAATGAAAGCATAAGGTATGGTAAAAGGGTGGTATAAGGTCAAGATTTCCTTTTAAATTTTGAATGCAATAAACACTGTTTTCAGTTGTTTTCTCAGTATTCAGATATTTCACATTTTGGTGGTTTCTTCTAAGTAAAATCTTAAAATTTAGTAAACAAAACTAGTTTACAATTCAGACTATATTTTTTACTTATGTTCTGCATCTGCTAAACATTTATGCTTCTGACACATACTGCCATTCTCTGTTTTTCTCCCCCGCTGAGTACATCCATCCAATCCTGAACACTATCCCAGCCTCCTTCACGTTCCAAGATTTGACCCAGCTGGACATTATCCAAGTACTCCTTCAGCACCTTTTATGGAAACAGGAATCACAAATAAAGCTTACATGAACTTAACAAAGAAATGGTTGAAAAAGGTTATAAAGGATTACACCACCATGTTATCAACCCTGGTAAATATTGAAATCCAATTAAATGCAGTGTTTTTAATAGCAGTTCCAGTATTTCTAAATCTGAAGCATTACTCATCCTAAGCAAGACAAAGGGTTAATGAACTAATTATCATTACCTGGTCAGAAATCCCTTTCCTTCTCTGATCTTCCAAAGTATCTGGATATATAACTTGATCTCTGAGGGTTCCAAGAGTCATATATGGTCTCTAAGATACAGTGAGAACCAAAGAGATACATCAAATATTTCTAAACGTAGTGAAAGTAGAAAGAGAACACTGTTGTCAAGTAAAGTACTTGGCCTCACCTGGGGAACATAGAACAACTTTCCTCTTACAGGTTTTGTTAAACGCCCACCAAACAAAGGCCACAACTGCAAAAGGCAAAAGGTTAAAACGTGACAAAAGAAGTCCAATTACAACAGTGCTTTGCATTCCCCCCCACTTGTTTTAAAAAGTTCCCTTACCTCACCAAGAACACGAAACAGTGAGCTCTTCCCACACCCATTTGGCCCACAAATCAGAACATTTGCACCAGATCGAACCTAAAAATGCAAATCCAACACATTAAAAACGCAGTGAGGATGTACTGTTGAAAGCTTCTACAAGCAGTAAGACAATCCGGTATCATCATAGGCTTGTACACATGTACTTTCTGACATTACAATGAGTAATTTCCAGCAATAATTAATTTTTCCCCCAACCAGTTTAGCATCAACTGCTCGAAGATAATGTACTTGTAATAATAAAAACTCCTTTTGGGAAAATAGCTCGTTGCCTTTTTGTTAAAAGCGAACATGATCTTTGCACTTTTTTTATAAATCAGATGACCTTTGAAGTTGTCACCTTCACTTGAAAATTTTATATTAATATCATTGGTTATGATATTAAAAACGTTACCTCAAAGTTAAGGTCTTCAATCAAAACATCTCCATTAGGTGTCACCAATGGAACATGATCAAACCTGTATGTATTGCAACATTGGGGGGAAAAAAAAACAGAACAGTTGCCTAAAAGAAGTTAATACTGCATGCTTACTTCAGAGGTTTATGGAACAGGGCAAGATTTCAGCAGTACTTCATTCACTCTCCCACTTTCCAGCTATTAACAGCTGAGGAAGTTCTTGAACCAAAATGGTACCTTAGCATTTAAATATTTACAGGTTTGTTTTTATCCCCTTCATGTATTTGTTTTCCAAATCTTCTAAGCCTTTGGTCTCCAAAACATCTTGTGGATATAAACGTACATGTAAGGATGGACGTCATTTTAAACCTACTAGTGAAGTGTATTTCATTACTTCTAGGATACACAATGAATGACTTCTCTACTCACCTCCTCCTGCCTTATTTTTTAAATGAAAATAATAAAAATAGCTGTATCATCTCCTCTTTTCCCCCTTCCTCCTCTCCTTCCCTCCTACTTCCCTATCCGCTTTCCACACTGCCCAGACTGAGGTTACTTAATCTCTTAACTGGCTATATTTCATGCCTTTCAGTAGTAATACTATGCCAATGCCACGTTCCTCAGACTGCAAAGAATGAAGGAACTGATCCCTACACAAGTACATCAATGAGGTCTCTGAGCATGCAGAATTACAAGCAAATATTTTGAAAACGAATACACATTTGCCCTTGATTTTTACAGCTGAACTATATAATGGAATAAAATCCGTAACTAACACATTCCTAAGAGTAAACAAAATGGTCTGGGAAGTCACACTCCAAAGGACACCAGGAAATGTTACCAAAAAGCCTAAGTCCAGAGAGCAGTTTGTCTTCTGCTAACATGAGTGGATAAGGATTGACTTAGAGAACAGAAATGCTGAGTAGGCATGAGGTGGAATTACTTGTAAATACACTAAAGTACAACAGGAATTGCAAATTGTAATAATGTGTATTAAAATCTCTACTAAGAGTCACAGAGGGAAAGACTACATGAAAACCATTGAACTTGTGAAAACTTTGTAAACATACTTGATAAGGTTATCAGTGTTGATAATTTCTCCAGATCCAGGTATCAAGGACAAAGCTTGCTTTTTATCTGCATCTTAAATTAAGAAAAAAGTATTAGAGATTGGAACACTACACAGACATGCACATATTGCATATTATGTCACATCTACCTTTTTCTTGTGATATCATAGTACGCTGATATTTGCCACTATTCAAGTCCTTCAGAACCTGCATTAATTCTGTAATTCGAGCTGTAAATCTATATAAAAAAAAAAGAAATCCAAAGAAGCTCTAATGAGCACTGTAGCACTGTTAAAACTGTCAAATGACAAAGTTATTCAACCCAGCATAGAAACACGTTTACATTTTAGAGTTGCACCAGGTTGTCCAATATTCACAATATTTACAAAATCCTTTCAGTGTAACAGCCAAATTTTTCTTCTTAAGGTATTTTTTAAAAAGTTTGGTAAATAATCAATACATAATTGATTTAGGAGATCTGACAACACCTTTTTAATTAAACATCCAATGCTGCCACTATTCAGATGTGAAATAGTGGATGAAATTAGCACATCTTCAGATATGTTTTCAGTATAAAATGTTTTTAATTTCTATATTTTTAGGGTGCTGCAAGGAACAAAGTATATAAGTTTATTTTAATTCTACAGGCACTTTCTCAAAATGAGATGACAAACAGCAACAAAAGTTTAAGAAAGATTCTTTTACAGAACTACTGTTAAGCTTACCCAGCCAATCTTGTCATTTCACGGCCTGCTAGGACTATTCTGCCCAAAGCTTGAGACATTCTCAGTAACATTCTTCCACTTTGGTAGTAATCCTAGAATAGAAGAAAGTTTCTTTATGTGGACTAACAAAACTTAAAATCAGGAGATTGTTTTAATTCTAGTCTATTTACCTCCAGAAGTTCTGCATGAGTACTGTTCTGATGACGAGGATCAGACAGGTTCAAAAATGGACGACTAACAACCAGGTAACCAACCACAGTGGCAAGATCTGCAGTTTAAGAATAAATATTAAGCTACACAATAAGAAAAAAGGCAATTCTCATGTAAAAAGTTTGTTTCATTTTTTACAGAAATCCATTAGCACTGGACAAACACTTACATTTGGCAATGATTGTATCAATGAAACCCATAGAGAACCGGAACAGGATAAAATTATGCAAGTGTTCCACCTAGTAAGGTACAGAAGAAAAAGTAAAACAAGTACTGATGTAGTTTGAACTATCGTCTATTATTTAACAGACATTTGATTTCAAACAGTTATTTTTCAGTACGTCAGATACCTCAACACACCTCTAACTGTGACAAGCACTGCACAAGAGTCCCTGCTGGTAAAGCCTTGCACTTGACATCAAAACAACCTACATATGAAACTAAATAGCGAGAACAGTAATTGTGGTGGGTGAAAAGGAGGTAAGTGGCAAGAGAAAGACCACTCTACCAGGATCTTGTGTTCTCCTTATAGCCTTCTAGTTTATTTTTTAATCTAATGACTGCAGCAGCAAAAACATCAAGCCACTATAATTCCATTTCTATGAATACGTGTCAAGAATCACCACGATAGAATTAAAGCATTTTAAGCAAAACTTCAACTAAGAGATAAAAAAAAGACTTACCAGTTTACGGAAGGTTCTGTGAATAGTCTGTTTTTCTCTCAAGTTTCCATTATAAAAGGCAATTTCTTCACTAAAAAGAAACAAATGAAAAGAATGTTACTTACTTTTGTTAAAGACAGTCTTCGAAAAAAGCCATAAAACACAGGAATAGAGCACTTTCAGTTACCTTATGAAATAAGGGTTTGTACTTTTTCATAACAGTAGAACATAAGCTTATTACACCCCAGCTACAGTTAGTATAATGCACATACAAATTACTTTATAATAATCTGCATAAAGATGCAAACAGTTGGCTCAGAACTGATAGCATCAGGCTTCCCCAAATATATTTTAATGCACAGCTTTCATTTACCCCACAATATTGTCACTTATATCTTGCTATCCAAGTAAATCTGTACCTGTTTGTAATGAGACGTGAGTTGACATATCTGTACTCCCCTTCATATTTTTGCTCTATAATAGTCATCTTGCCAATTGGTCTCCTTAAACGTGTAAGGAAAAACCCTGAAATAATCAAGTAGGCCATCATGCTAGCTGGACCCTGTGTACACCAAAAGAGAATAAAAGATTACCATCTAGATGGTCTCAAATGGCAACATATACACCCAGAAAGCATGAATGCCTTCTTACCTCCTATGTACCTATGTTACCAATTCAACTACACTTGTCTCTACGTTTACTACACTGTCATAGCAGCCAATATTTCAATCCCATTCTCTTCTTTCATCTGTATATCTCCAACACATTTCCTGGTTCTCTCCAGCAGTCCTGGTAGGAACCGCTTATTTTTCTGGATCCTAAGCTTCCACAGACCAGGGTTCCCAAACAGCATGCTTAAGTATCACTGAAGTGTGGCACGGCATAAACTGCCTGTAACAACTACTACAGATAGCAATGCAAAGACATCTAAGACTGGAAAAGTTATGCAGGTTCAGCTAAGCCTTACTGCAAGACTGTCTCAACAAAATCTGCATGATGTGTCCCAGAGCTGCTACTTCTCAGCTCCTGAACATTTTTGACAACGTATCATTTCACTAAGCTGATGAATTATTTCTGAAATGATTCAGCTTATTGGTGGGAGGGGGTGAGAATATAATGGTTATACAGCTCAAAGAAAGAAATGGTTCCCTTTCATGCAAGACATATGCAGTCAAAAGAGTACTGTACTAAATGGGATTCTCAAATAACTGCTAGAAGAAAATAAAGAACTTTCTTGTTTCTTCAAATTTTTCATCAAATGCCTACAAATTCTGGGGTTTATTTTCCTTGCCTCAAAATAGAGCACACTAAAGCATACAAAACATTAAGTGTAAATGCATATTTTCAGTATATCCCTTCAAATAATGGATGAATCTACAATTACCACCTAGAGTTTTCCTCAGATTCCAAACAGATCTATACAGGTCTATACAAGGCTTTAAGCAAAGAAGGGGAAATGTACTTGTAATTCTAAAAAACCCACTCAATTTACCTGTGCTCCTATTGCACTTGTTAGCTTGAAGATATACAAAACTATATCCAAGAAGGGCTGTAAGAGAGCAGAGTTAAAAAAGCCTTATAACACAAAACTAATACAAAATGGTACAGAAACCACACACCACTCCAAGAACAGTTATAGCTCTGCATTAAAAGCACAATACTGGTTAACCTATTACACAAACTAAAAGCTAAAACAAGAGCAATCTCAGCCACATGACTCTTCCTGAAAACATTCACTCAAGAATTGAACACAGAAGCATTATGATCTTCAGATAAATACACACCATGTAAAAAAAGTACTTCACTATTTTAGGTCTGTAATAACACCCTGCTCACTAATCAAAGTGGACTAGACCCCATGATTACTCAACTGAAGTAATTATGAGATATACTGAAAGAAAGGATAATCACATATATTTGGCTATGTACCTGATAGATGAAACAATTCAAATTGCAAGCATCCTGTTCTATAACCTCTTTCTCAAAGCTAAAACAGCTGAACTACAGGTTTTGTAGTTGGAAGGCTTTGAACAAAGTAACTTGTACTTCACTTATACTTTAGCTTGTATGAAAAACATACCATTAAAAAACCCAGAAAAATAGTCTAAAAACATCCACAAGTATTCTCCTTCATTACCTAAACCCCCTAAAATTTACAGCAGAAACAGGGAGGAGTTTATTTAACCACACCTTCCTACCAAAAGTAATATTCGTAAGTAACTAAAAGGTAGCCATTGGTTTTCTTCCAAAAGCTGACTAGCTGAGAAAAGCAAACTCATCACTCTTGAACTGCAAAAGAACGCAACAAATTCCTTAAAAGAAAATTTAATACAAATTATAACAACTCCCAAACAGTGCTTTGGTCATGAAAACCACAGAGTGTGAAATAATATAATATAATAAACAATATTTTTTCATACCATATTCCAAGCAACCCACATAAAAACACACACAATTGTTCTGAGCTGACACCACATCCTAAACAACTACAGCTATTACTCAAAGTTCTCTCTTGGAAGACTTACCTTGCTAAGGTTTGAGTACAGGTCCACTACACTGTTACAGAATTTTTCCACATCCTGTGTAAGGAGTTGATCTGGATTAGCTATTCTGTTGTCCAGATTTCCCATTTTGTAGTATGTATAAGCTCTGAAACAAAACAATAGCTAAGCAGCAGAAATCATTACCTGGGATCTGAAATAATTGGAACCCCCTTGCTTCATAAAACTTAGATGGAAAGAAAGCCAAACATTAACCAAATCCACATTAGATCCTGCAGGGTTGTTTAGGCTCCAGGATGTCTTAGTAAAAGCTCAGGCCCTGAGCTTTTACTGCTATTGAACTTAGAAAACACTCAGAAATTCTGCTTCAGCACATCTGACAACCAAAATTCAGTGCAGAAGGACAGAAGGAGCTACTCCAGCTCATGCAACCAATTCAGTCTGCACTAAATGAAAGGAACTGAAGTACTTTGGAAGCTGACCCAATCAATCCTAGAAGCAGTACGGTGCTTTTTTCGGCCCCCAGCTGAGCCAAATTTGCTCTCTTTATATCTGCACCATATACAACCCAGACAGGCTACTTATCCTCAGCTGCAAGTTAACTGAAACCACAAGCCTTTTCTGAGCAATGTACTTAACCTATTAGGCACCTTCCAACCTTTTTACAATATAATTAGAATTATTTGAATCAATTTTTAAAAACTTTATACTATAGGTTAACAAGGTGTTACTTACTTGAGATATTCCTCATAGAGGTATCTGGTAAGTCTTACTCGGAAACAAAGTTTCAATTCATTTAGACCGTACTTCAGGAAGTTATTCACTAAAGAGATCTAAAATAAGAGACAGTATTTCAATATTTAGCTAACACAATTCAATATACTTATATCAGTTTGCAGCATAAGTTGTGTAAAACACTTTAGAACAGATGAATTCTTCTCTTGAAGTCAGAAATACCATTAATACACCAAACACTAACCATATAGCATTCTGCAGGATGCTACTGCTTAGGTTTCTGTCTCCAGTTCCCAATGGCTCTCACTATTTAAAAAGATAAAATTATGTTCATATGGCATATTTTCAGCTCTTCTGATAAGATCTAGAAAAGAGCCACCATTTGAAAACCATTCCCTTAAATTTATCAATTCCTTTTTAAACCTATTGCAAACCAGGTACGTTATCTATAAGACAGTAACAATTATTTCTGTCTGGTGCAGGTCAGAGATGTCAACAAGTTGAAGTTAAAGGGTGGGAAAAAAATAACAAATCCGTGAAAAATGTAAGAATTACAAAAACTTAATGTCTAAAAAGAAATCTTCATCTTCAATCATGACTAAAGAATCACAAATTTACAATACTGAAACATAATCCAATCCATAAGATGGATGTCATGCATGGCACATTAAGCTACAGTCAAAATTGCCATCAATAAAACCAATCTGACAACCTAAACATATTTGTTAGAAAAATGGTTGTGACCAATAAGAAAATATGTTGATAAAGTCTCCCACTGGAGCCAGAAAATTAAATGTGTCTTAATACAGACATGCATGTAAAACAACTCATTCCCATAAGTTTTAAGACATTCCTGTGAGATCTTTTCCTCAAACTCTTAATTTACATGTAAAATGTGTTCTGCTAAAAGGTCAGAAGAAGTAGAGCACTTACAGCGGGCATTGCGGCAATGAAGTTGAACAAGTATTTCTTGAAATCTTTCCTGCTGCGGCCAATGATAGCACTGTAAAAGACCACCAGCTAAGAGTTAGTTACAAGAGAAACAACAGCCTTAAGTGGATAAATTCTTAGAGGATTACACAGAGAAAGAAAATAATCACAGAAAACTGTAGTATCAGCTGTAGGATCCAGTCTGACACACTTTTTTAAGTTACGTGGCAAGTGACAGACTCAGCAGTTCCCTCCCTTCTGCTCCTGCTGTAACTGCCCACATTAAGGGCTCAGAAATTCATGGTCACAGAATACCAGTTCTTTCCCTTCTCTGCTTCCATATTCTCACACAAGAAACAAAGCAGTACTTCCAGTCTACAAAGCATTAAATGTCTTTCCCGAAACACAGTATCATTTTGAATTCACACTTCAAGACACATTCTGACTTGCTTCAATTAGTAACAAGACCAACAAGAATAATCAGAGGTCTAAAAAACACTTTCTAACACAGAAAGACTGAAAGCATTGTTTTTATCAATCTAAAGAGCAAACAGCTCAGTAGGAAGAAATAACAGTCCTAATATCCACACAACATGTCTAAGTCTACGACGTAAAACCACTATGTCACCATTCTGAAGTGCTTTCTTAGATGTTCACATCAACAAAATGTAGTCTTCAGTGTACAAAATGTGACCAAAAGAATATTTAATAAACCATTTAAAAAGAATAATTTAATAATTTTATTTTTAATTGTATAATTTTCCCTTTTGAACGAGCAATTTGTAAAATGTCTGAATACATATTCTGACAGACCACCTTCCCTGTTAAACACAAGAAAGAATGTTTAAAATTAACAAGCGTATCGGTACCTTTCAATGACTGTTCCATTCTGAATCATCCAAATATCACAATAAGTGCGGACTACCAGCATCACAGCAATAAGCAGCAAATAACCTGTCTAGTACAACCACAGAAGTGTAACAGTTAAACAATGGATAAAATTCACCATTTTTTCCAGTAAGTAATCCTACAATACCTAGCAGAAACATATCACCCTGCTGCCCCCACCTAATGTAATATTTGCTTACTTTGCAGGAAACACATTAGCATACAATGTTTTTAATAAAGTACTGAATACATTTTTATGGAGAAATTTTGCCTTTTAAAAAGCTGTATTTGGTTGATAGCTATACTGGACACACCCTTTAAGATGAAGGATTGCATTCATTAAGATGAAGTTACCGCTATTCTGACACCTTTCTGCCATAAGGTTGCAAAAGACCTCTGAACAGGGCCACTAGTAACCAGCCACCAGTCAGACCTTGTACCATTGATCAGAAAACCTTTCAGCCCAACAGTCCAGCCAGTTTTCCATCCACTTCATTGTCCACTCATCCAGCCAATTCAGTTTGGGTACTAAGGGAGACCTTAGAGTCAAGGTCTCACCAAAATCAAAGTAAATACTCAACATTTTCTGTTCTTCCCTTATCCACACAGCCATTTGTCTTATGACTGAGAGCAATCAGGTGAGTATGGCACGATCTGCCATTGGTAAATCCAGGCTGGCTGTTTGCAACCACTTTTTTGTCCTTTGTGTGGCCAAAGTTAGTTTCCATGAGAATTTGCTCACAGCCTTACTAGGAATACAGCAAGGCTGACCAGCCTGCAAGTTCCAGTATACTTGTTTTCCAATATGGGAGCCATATTTGTTTTTTCAGGAGGGATTATCAGTAACCTCTTCTGAAGGCCATGAGCTTCTGGAGTTGACAAAGGCCAGCTCTGTGAGCACACTCACAGGCATTCCCATCCATGCTTCTGCCTTCCATGTACTTTCTTTTTGTAAATGAGCTGTTGAGGGTCCCTATTCATGCGCTGCAGGCAATGCTTACCTCTTTGCAAAGTGTTCTAGGGACCATTATTTTCAGGATTCGACATATTCTTGCAATAAACACTCTGTCCACCATTGCTCGCTCCTTCTTTCCCTCTTTCTGCTGCACATAGAACAAGGAAAGTAAAAAAAGTAAGATTTTTTTTGGTAATAAGTATTATTTAACTGTTGATGTGATATTTTCCCTATCCAAGTTATTTACTGCTACCTTCCTTCTGGAGCATTTGCAACATTTCCTTCCAACTTGCTCTGACAAATTAAATATAGTGTAAGAACTGGGAGCTATCAAAACAAATTGCAAAAGGAAGTAGCTGCCATGATACAAAATACTTTTTATTTCAAATCTATGTTAAGGGTGACATACAAACAACACAGACCACAGCACTAAAACATCCAACTACAAGTTGTAATGCAATCTACCACCTCTTAACATTGCTTGTCTCTAAAAGACACCATCAGCCAGTATTTTTAAAGATGTCTTCCAACAGGTAAACAGCTAAATCTACCAGACTTAAAAACCTTCCTGTACTCAAGCACCTTTTATTTGGGTCAGTTGCACTTGTTCATTCCATATAACCTTATCTCCTGTCCTGACTAACCTGCATTCTTTTTAAAAGTTAATGGTGCAAGTATTTTTCTTTTTTCCATTTGTTTTCTTTCTTTTCTTTCACACAAGGATGTGACAGAAGAATTTGGTCCTGAAAAACTGATCAAAAGGGCACCCTTTCAAAAAAGTCCTGTCTAATCAACCTAATCCTGCTATCTCTGCTACCCAAGGCTCATGTGAAGCATGCTATCAATGCCTATATCAATACTATATCAATACTATAAGATAGACAGGAAACTTGAAAGAAAGAAATTCACTCTGAAAGCTGTGTGAATAAGCCTACACCTGTTTTTCTCAGGATGAAGTCAACTATAGTCCCACCCTTATCAAAAAAGTATGTGGACACCAACTACAAATAAAAATTCTAGGCAGATAGGATGCTATGGATGATTAAAACATTTTAGTTAAAAGTTATTTACTTGAAAATCCAAGCAATCCAAACAACTAAAGACTACTGTCCAGGCCTAATGAAGGATGATCCTACATATATTATTGCTTTTCCATAATTGAAACAACAAACACAATGTCTGATGTGCTACATTTCAAGAGAGTACCTGACTAAACATATTTGATGCATAACTTGAACCTATTCTTCCTCTGTACTCAGTTCTTCCTCATTTCTATTTCTGTGTTGCACTTATATTCATTCCAGTATCTCCTTTCCCAGAAGTTTGGTTTTTTCCCTTGGACTGTTAATTCCGCATTCAGTATATTTGTATCCAAGATGGGTAAGAATAAGAGAAAGCTAGTTAAGATTTTTACAAATAGGTATAGCTATACAAAAGACAAGTTTATGGCAGATAACACAGTCAAGGTGTGGCTAGAAGCTACCATGATGCTCGCATACACCTTCAGATTTATCCAGTGCAAGCCTTTTTTAAGTTTTCAGCAAAAGATTAAAGTACCTGAAAGCTATTCATACCATTATAAGACCTGATACTTCTAAACATGGACTTTGCCTTTTGGTCTGTCATATTTCATTTGAATATAAAACAGTAAACTTGGCTTAAATGGATATATAATAAATGAATTAACAAACATACAAAAGATTGTGGATATGCCAAACCTCCTACCAGAAGTTTGAAGTAGTTTTTAGAAATTGTCAGACTCTACATCTTGTTCCATGCTTTTTCTTTTAAATAAAATATAAATACAAGTTATACCAAATGTACACACAGCTGTTTGTTGCTATACATACAGATAAACTTACAACACTAGTCCTTACATTCATAAGGCACTACGAGATAAAAAAGCACATGGTACACATCAAGTGCATGTCATTATGGAGCCAAACTTCAGCCTCTTGTGATTAACCTGATTCTTCCATTTGTTTCACCAATGCAAGTCTGAAAGTAACACTCAAGTAGTATTTGCACCATAGCCATAATTCAGTCCAAAATTAAACTACAAGGATAGGACTTAAAAGTTTTTAAAAATCAGATTTATTTAAAATGAATAAAGAACATATGACATGAAAAAAGAATTACCTCATTGTTCTGCAGTGCTTGTTTTCCACTTCTTTTACTGTAAAGGGAAGAAAAAAAGTATTTTACTTGTTACTAACACACTTTTCTTTGTCTTCATCTCTACATAGAAAAGCAAGTTCAGGATTATACCCCTATTTCTTTCAAAGCAATACAGTGTCTGCAGCAGGGCTACCTTTTATGTCAAACCTATGTGCTGTTTCTTTACAATTTCAATGAAACCTTACTCCTTTCAGAAACCAGTCTCATGTAGGGAAACTAAGCCTCAATCTTTCATCTCAGAGTTCTGCTTTACCTTGGCTCTGTATCATGAACTCCAAGTGTTTTTATGTTTCTCACATATACTTTACAAGCATGGCTACATGATTCCACCGACCACAAATGAAAACTACAGGAATGCAGATTCAGCAATCCAAGCAACTCAACTTTGATGTTTCCACATTATCTACATAAGCCAAACAGATTTGTTTGAATTGTACTTGACTTTCAAATAATGCATTTTACTATATATTGAGATTATTTGTTCGTAAACATATGCTGCAGGGGAAAAGAGTCACACCTGTGAAACCAAGTTCCTGCAAAGGTGTGCATTGGAAGGGAAGTTGGTTTTTATTCTGTCCATTTTCCTTCCCCCGCATTTTACAGAACAGTTAGAAGAAAAATATTTTTCAACTAGTGCTTAACAAACATTCAAAAGCACAATGCTATTCTTTTTCCTCTACTTTTAAGAAAGACAAGCTGACATATAAGACAATTATAGTTGGTCCTTCTTCTTTACAGAACACTCAAGCATCAGTCAAGCACACGAAGCTGTTGGGAGAGTACGTGTTTATGTAGTTTAAAAGTGACAGCTAACCATATAAATTGTAACTTACCATTTCTCAGCCATGATACTATAACATTGAGAGCAGGCTGCCTCAAAACTACAATATTCATACACTTTCAAGGCAGCACCTCAAATCACAAGGAAACTATGAAAGGCACTGCTCCCACCTGCCTACAACATCAAAGCAACTGCAGACTGCCATACAACCACCTATCCCACAACTTCATCAACAGCATCATTTCAGACTTCTGCTTTAAAGCTCTATGAAGAAAATATCTAGAATGAAACCATGTCTATTCTAATTTATGATTAGGAAGATCTATGAATGTCTGGCTAATGAATAGAAATAATTACTATGAAAGGAAAAGGCAAGGTAGTAGAGGAATATGAGGAAAAAAAGGGAAGGAGGAGACCATGAAAGCAAGTAGGGAGAGATGCCAGTTTAGCAAGAACTTAATTAAAGGTAACAGAGAGACAGAAGCCTGAGAGAAGATAAAAATCCTGTGAGACTACTTGTGCAAAAAACAAAATAAAGAACATGAAGGGCAGCAGAGGGCAGTTTGGGGGAGAAATAATAAAAGTTCAGAAGAGATACAACATTTAATCAGTCTGTGACGGAAGTACGTCTGCGGAAATAGTAACTGTGCAAAGTCTAAGAAACAATCCAGTAAGAAACTGTATCCTGGTGACAGAAGAGCAATGTATTGCTGTAACAAGAAACTTCTCAACACATCTTGTAATTTTTCAAAGTAGAAAAGGCTGACCTATATTTTTAAAAGTGTCCTTGAATATGGATCATTCTAATCATACCTAGTTTGGCACTAGGAGAAAAGCAGTATTCTTAAGCATGAATAAGCAGTTATCAAATTATGTTGTTATTTCACTAGACGATTCATGACTTGTCATAATGTAAAATGAAAGCATGATGCTCTTTCAGATATGCTACAACTCCTATAAGCTTTGTTGCTTCAAGCCCTGCCAATGCTTGAAGTCACAACACCCATAATACACAACTATTATACACAAATATCTTCGATCTATTTATTGATATATTTTTCATACAGTAGCTCTTGAGAGAAATTGAGTAGCTGAAACTACTGAGCTGGAACTGATTATCCACTAAAGAGAAAGAAGGATTGTTCAGAAATCATAATCTCACATTTCATTGTGAAGTCACATTTAATTAGAATTTATATTTATAGAGTTTAAGATAAAAATTAAGTGTTTGTAAATTTAAAACCTAATGAAAAAGGAGCTTTAACAGAGTTTTGTTCTCTTTTTCTACAAAAAATTTGTGCAAGCTCAAAATGAGACTGATACTTCAAAAGCAAAGGAAAATCTTATTTATGAAGTCTAGAACCAAAAAAAAAAAGTGCCTAAATAGCTAAATAGCTCTAATGTGGCTCTTGCTATTAAAAAAAATAATAATCCATTGCTATTTTAATAGGTAAAAACATTTTACTTGCAACAATAGACTGTGCACCAGCTGATTACTACAGAACTCTTCCTTCTCCAGAGTCTCATCTTTTCAGTCTGATACCTACTGGCACTACTCCAGACTCCATTACACTATTGTAGAACTTTTTCGTGAGAACTGTGGTTGCATTCTCATTGAATTTAAAGACTAAATAACGCCCTCAATTACTCAGCAAGAATACAGCAAGACTATCTGGTTACAGCAGAGAGCTCTAACATTTGGAACAGATTCAAGCTCTCTATTATTCTCATTTACTTAATGCTGGAGCATCACAAGTCTTATTGGTGGAGGAAGGTAAGTGCTACTTGCTGGCCAAATTCTCTGCTGCAAATAACTCCTCTGGTATAAGGGCCATTGTTCCTTTATGTCCTCACAGAGAAGAAGGGGTGGTGATGAAGAGGTTCTTAAAAGGAGTTACCCAGACAATACATAGAAAAAAGAAGAAAAAGCACAGTACCATAACATTTCTAACACTGAGTTAAGAACTGTAGAATTTATCATATTTTCAGGATACAACTGTATAAAGCCCTCAAAAAACCAATCTGAATTCAATGTGGATCGTGCTTTGAGCTGACACTTAGATTAAGTGACTTCTTGAGGCACCTTCTATCCTAAGTGATTTTTAAAAAGAATAAAAAAGTAAAATTTTTTTAAGAACATGAAGAGGCTAGAGGTATAATGGGACATGTATCACCTGAAGAAATTTCAGGAAAAGCAGTATCTCAGATGTAGCCTGCTATCCATTATTTAACTGCACACAGCTTTTAGAGAAAACAGTGTAAAAGCAGAGAAAGATATCAGCAGTACTGAGATGACACAACTAGACCAAACTTGTCATTCATACATGCATGGTAACTGAATAGCAACTCACTAAAGGTAAGTAAATAGACAAATAATTACCCAACAGACAGTACACAATACAACAAAACACCTTTCTCCAACACTGAGAAACATGATCAGCCCAAACCAGCCAGATGTTTCTTTGAAACTAATTAAGAGGTTTAGGACTCTGTCCTGGCATTTGACAGCTGATCCAACTTCAAGGACAGCAGTGTAGCACAGGGGGGAGGCAGAAGACTTGATAATACCATGAAATTTCAGTCTCCAAATAAGTATTTGTCACAGCACTCAGTCTTCTGACTCTATTTACATACCAGCGAGGCTATTCTCTCCAAAGAAACATGCAACAATACTGGTTACTCAAAAAGGATCATTCTCAACACCACTGAAGAAGAAACTGCAAAAAGTCTTAAAGAGGCCACTGAGTCTACTTACTGAAAGGCCTCAGGCATACTAGTTCTGTGGTATTTATTAGCAAACAGGAAAAAGTTAAAGGATTACTGTCTTTAGAAATACTTGTCTCCATCCAGAACAAAGTTCAGAGGAAGCAATCAACACTGAGCTAAGCATACCAGGGAATTGAGATGAGAGTGATAAGCAAGACTTCCAGTTTAATGACATGTCAAGAGGAAATAAGGGCTTGAAAACGTTGTGTTGTCCTTAACTGAAAAAACACTACAAATTTCAGGTCATGCTACCTTCCTTCTGTAGAGTAGGATGACTAGCTCCTGCAAAACTCAGTGCAAAGGAAGAATATCTGTTTTAGGATTAAGTGTAGCATTTCAAAGACTTGTTACCTATAGGCAACCTTTGTATTCTTCAGACCTTACATTCTGGTATGGCACTGGGTATTTTCCACAGCTCTAAAAAAACCACAGAAGGTAATAGTTTGTAATAGTTCATGATTATTTGTGCAGTTTCAGATTAGTTTTGCAAACAAGATAACTAATGAGACATTGCAAAGACAGAATAAAATTCAAATGACCAAAGATGGAATGCAACCATGTGAAGAAATAACAGCTATAATGAGAAAAGTGGGTTATCGCTCACACCACACTCACTGGCAGGCACAGCCTCACACCGCACACCCTGCACAGAGGAGTGCAGAGCAACAGCACAGTTATTTCAGGTCAAGGGCAGCAACCTTACTTGGAAGCCTGAGCACTGTCCAAAAGCATGCACAGTACACCCTGAGCACACACAGAAACCAAGAGCACAATTTTCTTGGCTCTAGGTCAGTGCCTAGTTGCAGCATAACCAAAAATAATGTGAGGGGAATGGATTCAGGCAACCAAGAAGTGGACTCTCAGAAGGTCACAGACATTTATCTCACTGCAAGCAGCAGCTCTGAGTTGCTCTGCATTGCTAAAGCTCAAAGGTTTCCTTTGAGAAGGCCACAAAGCAGAACTGTTGTGGAGGACATTCTAAGTTTCAGTAGAAGAACGTATCTCAGTAAGAAAGTTTACATGTAAGAAAAACCTTAGCACTAATAATTTTGCCATAAGCTGTGCTCTGGCCTAAGCTGTGGCTATAGCTCTCCTTCATGGATAACAGTGGAAAAAAACTTCTAGCCAGCTTCCTGAAAAAAAAAAAAAAGTTTCACGCTGTTACACACACTTACACTAGATCTTGCCTTAGATAGCAAGCATTTTATGTACCTTAATAAGAGAGAAACCACTAATTAGCTACCCAGGCCCAAAACAAAGGCAATCTAAATGCTAGGAGCAGGGCTGAGTCATCTGTTTTCTCCTGTCTCCATACCCTCCAGCTGAAGACAAGTTTTCTGAACCCCAGGCAGGTTTTTCTAGAAGATTGGATTTTAGATGCATTTTCTAGTAATCATATCTGTATGTTTTGCCTTTTTTTTTCTTTAATACTAGCAGTAGACTGAACAGTCAAATTCACATCCTGGATAAACTTACTTAAATGTAGTTAGCACAGAGTTGTTTTTGGGTTTGACACCTGTCACCTTTTACCCAAGTAACACAGGTTCCCTTTCATGATTTACACACATAAAAAAAGTCTACTAATCCACAGCAATATAATTTCACACTTTCTGTCAAACAGTCATGACTCAACTAGAACAGGTCCCTTCATGTGAAGTACACTAGCAAGGCTCACCCAAGCATCTTCAGAACCGAAGGAAATTATGCAAACTAAGAAGTGAGAATAACATCCTAAATATACAAAAATGGAATAAAAACGCACTATTTGTTTCGAGTTACAACTACCACTTGCTATGCTCAAACTCCTGTGTTATATTTGAAAGCTCCTCCAAACATTTGAACATGGGTCTGTTACCTCCAGTACACTTGGATCAATCACTGCCAAACTGCAGGTTCACAGGCTGTGCAGCCAATGACACAAGCAGCATGACATCCACTGAGTGACATCTGCTGCCACAGTCAGATGAGAGCAGCTGAGGAGCCCAGTGACAGGCAAGATGAAATGCGTAAAACCTATTTGATATACACTGTCTACAGATCTGTTAACCTCTCTCCACTCAAGTGAGCTCTTCCACTTGCTTTAGCCCTGTCTAACCTCTAGGACCCCAAGCATGCACTATTCTTGCTTTATGCATTTTTCCCCTTACAGGAGGGATGCCAAACACTTGGGTTTCAGAAGTTCAATTTTTACAAAATTGAGTCCATGTCCTAGCATCCTCTTGGATTCTAATGGACACAGACAGATACGTGATAGGGAAGGCCAGCGTGTCTAGGAACAGATTGTAAAATATTTTATTTTGTCATCTTTCCACACATTACAAATTCCTTCCTATTAATTCCATTCTGTTTATTGCCTTTCCCTAATCTTGCAATTCCAAACTCTTTACCCTAATTACCTTCTATTACTTCTTTCAGTCCCTCCTTCCCCCAGAAAGCTATATGAGTTAAATACCTTCTTTTTGAAAGTAATCCAAGTTCATTCTCTGCTTGTGTAAGTACTTTATTTTAAACTACATGGATATTTGGGAAAAATTCTCATTAGAGGGATAATGAAAAATATCCAGCTCTTTTACGTAATACCCCTCAAGGTTTTAATTCTGAAGCAATCAAATCTTAAGAAAATATTCTGTTGCTTCTTGTTTGAGGCAGGATTAGGGAAAGGGAATAAACAGAATGGAGTGACTGTTTTTTCTGCATCATATACCCAGGATAATGTAGTTTCTTAAAGAAACTACATGAGTCTTCTCATGACTCTAAGAAACCCAAATATTACAACTGAAGTCATCCTTCCATTTAGCTATAACAACTTCCACCCTCCCAAGAAGACATGCAGCTTTTCTAAGGAAACAGACTTTTTGAGGACAGCAACCTGAATAAAGACACAATGCATTTTTCTCCATGCTTTACTCCAAAGAAGTAACGTGGAAAACTAACAAGTTACTACAAGTAATCTGTTCTATATCATTCTACTTCGGAAGATTTCAGGAAATTGTGATTAAAGCGTATTGTAAACTGTGACACCACCTCTCAGTTCTGCAAAACTAACAAGCAATGTAATAGCTCTTACAGAACAACATCTGTGACTAATCCAGCTACTACTAATTAAGTGATCTTTGACCTACTAAGGCACGTTGGCATAACATATACAGCTTAATTATTCATACATTACTACTTGATACGAGTTGCACTGGACCTTGCCCCTACTGTTTGACAGCAGAAAAGTAGGTAAAAGTTGCTACCTCTCCTTCCTGGTATCATTTCTATAACTGGTAATTCTATATTAAAATGAACACATATACTATGAAGAGCCTGTCAGATAACTTTCTTGTTACACATTCAAACACATTTGATTTGCTAAAAGAAGACTTTCCTTCTTTTTTTTTTCAATTTGTACATTATTTTACTTTTCAGCTTTGTCCAGCAGCAGACCTACTGCTAACATTCCAGCAAAACTTAAAAAAAGCACACAAAATAAAACAGAAAAGAGACAGCTACTCCAGGAAAACATGATATAACAGCATACATACTTGATGTTCAAAATAAAATATAAGTATAAACACTGAAGTGTGTATTCTGAAATTACATGAGGAAGGAAGAAGTTTTGCAGGTAAAGTTGACAGTTGTACAAGAACACTTCCATGATTCATTTGAATGTTAAGGCCAGTGTTTGGCTGTTTATATTTAAGTCTGTAACATTCACCTTTGCCCTTAGGAAGCTCAAAACTAGGCTTTCACCTTCCAGATATCAAGAAGCTGAAATTCAGCTCACACTAACATGACACAACATTTTCAGGCATTATATACCAAGGTTAACAAAGGAATTCACACATATAAAACTAAATCACCACTATTCCTCACATCTTTTAGTCAGTTAACCTCAAGCAGACTACCAGTCTTCTTCCAAACTATCTGGATTGCCAAATGAAATTCTTCTCCATAGGAATAAGTACAAATATTGAGGACAGCCATACCCTCCCAACTTCTCGCTCTTCCTAAAGAGACAGGGAAATACAACACAAAAATTCAAGGGTACACTAGGCCCTGGACATTTTTATCATCACTGCACAAAGGTTGTGTGCTTGTTATTATATGTCAGCATCATATACCAGCATAAGAATGCTGAAATATGTAAAGATTTGGCATGATGACAATCCTTTGCAAAAGTATGCTCTAATTTACATTAGCAACAAAGCATGAAGAAATGAATGATACATGAAATAATGAGACTAAAGGAGGATGAGGCAACGGTAATAACCAGATGGTTTTGTCTAGGCTGGTGATATAGGCAAAGTAGCTTACCTACTGCCTAGTCTTGATAGGTAGCATTCTGTAAGGCTCCTGGCAAGGTTTGCCTCACAGGGAAACATGGAGAAAAGAACGAAGGCCAGTGGGCAAAAACCATCCTCAAAATATCATTCAAGCAGCAGCACAGCTATTGTTGAAACAACCGAATGTTGGACGTTAGAGTTTGGAATCCACAGCCACAATACAGTACCACTGGTAAATAAGACCTAAGTTGTGGAGGGACTCAAAAGCATAAAGCAACACATAAACACAAGTGAAACAATCAAGTTTGCAAGCCTGGTACTTTAGCAACTGCATTTCTAATAGATTCGAGAATGCAAAATGACCATAAAGAGGAGATTATAGAAGTAAGGGACAAAGGATCAGAAAGAATGCAGTTCAGAGAGAGGAAAAGGGACAGATCAGGTCAGGCTCTCACAAGTCCAGTCAACTGCTGAATTAGCTCAAATGTAATTCATAAGTTCTCTCCGCTTCCCAATTCTCACTAATCTTGTAATAGTGTTTGGTCCACCTAATACATATGAATGCCTCAGATTTTTAACACTGTACGTAGCAAAATTCAAGACTCATAAAAGAAGGACACATTCCAAATACAGCATTAAGGCTAATGCTTACTTTCAGAACATTGACTCTCAAGCCAATGCATGCATTGCCATTGTCAAATCCTGCAGATCAACATCAGAAGACATACAAGCAAAATAGTTTAGTGCAGACAACCCAGGATCCACATAACATTTATTTCAGGGATAGGAAGATTACTCTAGACAAATTCCAGCCTTCTTCTATGAAATGAAGGCTACTAGTAGCAGGAATATATTAAATGCACTTCAAAACTACACCGGACTTGCATCTATGTTTGAAGATGTGCTTCAATCTGAATGTAACCTGGTTTGTGTGCTCCAAGATCACCCCTCAATAAAGGCAGAGCAAGGTAAGTGTGGACAACTAAGATTCACTTTAAAAGAATATTCTTGATCTCACAACACACAGATGCTCCCAGAACATCTGCATGGCCTAGTCTTTCTTACAAATACTACTATGATATATCAGGTGGGAAAATCTCACGCTACAGCGTAACTGTCCCAGCCCATTATTTTTGTGCCCTTCCACTCAGCTTTTCTCCTTTTTTACAACAGCATTTCACTAAATTAGGCAGAGATATCTGAAAAGAATCATCCCTCCCAGTGAGTTTGACAGAAGAGTAACTCTCAGCCATAGTTTGGGACCTCAAGCAAATGCATGAATTGTCAGCAGTGCATCAATGTCTGACGTTGTATGACATTACCCAACTCCATGAAACTCTTACAGATATCGTGTATGAAACGATTTAGGTAAAATAAAACTGGATTGTTGCTTAATCACAAATATGTTATTACAAAAGTCTGTTGAGTAAGTCCATTTCACGAGTATCACTACAAGATACCTAGCTGTAATATTGTAACATGCCAGGTCTTTAGTATATAGTCATAATCCTACAGCCAAAAATAGAGTAGAATTGTGAAAGCATTGAGTTTGAGATACGTTCTTCATCCACCACACTTTATGGCACCAGTGCTTTGCAGAATATTAACAAATACACACCCGAGCACCGTACACCTGTAAAGCAACCTCACAGGGAACATCACCAGATTCGGCCTCTTTGAAACTGTTGTCCGTGTTCCTTATTGTCACACGGCTGCATTCAAACAACACCTGAGGTCCACGAGCTGCCTATGCAGACACGGACATCCCTGTAAGTCAGCTGTTAATACTTGTTCAGAGCCAGGAAAACAGAAAAAGCGAGCATAATTTGGGTAACAAGGTGGCCGTGGCTGGACACTCACAAGAGGGGCACCGACCTCACCCCGGGGAAAGCGGTGGGGGAGCAGCCTGAGCCCTGCACCCGGGAGCGTCCCCGGGCAGAGGGCGGCGGCGGCAGCGCCCCGTGCGCGGCACAGGGACGCGGCCGTCCCTCCGCCGGGCCCAGGGCCGGGGAGGGCGAGGGCGAGCACAGCTCTGCCCGCTCCGGCCTCCCGGCGCCGGCCCCGCGGCTCGCGCGGCCCGGCCCGCCCCGCTCCCCCGGCCCCGCTCACCCGTGCTGCGCCGCCGCCCGCCGCTTGCCGAGCAGGCAGAGCAGCGCGCAGGCGGCGGCGGCCCCGGCGATGGCGGAGTGCCGCGCGGTCAGGAACTTGCTGTAGGCGGCCATGGTGAGCGCAGCGCGGAGCCGCCGAGCCGAGCAGCGCAGCCGAGCCGAGCAGCCGAGCGGGGGATGCCGGGAGGGGGCGGTGCCGCCCAGCCCCGCTCCGCCGGCGGGACGGGCCGCGCCGCGCCGGGTGCGGGTTGTGCAACGGGGCCGCGGTAATTAGCGCTCCCTCGCCGTTCCCGGGCACAGGGCGCGCCCCCGCCGGCCGCAGGGAAGGGGTCGGGCCTGCCGCCGGCTGCCCTGGCCCGAGGTCGGGTTGAGGAGCCTGAAGCCGGGCCTTCCCCCGTAACCCGCGGGTTCACCTTCCCAGGCACCCTCGCTCGGCACCTCCGGCCGCCTGGGGTCCGGTCATTTTGCCACGGGGGTCTTTGTACAGGGGTACAGGGTGTTTCACAAGGGTGTATTAGGAATGACTTGTAAATGTGGTGACAATAGGAAAAAATGTTTTTTAAAAAAATTCAGAGAAACTGTTAAGTTTTGCCACACTGCTTTGTTTTCTTGTTTGGTTGGGGTTTTTTGTTAGTACCATGAGAGGAGCTGCTAAGACTAGCTGTCAGAGGGTAGAGTGAGTTGTCACCCATCAAAGTTCAGGAAAACAATTCCTGTAAGAGGCAGAAGCACGCCAGGCACAGCAGGAGATACCAACCAGCCTTCTCCCACAAAACCAGTTATACTCGCACAGGTGCTTTTTCCAGCAGAATTAATAACAGGTTGCCAAGTCAAGCTATACCAATAAAAACACCCATGCCAGCATAACTGTATTTACACTGGATCTTCCCTTGTGATCATATCCCTCAGGCACCTGATACTGTATGTGAAGTGGGTGTACTTTCCATAGGAACTGGTCACTCATATATTGAAAACCTGTGTTGATGTAATGGTTAACACTGAAATGACAAAACAATTTCTCTGATCAAACTTAAATGCAAATCAAAATGCAGTTAGAATAAATAGTATCTGGTTTTGGTCTCAAAAAATCTTTTCATACAGGCTTTTAAAAACATTTGAAGACCTTTGAATGTTGTGGGTTTGTTACTGTAATATAAGAGTGTGCATCAGTCCATTTATCGAATATTCTATTTCTTCCAAGTATGTCTGCCTGGAGTAGCAGGGCTGAAGCTGCAGTTTGAGAAGTAATCCTTGGATCTTCATTCTGAATCACCACATATACTTTTCTTACTTGCTCCCTCTCCCTATCCTTGGTATCATCAGACACTTTGGGGCAAGTTTATGTTTTGATATAAAAGCTGGAGTCTCAAACCAGCTTTTCTCAACCAGCTTAGTCCTCAACCCTAATTGTTAGCATTTTCTAGAGCAATAGAGTCAGGACTGCTGCATCTAGTTCTCTGGCACTTCTGTGATCTTTGACAAATCAGTAATCTCCCTGCTTTACATTGCTGTATATTGATGGTTTTGGTGGGGAGGGGGGATGCTAAACCGTTTGAAGTGTTT
Source organism: Neopelma chrysocephalum (assembly GCF_003984885.1). Lineage (NCBI taxonomy): Eukaryota > Metazoa > Chordata > Aves > Passeriformes > Pipridae > Neopelma > Neopelma chrysocephalum. The sequence goes on along the minus strand of NW_020897760.1, from coordinate 6,463,967 downwards.
CAGATCCTCAGGAAAATATACAGCAGAATCACACAGCATTAATAAATTTATTTCATTTTATAACATGAATGTTTGTGAAAATATCTTGATTTTTAAAATCTTAGATACTTTGGCAGTAGGTAAATGGGAGAACCTAAGCAAGAGGTAGTTTCTTTATCAAAAGAAACTTCTTATACTAAAATCATTACAAAAATGAAAATTTCTGGAAGTTTTCAGGTTTATGAATCTTTGTAATACAGTTTTACTTCTACTTTTAATCTCAATTTCAGCGCAGAGATAAGAGCATTATGATATAGCTATGCTTTTCTTTACAAGTTCTCTTCCCTCTTTAAGCTTAGGTTGATTGTACCCTTCCACAGAACTTGCTATCTTACACAGTCTAACTTGTTTACATGAAATGTCCATCAGTTTGGGCCATGCTGACCTTTGTTGTTTGCATGTCTGCATGACTCGCGTTCTGCTGTTTGTCTGCTTCACTGTCCTTATCCCACTTTTTGACACTAGCCAATACCATGTCCTACTACATATTTTATTTCTCTTCTAACTTGTCAGTAAATAGTTTTACATATTATCTTCTGGGAAACTTGTCTCATGCATCCAACCTTCCACTGTGTCTTCTACTACCTCCACTCTTGAAAGTTGCTTTTTTTTTCAGAATAACTTTGTTAGCATGATTGATAAATGGGCACTTAGTTTAAAACGTGAGGTTTTTATTGATCCATTATTTCATCAGTTTCCAACAGCACTCATGGCTAAGCATATCCTTGATAAAATGACACACACTGATCAAATACTTTTGTGATACAAGCTCCCTTTTTTTTGTTTTGAATTTGAGATCTGCTGCATTTCCGTACTTTATACTTTGCAGCCATCTTGCTTTCTTGGTATTCTTGGTACCAGTCAACTGTGAGGCTTTTCCAAGGTAGCAGATAAGAGCGACATTAATTCAAATGTATCTCCAATGTAAAAGCTAGAGGTGGAATGGTAGCTTGGAAGAAACAAAGAGTAGCATCTCTGTCACCTTTATTAGTACTACTGTGTGTAGTTTCTCTGAAAAAGCAAGGTCAAATTGACAACTGTCCTTTTAATATGGTCCATGGTATGGTTCAAACTTCTTACTAAGTAGGGACATCCATAGAAAGCAAGCTATTTAAATGAGAAAGTGCACTCTGGAAGACTGAAGCCTGTAGGAAGATGCATATTTACTATTAAAGCCTTAAATCCCCTAATGGACATCATGAGGCCTCGTAACATCAAGGGATAGGCTGTGGTCCTGTGTCTGAAGTGTTAAGCAGTGTTATCTTCGTAAGCAGTTCTTCCATATCCCAATTTAAAAAACAAAGTCTGATTTATAAAAAGCAGTAATAAAATTCCTAAACAGTTCATGTCCTCAGCCAATCTTGATTTAGACCCTTGAGTCAAAGTCAGAAATATAAGAAATTGTTATGGAGCGAATATTTTGTCCTACTAATAGTTATGTGAATACATTTTTTAATGGAGTCTAGGTTACCAAATAAGAAGATGCTCTGATTTGGTTTCTCCCAGAACAGGAATAACCAGTATTATTTGCTTTTGGCACTTGGCATACAACACCCAACTATGTTCTGAAAACAACATGTCATCTAATAACTAAATGAAAAATCTTTTTGTTTATTGTAGATCCAATGTAACATATATTAATATCAGAAAGAACAATTTACAAATGTTGTGAAAGGTGGCAGAAGAATGAGATTAATTTATGTAAGTTGAGGTAAACTGTAAGATGCAAACTGTGTATCATGTATGTTAGTTAAGTTTGAAGGTGATTTGTGTAGTGCTGGACTCCATTCCGTAGACTTAGATTTGCTTAATTTTTAAGTCTGTATCAATTTGGTAGGATTGTTCCCTTGTTTAATGTTAAGTAAAGTACTATGATATTGAAAACTTAATAACTGGAGTAAGAAGGAAAGTTCCAGGAATTGATGTGATCTCTTTTGTGAAATCTGTGTTATCTCCTAGTTATATCTCTTAATTGTAGAAGCTGGCATGGTTTGCAGGGAAATTAATGAACTTCTCTATTAATGCTGTGATCAGCATTAAGTGATAAGGTTTTGTCATTCTGCTGAGGTGCTGTATCAGAGTATTAAGTTTGTTGGTTGATTTTTAACAGAAGGAAGTTACACATCTGAAGTTGAGCTACATTTTATCATGTATCAGTTCATATATGTGCAAATGTGGGTATATGAATAATGATAGAGATTATTCCCAGTGACAGCTTCATTAATACAACTTACATCTGCGAAATGGTATCATTATGTGTATAGTCACTTTGTAGAACTTCAAACTCCAGTGTGGGTGAAGTAGTGTGGATATGGTATCAGCCACTCGAAACCCTAAGCCTACACCTCCATGAAACATATGCTGATTATAACACAGGTTTGATCTTCAGAGTGGGGCCTACAGGGTGAAATTGAAATGGATATAAACTTTCTTTGATCTACAGAACACAGAGAGAAGACATGCTTCCATTTCTTTGGATCTCCTGTTTTCTCTTCTTTTTTTTGCCCTTTTCTTACCTCCTGCTTGCCCTCAGATGATTGGGGTGTTACAGGAACTTAAGATGTGAGAAAGTAGTCTTTCTGAGCAGTAAGTAAAATAGGGGGATAGTGTGGGCAAAAGAGGATAAGTGGTGTATAGAAAAAAAATACTTAGAGATCTTAGGATGTACAGAGCATTGGCTTTTAAATATATTGGTGCTTGCAGACTTTCGGTGCCATTACTGCTTCACTTTCCCAGTCTATGGGGATAGGGGTACTTTTCCTAATCTTTAGTAACTGACACCATATCCCACAAGAGTTTAATTGCTGCATACAAGTCTCCTTCGTGCAATTCCTTGATTTCTGATTATATTTTTGCTTTATACACCTGGGTTTTCTGACATGACTGTGATCTATCCTCTATAAAAACAACTCTTACCTCTACTTAATACCTCATGCCTTTTCAAAATAAATATGACAGATCATTTTTTATAATCACAGCTCATAAATTTAGAAGTCCAGATGAAAATGCAAAAGTACATAGGACTTATTAGATCAGACTCAGAAATTATGTGGTATTCTCTCTGTACATGGATAGTATCAGATACTCTGAGAGACGGTATAGACTCCACATATCTGCTTTCCTAGTGAATTTTACTCTAATTTCAAACATTTACACACTGATTTAGTTCTAAAGTATGTTGTTTGACACCCATTCTAGTTTTTGTTGTCATTAAGTATTATAATTACTCATATTCTGATGGTTCAGAAAACACAGCAGTATTTCAGATGAGAGAAAACAACTGATTTGTACTAAGAATTCAGTTTTCATTTGCTTTTCTTGTTAGTTGGCATCTGGTTCTGACTTTTCTTTCTGACAGAAAGATGTCTCAACTGAGCTGTTCGCATTGATGCTTAGAATGCTGATACTCCTTTTGTGAGTCAATTTTGTTGGACAACCTATGTAAAAAACAGAATTAGATCTTCCTCCAAAATGCAGTACTCTGCATTTCTGAACAGTCAGTGTCAGTTGGCATTTTGAGCTTCTCTTGCCTACCTTGTTTGGACTAGGTGAGTGGGTAGAAAAATGGTAACTGAAACTAGATGTTCCTGTTTAGCTTGTTCAGTTTTTTTCCTGAAGTGGATTAGAGCTCAGTTTGATCTTGATAGCTTTTGGTGATCTGAAAGCCAAAGTATTTCACTGCTTAACATTTATTTCTAGCTTATCTCAAATATTGTTTTATTAGATACATAATGAATTGGAGACCAGAAGCCTTATTGTACATAGAATAATTTATGGTTTAAAAAATGTTCAGTTTTCCATCAAAAAGTGAGAAAACGGAAAGAAATTTTTAAGGAACATTTTACAGAAAAGGAATTCATGAACAGTACCATGGATCTTTGCAAAGTTAAGTTGTCAAGTTTGATATCTGAATGTGCTGAATTCAGTAATTTAAACAAAGGCATTTAAAATAGATTTACAACTAACTTCTATTTTTTAGGTAGAGCTCTAATTCTTTTATTGAGATTGCCTCATAATTCCTTTATAAGTAGAGTTTTTCAGCTGCTTATATCTTTGTTGATTAATATATTTGCTCATTTATAATGATGCAAAGTGAAAGTTGGCATAAATTTTCTGTCTCAGCTTAGATATTCATTTATTTAATGAAAGATGCCATGCCAGTATGGCCTAATTATTTCCCAGAATCAAGCAACAGAAAAATAAATTACTTTAAATATATTAATAAAATGTAAAAAGCTTTTAGGTACTTGTATTTTATCACCATGCTTTGCAACGCAGAGTTGAATTTGGAAGAAACACTAGCTTATATGAAAGATATAACTTTTGAAAAGCTATGTCATCATCACTGTTAATGCTATGGTTCCTTCTTATTTCGGGTGATGCAGCTTGAATTGTTAAAACTGTTCAGAAAAAGAATCATATCACTCATATTTGGTCAAGAGATAACAGACATTAGGTTGAAACCATAATAATTTAATCAGACCCATCTTTCTGTTTTCCAGGAGCTATAGCCACAAATACATATCATGGTGATGTGTTCTTTAAACAAATATAATTTGGTTTTAACATTGGTAATGTAGAAAGGATGCTAATGTAACAGAACAAGGCTTTTAATACATTCTATGTGCAGATCTATTTGCTTAGTTAATCACTGTCAAGATCAGTAGTGAGGGTCCAATTTTAAACTCCTCAAAACTCTTCTCCCTGTTAGCATATTCCTGGAAACTATCATCTCCTACTTCCTCTCGCTACAGAGACTTTCAAACTATTTTGTATAAAGTGCATGTTATACACTAAACTTCTATCCTTGGCAAGTGATAATCATTGTTTTGAGTCAAAATAATTCAGCCCTTTTTTGAGAATTAAGGTAGAATTAGAATTTCTCCTCTGTATGCAATACTTTGCGTTTATTAACACACAGATTCAATTACCATTTTGCTACACACTCACCAGCTGAAGAAAGATAGAAGATGGAGGAGCAATGTCGTAACTTGAAGTGTATTTCTAAAATCAAAGTCGTGTCTCCACCCATTGTTTCACAAGTTGGTGATTATTATAGGAGCCCTTCTGATTAACCATGTCAGAGACACTGAACATTCCAGGAGCCTAATGGTCTGCTCTTATACACCAATAAGAGGTCACATATGATATTCACTTATTCCTTCACACTGCCAAATTACTGACTTTTCAAAAATAGATTCGTATGCCTTCTGTAACAACTCTTGACTTTAGTCTACCAACAGGGCTGGGGATTCTGTCCTTTGGTATGTTCAGGTCCCTCACAGCTCCTGCTGCTAAGCAAACTGCATCACTGTAAAGCAACCACGCAGCACCCATTTCCTTATAGATCCTGTTATCCAGCCTTACAGATCATGTTATCCAAGTCTCTGCAACCTTCCTCCATACAGACTGAGCAGTCAGCTGTTGATCAAATACTATGCAGGCTCAAAGGCTTTTCCTGCAATGGGTGTTTTACACCAAAATGCAGTTCAAAATGGGGACTGAACATAGGTAACAGTTTTTGACTTTAAGAATTATCCCACTCATTTGAATGCAAGCAGATAAACCAGATGAGGGGTGAAAGGAATGCATTAGGATGAGGCAAGACTGAGACTGGAAGATAAATAAATGGCTTGACAAGAAATCAGTGAAGAAGGGCTACAGAAACTGGAGTGGCTTAGCAAGACGGTATTTAGAAAAGGAGTCTGAGCCATCTTGGGTCAGGAAGGCAGTGGAAGGAGGACCTAGAGACCAGTTGAACAAGGAGATTACATGGGCTGAACAATGATTCTGGTATTAGGAGGAAATTAAATCATTAGACAAGAAAAGCAGAGTGGATATGTGTTGCAAAACAAGAGGGTGACTCAGAGCTATGAGCAAAACAGAAAGGAGGGATTTTGAGCTAACTAACTGGAGAAAAAAAGGGCTGAGAGAAGACATGATGGGGGAATCATGGTAGGAGTTCAAGTTCAGTTCTTAGAATCACAGAATCATTTAGGTTGGAAAACACTTTTAAGATCATTGAGTCCAATGATCTTAAACCACCACTGCCAAGTCCACCGCTAAACCATGTCCCTAAGTGCCACATCTACATGTCTTTTACATACATCCAGGGATGGTGACTTAACTACTTCTCTGGGCGGCCTGTTACAATGCTTGACAGCTATTTTGGTGAAGAAATTTTTCCTAATATCCCATCTAAACCTCCCCTGGTGGATCTTGAGGCCATTTCCTCTCGTCCTAGCACTTGTTTCTTGGGAGAAGAGACCAACGCACACCTGGCTACAACCTCCTTTCAGGTAACTGTAGAGAGTGATAAGGTCTCTTCTCAGCCTTCTTTTCTCCAGACTAAACACCCCCAGTTCCCTTCTTGCATGAACCTGTACTGGATTCTGATTGTACAGGTAAGTAGGCTGTTGCCTACAGGCCTGCTCTGTCATATATTACAACAATTTTGAAACACAGCATATGAGGCAGGTGAAAAAAAGCACGACAGTTCTATGGCTAAGGCAGATAAATGCTGATAAGCTGACCCGAACTATCACTTTAACTCTGTCACAGAATCACTGCCGGATACTGCCCCTAAATTATCTAACACATTAAAAGTTGGCCTACTATTTTTCCCCATTTTCAGAATACTCATCATGGGGTATACCAGAGAGGTATTTGCAGAAGTGTTCTGTGCTACCAAGAGGTTGCAGTTTGCTGGATCTTTCTTTAAACATAGTATTTTTAAAAATACTTAGCATTTAGTAATATGTTTTTAGATTTTGCATGATATTTTGATGGTGTCCATTAAAGTCCAGTGCTAGATACTGGTTACAAATGAATTCAGTATTACAAATGAATATTAAATAGCTGTCTACTCACTGAATGAAGCAGCAATACTGTGGGAAAAACCATATGAGGCCATATAACTAAAGGTTTCATCCTGATACAGCCTTAATTCAAGTTTCTTGGGCAGTTTTAGACCACTTTTGGGGCAGACTTATTTTGGACTATTCCAGAAGACACACATGCAGGATCCATCTGCTTTACTTAGCAACATTTTCTGCAAAAGGGTATTTTACTAGTGCAAGCACTGCCTTCCAGTAGTTTTCATAATTGAGTGTTGGTTTAGAACTATCATCTTTGGATCCTAAAATCTTCAGATCCTAAAATCTTCCAAGAGATTGGATGTAGTTGCTTTCTGCCTCTCTCAAAGCACTGGAATTTACTGGAATTTATAGTTTTGAAAGAAAATACACTGGTAACAGAGTGGGAATCAACAAGGAAAGGTGTGAGTTGTGAACGATGATACTTGTCTAGTGATAAAAAAATAGAGAATGCAGTGGAACTGTATAGAAGGTACAGTAGTGGTGGATCTTTAAATTTCATTGAGGAAATGAAGAGAGACTTTAGATCTTTCTGTTTATTAAAGATCATAGAATCATAAAAAACAGGGCTGGAGGATACTTTCAGGATCATCCAGATGGTCTTTAGCAAAGATGGTATAGAATGAGAGGAATGAAGGCAGCCAGGGAACATAATGAACCTTTTAGTTGCACGAAACAAGCAGGAAGAGATACAATCCTAGTGTATTGTAGAATAGGTAACAAAATGTGTCATTGAAGGAGTAAAATTCAGAAATGTGAAAAAATGAGCTTTTGTTAAATAAGCATAGAATCAATAACAGTAGAGGAGAAGGCAAAAAAATGGATTCCTGAAGAATGTTAAGAAAATAGTAAAGTTTTAAAGAAATATGAAGCTCCTCTCCATGAATATACATAGAAAGAAGCTGCTGGTGTTCTACTTTTTTTTTATTTTTAAAGAAAGGATGTTACTACTACATGTTATTACTATTACTACTACTTACTAATATTATGTATTGCTATTAATATATACTAATAATTTTTACTACTAATTTATTAATATTACATCTTGCTGCTTACAAGGCTTTTAAATCTAGCTTATGTCAACTGGAAATTAAAATTTTAAACTGAATTTATCAGGAGATCTAATGGACATAGCTGTATAATGTGATACCCATTAGGATAGTTGCCTTCGTGCTATACAGGCCAGTGTTTTACATGTTTTAGAAAAAAATGGTGAAAGTTTCTGTAGTTATATAGATAGACATATGTGTGCATGTGTGTATATAAATAAATACACAGATTCATAGGCACCCTTTTCCTTTTTTGATACAAAAAATAAATTAATGTTTATTTCATAGGAAAAAAATAAATAGTGAAGTTTTATCATGTTCTAGCAGAAGGAAGAAAAATATTACTCTTCATCCTTCAGGGGTAAAGTTGTATGTCTCTAACCAACGTGAGAAAATTCTCTGTTCCTTCCTACATAGAGCTACACCCTAAGCCACAGCTGAAAGCTCATCCTCTCTGCCTGCCAGCTAAGGCACAGTTTATAAGGTAGAGCAGGATTCTTTGCTCCAGCTCATCAAGGCTGAACCCACACAGTCCATCTTAATGCAGAACATATAAATAGAAGATACAGTTTAACTATTAAGTAAATAATCATCCAAATTACATCATTCGAAGTCAAAACTCAGCTGCCAATTGCCCTGTTATCTGAAATGAGAGTGAGTTTTTACCACAAGTAAAGACATGTTTCCATGTTATTGTCACATCTTAGTTAATGCACTGAATGTTCACATGCTAATTTATTTCACACTAACTTGGTGGGAATAGCATAAACAGGCAGCAGAAGCAACCAAATACTAACTAGGGACCAAAACTCTAATAGTTGTGTATAACTAAGCAAAAAGAAATATAAACTTAATATTCCTAATTATTTCCCTAAACTTAATTGTGCCAGGTATTTGACCTTCAGAAACACTTGTGCCATAATTTTTAATCTTATTATATATTTCTTTTTGTAATCTGAAATGGTAAATCATAGGGCTTGACTCAGATAACTATCAGGGTAAATGAGAAGCAGAGCAGTTGTGTTGTCTGGATTGCGTTTTTGAAATACCTTTCTGTCCAAGAAGACCTGCAGTCTGGCAGAAAAGGAGGGTGAATTGCTAAAACTAGGCAAGAGATCAATACATGCAAGTACTGAGTAATTCTTGCAGGCACATTTTGCAAGTTTAATTCAGGCACTGTTGAAATTGCTATTTTTCAGGTGGGTGCTCAACAGGCTCCTCTTCTGTGCCATCTCACAGCTTAAAGCAATTGTTCCAATTGCAGGAGGACCGTCACATGTTGAGAAACATAAGTCTCTACTTCTTTCAAGATCATTTCAGTAAGGAAAAACTGAAGCTTTTGTTCATAACAGAAATAAGACTCGTGTAGCAATGTAGCGCAACCATAGCCTCTGCTGCTGAGAAGAAATACTCAGATGCTTTTGCTCTTGGAGTTTGCTGTATTTCAGTATAACAGCAACAAGTTGCAAGAGAGCTATTAGAAGAGTGGAGCAAACATGAGAATAATGATTAAAGTGATCTAAGATTTGCCTTAAAGCTACACAGTCTCCTCCAACATAATGCAATACTTCCACTTCTTGGAATCAACCATTTTTTTCTGCATCATATTAATGATATCTTCTAATTTTATTTTTGTCAACAGAGCACTGGTACCATTTATGTGAGGTCACTAATGACTATATTGGATTCATGATTAAAAATCATTCAGTATCTTACTGCTTTTACCCAGTTCCTTGGCTGTACTGTAATCCTTATAACAATTATCAGCTTTCTCAGCTTAATAAATTTCTGAGTGGCACCATATAATGTGTTTTATTAAGGTTCATTTCCATAAAGTGTGTCCCATTGTCTTTGCCTAGAAAATCAATCAATTTCCTCAGATTATTTTTGAGGAAAGTCCAGCTAAATCAAATATAATCTTGTGTATTCTGATTATTCACCACTTCACTATTTGCTTTAAATTATTGCAGACAACTCAAAATCAGGGACTTTTGAGACGTGAATCACTTCTCTCCCTTCCTTTTACAGCCAGATGCCGTATTACCTGTTCTCCAGTTATATACCACCCTGAGTCTACTGGCAATATTTCCCACAGAACCAATCCCACAGTCATCTTATTCTATTTTTTTTCAGAATTACTGAACGAATATTTACAGCCTATCTGAGTATTTCTTCTTCAAATACATATCTCCCAATTCTGTATTTTATTTGTATTTATACTATAAATTTGTATTAATATACTAGTATATTTGAATCAACTTTAGGAGAGTAGGGAAAACTCCCTTCCCTTCAAATCACTTTCCCAAGAACAAGGTGAAACTTTGCTAGAGTAGCCAATGTGATACTTAGCCACAGAAAGAGACATGAAACTAAAGCTCCACACCATCCTCTGCTCCACCACTGCTGGTGGAACAGTCACAGGCAGGTAACAGCAGCTGGAAGAGCAGACAAGAGCCGTGCAAGTGCCAGGTGTGCCACAGGATGGTGCCACAGGGTTAGATTTGTACATGACTCAGCTGCTGCTCGAGTTGAGTTAAAAAAACCAAATGCTACAGGGAATTCTGATGTACAGAATGGCCGGCAATATCTACATTTGACAGATAATTTAAATTCTACAGGTGGGTTTGCTATTTTCTTTACTCATCTGATCTTCATTCTCAAATCTCATATGTGTATAGGGGTGACTGTGGACTAGTTACAGCTAAAGTGAACATCTGTACAGTAGGAGCTTATTGCTGATGAAACAGCATAGTCCTCTTTGCCTTCATAACTTTGATTTTCAGGAATACCTGTAAAACACATTGTGCAAAAATAATTTCAGTAGTCCAACTATGGAGCTAATGATCTACAGATCTCTTTTAGTTTAATTTCCCAAAGATTAATTAAATTAGCATATTCCTTCTGCTATCATAATAGTAAACCAGTCTAATGCTGGTCTACTTTGGGTAATGTTTCAGTAGTTTTGGGAGTAATGAAGAAGCATATTGGCACATGACACCTGAGAAACAGGTATTCCATTCCTTTCCTGTGGTATAATAAGTTCTTTACACAAAGAAAAAATATTTTCAGGGAAACAACTGTTTTCAATTCTATTCCAGAGTTTTTATCTATAACAACATGAATGTTTCACTTCACTGAGAGCAGAATCAGGCAACACAAGTGAGCTTTTAAATTGTATTACAAAATACTTCATAAAATATGGTAGGAATAGAACAAGTGCATAAGAAGGAAAAACTACTAGTTTTGAGTTCCTACAGTTACATATTTTCATGTTTCTAGTCTAACTGTCTAATTGGAAAAAAGTATAAATATTTTGGTTTACTACTCATTTAGGATTTGAATCTTGAGACCCCTCTTGACATTCTGTGTGAATGGTAACTACAGAAATGAGAAATTTTGACCCAGAATACTGGTTGACAATGTTTTGTGACAATAATTTTTTATTGTCTGAATAGCTTTGCAAAATTTCAGCTGCCTTGTGGAATAACACTGCACGCCTGATCATGAATTGTTACAGAAATTTACCTTTTTCAACACCAGTGAAAGCAAACCAGCAACACTCCCTTCTCCATGCAGACCTTTCATTGCAAGGAAGCAATTAAAGATTTCACTCATAACCACAACTTATTACAATAAACAGTTCTTCATCTTTCTCGTATCTGTTCTAAGTCTTTAGGGAGTAATTACGTTTGATGACACTTATAGACTCGAACTTTTATAGGCACAGTTACACCCAAGAAACTCATAAATCTTCATATGCAAATGAGCCTATGAAACTGCTCATGACCATGGGGCTGGGTGCTTAACCCACTTTCATCAGAAAGACATCGTAGTGTCTCACTCCAGAGGTGCTATATTAACTGACAGGAATTCAGGCAGTGGCCTCCAGGTGAAGACAATTAAGCTATTCTACCAGATCTGGAATGTGTTGGGAGCAATTCAGTGACTGGTTATAAAGGAAGGAAGGAAGGAATGTGCCCTGCTTTTCCTTGTTAGGGCTTGCTACCACCCTACGGATAAGGGAACTGTTTATTTTCCTCCTGGAGGGAGGGAGAAAAAAAAAAGGTTTTATGTTGGATGTGAAGCAGGTGATCTGAACAGCTTAACCCTTTTAACCCTTCTTACTGTATCTTATATATTCAACAGCATTCCTTTTCACAGTTTTTTTTCTCTTTTTAAATTGCATGGATGCAAAGCAGGAAAAATCTGATCTACCTTATCATTTGCCTGTAAGCTTCTCTGTCCATATTGGAGGCTACAGGAAATCAGTGCTTTACCATTGGAATAACAAACAAAAAAAAGTAAATTTAAAAGAAATTCATTTATGTTATGCATTCCCAGTGCAGAGATACAGGTCCAGAGTGGTTGCAGATTCTCCCATATTTGGTAACACTGCTACTGCACACTGAAAATTGAAAACAGAACTTCACTAAAAGGGGGAAAAAAAATCAATGGAATTTTAACTACAGCCCTGTGCACTCTGGCACCATGGTAAACCACACAGAGCACAAGCAAGTATGCTATAATGTATTTTGAACACGTCTTCCTGTGGTCATTTTGATGTTCAAAACCATATGCTGCTGCTATTTCCTTCTCTTTTCCAATTCATTTCACTTGTTACCCAGTGGTATTGATGGAAGACCCATTCCTGCAGCTTGTTCCAATAGAGCCTGCCTTCACAGAACAGGTTTTGTGGCAGGAGCCAGATTCAGAAACCAAGAATGAATCTCAGTACAGTAGATGTGACTCTCAGATATCAAAAGTAGTGAGAGAGGTAAAAAAAGAAAAAAAAAAAAGGAGTAATTCTTTGCAGTGTCTGTCAAGCTACAGGATCTTGTGTTTGCTAAAAATTTAGTGTCAGGAGAGGATTTCACTGGTATCCATTCACGGCTATTATGAGAAGTAGGATACTGGTTCTACTGGACTCTTGGTCTTACCCAGCCTGGTCATTCTTATTTTGAAGCCTTACCTGTTTCCAGTCCCAGAGTTCCTTCTGTGTAAATTCTATGTTCTCAGGCTTTTATTGATGAAAAATCCTTGCTTAAGAGATAAAGTACCGGAGATTATTAAAAAACCCCTCCTTATACTATTGAGATTAATGCATAGCTGAATAAATTTCCTACACTAATGCCTTCACTTTTGAGTATTTTCAGTCACACGTGGATTCTGGCAGGTTATGTGAAGGACATGATCTTTAATGGTGGTGTCTTTCGCTATTACATACTTGCTACACTGTGATAAACTATGTTATAAAAAAGAAACCATTCTATAGTACCTTTAGATATGTGAGTAAAAAGATAAATATGGATGTCAATTATTAGTTTCCTTTTGAAGCATTAACTGTCTATGTGTATATTCTGAGCATAGCAATAAATATACTTTGAAGAAAAGATAGCTGTTGCTTATAAAGTACATGTACACATGTGACCATAAAAAGCAGTACATATTTCTCCCTTTTATTTCCTTTCCAATTTCTACTTGTCAGAGAAAATTTTTGTTTCTCTCTCTGATTTTGACCAGTGTTGTTGATTTTCTGCATATCTCCTACCTTTGAAGTCTTTTAGTGTTATCTCTGAGGATTTTCTTTTAGACTTCCAGCTTACAGCCCTTACAAGAGCATTCTCTGACATACCTTTTGATGTTTTTGTAGGTCACTGACATACAGATTTACCTGCCAGAGGACTTCAAAGCCTGTAATGCTTGGCAGCCAAGCCTGTCTCAGATTTTTCTATTGGTTGGAAGAAGTTACTGAAATTAGATGGCAAATGCTCCAGCAACACTGGAGTCACATTCCTACGCTAAAGAAGATTGCCAGTGTGGCTTTCTTGATTATATGCTGCTTCATGGCTGCATCTTGAACTGGAGGCTATCTGTCTGAAGAGAATGGTCTCCAAAGCTGCTCCACACAACAGCAGCAAGGTGACAAGGAGGGAACCACCCCAGGTTTGTGGCCTGCCTTTGGTAAAGACCGCTGGTTCTAGAAGAATGGAATTTTCATCTCTGTAGACTTGTACTTGCACTGCTCTTCCCCAAGCAGCTACCAACAGTGTCTACCAAAGCAAAAGGACTATCTGCAGTCACCTTGACATGACATGAGGCCTAAGCCTTCTCACAGAGGCTTTGTGAATCATGGGGCAAGCTGGGATACTCTCAGGGAATCCCCATGTGTGCCTGTTGCCTAAAACTGGCTCTTAAATGAAACCTCTTAAGACTCAGTTTTTGAGTTTTTTTACTTGGCATTGACCTATAACTGTAAGCATCATGTTCGATTATTTTACCTGGGCAAGATGACAGAAATAGATCAGTTCTATTACTTTAACCCTTCTGTGATTAGTATCATATTTCAAAATATATACTGTTCTTTTACTGTTCTATTTTCTCAGGTTTATATACACGCATAAAATAATAATGGTCCTGATTTTGTACACATTATTCAGTAAAGAGTTTCTGGAAGAGCAGAAAACCTGGCTTCCATTACACAAGAAAATGTTAAATAATATAAAATAACGTCATTTAAAACAAGGCCAGAGTCTGTTCTCACATCTGTTATTCAAATATTATATTGCCATAGCATCTGCTGTCTTGCAGCTAATCAGATTCATCATTACTATTTAAAACAAAAACAGGAAACAAAACAGACAAACCACTGTTGGTGTTGGATTAGGAGTTTTTGGGCCAAGTCCAGTGAGAAACTGATGGGCTACAACACTTGGTGTCCCAGCCCATGGCCTGCAGGGAATTCTGCATTAGGCACCTACACTCCCTGTATTGTGAATGAGAAGATTTAAGAGCCTCATCATAGGACAGCTGAACAACCTGTGCCCTGAGCAAAGAGCAGTTAAGGTCAGTAGGAAATCCCCATCAGGAATTCAGGTGCTGCACCAAGGCTGAGAGCCACTCAGGAATCGTTCTTGGGACCAAGCATCTACAACTGTTCTATCAGAAACTGTACAGAGTACACTATTTTTACTGAAGCTTCTGTAGAGTAGTTCAGGGATTAGCATACTCAGAGATATGCCAGAGGCATTTAGTAACTTGCTCACCTTTAAGGGGCCTATACCTGTATGTTTTCTATTCGCATTTATTTGTATGAGATCTGTTCACGTGGTCAAGTCTCACAACTGTGTGGCAGATGTTTCTTTCCTCTTTGTAATTATATCACCTGAGTGAAGATCCAATATTTTGAAAGAAACTAAATACTGATGGGTACAAAAGCCCAGTTAGAGTAATCAGTCTTCTCCCAGAAGCTTTGTCTGAAACTCATATTCATGATCAAGAAGCATTCATAATTGTCAGTGACAGTGACCAGATTTTTTTAGATGAGAAATACCACCAATGAGTTATGTAAACTGTTATGTAGGACTAGGAGCAGAGCCCTCTCCTGATGCTAGTCTAGAGGCATGCTACAAAATTCTCATGACAATATTGCCTCAGGAAACTGATCTGCATTCAATGACACAAAAGACACAGGCAACAGCACTGTACTTTCAAAACCTATGAACACATCATAATCACTTTAGCAATTTCATTGAACAATATTATACCCTCTAGCATATATATGCACACTAGTGCTAATAAAATGTGATGTCATTTTAAAGAGTTCAGTTAATACAGGTGATTAAAACTACTGTATCACAAAGCAGATTGTAATACTTAATTTGTTAAGAAGATGAAAGAACTCGACTGAGATATTCAGGTTATAAAATCCAGGATGAAAACTACAGAATGAGATCCTTGTACAAAAAATACTTCCTCGGGAAATGTGACCAGCATATGAAATTCAGTAAAGCTTTAGATCAGCCATACATTATAGCTGGATTTTGTTTTCCTAGCCTTGCTAATATTATGGTTAGATGCTGCCTCTATAGTTAGAAAGAAGAGTAATCACATAGCTCTACTTTCACACAGAGCTTAATTATCTATGAGCTTTAGTAAGGGTAAAGTATACCTTGCTCTGTACTGATGAGAATAACCTTTATTTTCCTGTCTTTTCTGGTCCTGAAGTACCAAATAGTGGCCATTAAATACACACAGGAGAATGCAGTTCATCACCTTTCCCTCGCAGTATCTGAGCACTCCCCTAGCGCAGTTCAGATGTATCTGTTGTAACAACACACAGAGTGAGGACGCTTCGATTTCACTGTGATTAGCTCAATTGTCCCTACCAGCCAAAATCGCCCAGCTTTGTGCTTTAATTACACTCATTAAATAAGGTTCACTTACTTTATTATGAGGATACATATACTGAGAATATCTTATCTTGGTCCAATTACAGTAAAAGACAGTGTTTTTCTCATATAATTGCAAGCAGCTAGAAATAGCTTTGGTTTAACTCTTCTTGTGCATGTTTTCTTCCCCCCCCCCCAAGCTGGGAAAAAACCACCCAGAAAACATACATAATTGTATCTGAAACAGTTAAATTGACATAAAAACTGAGTATGAAACAGTTTCTTCCTGCACAAACTGCTGCGATATCAACAGTGCTGATCTTTAGCTGAATCTCGCTTTTTTTGTCTAGGCTACAACGTAAAAATATGAACCCTGGCAACAAAACTGCATATGGAAGCCAAGTAGAGTCCCTGAGACTAGCACAGAAAACCCTAAGCCACAATAAGAAAAACTATTCCAGCTTCCCCTAAAGCAGGTTGTGAGGTAACAGCTCCCTACCCCATCACAAGCTAGTACACTTGGGTTTGCCAGCATCAAGGCAAGCTGTGCTCGCTGTGTTGGCAAAATGATCCCAGTGAAATGCAAGACCTTTAACCATAAGGGTTCTCTTAACCTAGATCATTTTTTCAGGTCTGGATTTGAACAATCATGACACAACATTAGTGGCAGGAGAAGGAAGGAAGAGGCAAAGCATAGATCTGGAAATAGAAACCACTTAATCACATGTAGTGCATTTGATTCCTACTTAAGGACCTTACCTGCTCTCCCAACGTGAAGTACACTCTATTTTTCCTCTAACAATTGTTCTTTGCCAGAAAGAACAGTGTATATTAAATAGTTCTGAAACTATGGAGGATTACAGGGTTTATTTGCTACATTTGAATTTACTTAACCGTTGTGTTAATAATTAGTCAAATTTGGGGGAAGGAAAAGTTTCTAGCCATGCTATTTTTTTAACCTTATTTATCAAACACTGTAACTACTAAAACCTGTCAAGAACATACAAATGAATTTTTGCTTTAAGGCTGAGAGCAGCGACAGTCACTGCTTTCAGAAGGACTTTGTATGCTTCAGAGCAGTGAGACAGAAACCCTGCCAACAGCAAGAGCCCTCCCCAGCACCCTGCAGGCCCGGCACCACAAGGGCTTTCAGAAACTGGGTGACACTGTCTCTGTATCATATAATCTACTTCCAACCCTTAATTCAAATCACAAAGCCAACAGAAGCTGCATCACAACCCCCTTCTCCTGCAAGGCAAATCCAGCACGACAGTTTTCCTTACCACCTCTCTCAGCTGGCAGGCAGTAGCCCTGCTGGCCAGAGCACATCAGACCAACAGCCGCCCGGCTGACAGCCTTTGGCAAGATACCACCGACAAGGAGTTCCCAGCCAAACCTCCTGTTCCCTGTAGAAACAGGCTGTTTCTCTCCTAACCCTTAATTGTTGGGCTTTCTCTCCCTTAAATCCTGCTGGTACCGGTAGGGCAGGTGGGGCTAACCGAGCCAGGGTGTTTAGCTTCAGGCCTCCTGGCTCCCAGAGCAGCAGGTCGCTGTGCCGTAATTACTGTTGGTTAATAGTGTGTTTGGCAAGCTGCGAACGTTCTGGAAGTTGTTTCCTTCATGCAGTCTTTCCTCTCATTCCTCACCACCCACTGTTCTCCTTGGCAATTGCTAGTTAAGGTGGAAGTTTTTTAAGAAACTGCTTGTTAAAAGTTAGGAAATGGGGTGCTGCCCATGCCATTGGCAATCCTTTTCCCTGAAGGATTAGCAAATGGAGTTGTTCTGTGTCCAGTTGCATTTCTCACATCATGCTTCCAGCCTTGCATAATTTTTGAGGAATAATTTAGGATGTTATGTAGCTCATCCTGAGCAGTGCAGGATGCCATATAAAAATAGGGAAGACCAGAGAATGAGCTTTAAATTAGATCAGTTGAACTAACTGAAAAGAAAAAGTCAATAATTTGGGGGCATCAGGTTTGAGAATAACGGCTCTGCATTAAGCTGAAAAACAGCTAGATCTCTGAGACAAAACCCAGGCAATAATTGTGAAATAAAGTAGAGATTAGTGGATAAGAGGGCTATTAACAACGGGAGAGGTGATTGAGTGATTATCTCCAGTAGAAAAGAGGCCTAGTTCATCATGTTAAAAAGCATGAAGGGATTTATCTTGGCTGTGAATTGCATTGAGCCATTAAACAAAAAATACATTTTTTAATACCTGCTAAAGCTATGAATTTCATTTCCCTTGCTCATCTTTTGAAGTGTTTTGTGGTCTGCCTTGAAGATTAGGACTGAGAAGAGAGAGACGGCTGTGAGAAGGGAGGTGGTGTGAGAAGCACGTCTGCAGGACATGGGGTGCTCCTGTTTTCTATCAGTTGCCTCTGCAGGTTCATTCCAGTGCATAGTGGCTGCTGCAGTTTCACCCACGTAGCTCCCCTAAGGGCATTTGGTGCACTGACTGAAATGTACGATATTCTAGGAAGGGTGCATGAATCTTATATCTTGATGGTTTCTCAGGTATGTGGGTGGCATTTACTACAACCAGAAAGAAGATCTTGCGAGAGAAAAAAATAAATCTTCTATAAATCATCAGTAGATTCAGTGGGGCTGGGGGCTCAATTTTCTGAGTTTTCTCAGACTTTATACAAATAATTTTCAGACTGTTCATTAAAACTTAAAATATAGCAGTGGGCAAAGTTGTGTTTTAGCAAAAATGTCACATTATTTCCTTTGACAGAAGCTGAGTCTTGACTGGTTTTCTGATATACCGATTATGTTAGCCTTTTGCAGGAGCCTGTATATAAATTCTTAAAAAGAAATGGTTTATGGAAATACTTCTTGAGAGCAGAATTCTGCTCACTGGAATGTAAGCAGAGGGTGGAAACTTCTACCAAGTTACCTCTGAAAGTAGTTCATTAAAAATTATTTAAAGTCATGCTCAGTGTGTGGCCAGGCTCGGGGTCCTCGCTGTCACTTCCCTTGCAGACTTGGCCGTTAACAGCAGTAACAAATATCTAGCTCTGTATCAAATGCTTATTGCTCACAGCAAGTGATATACTCATAATTTATGTCTTCCAACTAGTCTAGAATATCTGGCATAGAATATAGAGAAAGTATTTTGAAACTGATTCCTCAACTAAAGTCACCTTCCCAGTTCTAGTTACATTAATGCTGCAACCTAGAAATGTTTCTTTTCTTAACAGTGATTGGAAGCTTCAATGTAGAACAGCTTTCATCATGCAGGTACTTTGGATTTCAAAGGGACTTTTTGTGTGAGTAAAGTACTGTTTAGCACTAAGAAGGAAGAAACCTGTACTTGGAGTTTGTCTTTTTGTTCGTCTTTTATATTGTAACAGAGATGTGCTATTGCCTTTATTTAACTGTGTACACATGCTCTATCAGGAAAAAAAATCTGTTAAAAGAATCATAAAAGTGGCTTTTAATGAGTTAGAGATTGCAGTGGCTGCTCTCAGGAAAAAATCAGCATTTTTAATGAAAACAAATTCAATTTTGATGTCTCTTCTTAGAGACTACATTGTTGAGACTGTACTATTTTTATTGCCCCAGTCTTCCCTAGTTGCCTAATAACTGATTGTTCAGTGAAAGAACTGATTATTTGTTCCAAGCAAACTATGATAATTGGATAAAGTGCAGAAAAAGGTGACTTTAAGCAACCTTTCACCTGCTCAGCTTCTGTTAATGCCGTGAAGCCTGCATTAGTGATGCTGTAGATTATACTTGGCTAAAAAAGGGGCATTAGCCCTGTAAACTAGTGATGGATGACCAACATACAGCAGCTGTCAGACCCTTAATCCTCCTTCCAGTTTATCTGCTGTAGCAAAAGTTGCGACCTGTGATGTACACAGGGCCTTTTATGCAAGCCATATTTTCTTGAAGGTAGATCTGTAAGTTCCATTTCTCTTTCATGTAATATTTTCCAAAGCAGTTTAGGAGGTAATCAACACTAGAGACATGGTTGCAGCTGTTTTGTGCTAGATTTGATTCAGGGGGAATGTGGAGGACTCTGTATTCAATTTGGCAGCCAAACTGAAAATGGGGAGGAAAAAAGCTCTGAACGACGAAAATGCAAAAGGACAATTGTTTGTTGTTTTACTTTGAGGAAAACCCAAAACTTCATTTAACATTCCCATAATGTGGCAGATGTGGGCTCAAATCCTTTTTTCAAAAGATGTTTGAAGCTAGGCCTCCCACAATGAAGAACACTTTTATGTTTCAAATCAAAAGTAACTCAAAAATATTTCAAAAGTATAAAAACATGTAATCCTAGTATTTTTTTCACTTTCAGTTTGACATCTGGGACTGGTTTGTTTGGGTTTTTTTTTTCAAATAAACAATTCACCAATAAATTTGCTGAATTCTTATACGGACACAGGTTAGCTTATGTGGGAGCTGAGATGAGAGAGACAAGACTAACATACGGAGCGACTGAGGCATAATGAAGTGTATGTCTACTTCAGAAACAGGAAAAGGACTTAGAGCTGGGTATGTACTTGGAAGAGCTCAGTTTATTCTTTCTAGCATTTTCTAAAACGTGCCTAGGAATGGTATAGTTATGGTAAGATGAAGTCCCTTCCATTTTCAAGAAGCGTGTCTGTAAGGACAAGACAGTCTGCTGTAGCTACATGATTTTCTTTTGAACAAAGATTTGACAGACCAGATTTGCTTTGTCTTCTATCTATTGATAAGTATAGGTGGAATTTCTTGTTTATCTTTTTTGTTGCTATTGAACACTTATCTAATGGTTTCAATGACTTTTCCCACAATAAACCTTTAATGCTTTTTCTGATGATGTGATTGCTGGTTGTACTATTTAACTTGCATTCTCTGCCATAGTTCCTTGCTTTCACATTAAATTAGTTTACAATTGTTTACTCTGGCCTGATTTTGACATCTGCAGGATAAATTACCTGAATGATCAAAATCTTTTTGAAGCTCAGGGTATTGTTTTCTTTGTTTTCTTTTTTTAGAAACTTAAAGAATTTATAACACTGTAAATGTCTGAATTTACATCACACTTTATTTAGGATTTTTTCAAGGTGAAGAAAAGGTATTGAACAGTGCTTAGCATTGACACTAGAGATAAGAAATGTCACAACTTGTTTTAGTTTGGTTGCTTAGTTTAAGGGTTTTTTAAATTCCAAAAGAAATTGAATAAAATTCTTCCAAAAGAATAAATTATGGCAAATATGGAGAAGAGGGATGAACCAAGGAGAACATTGGTGCTCTAACACAAAATCTTGCATGGGTAGTGTGCTGGAATGGCTGGGGAAAGGATGCAAGGATGGGGAAATTCCAGATGTAAAGCCTGAAATTGGCAGAGTAGAGGAACTGGGCTAAGAACTAGATACTGAGAACTTTGATACTTTATTGAAAATATGTCCCATCCCAGAGCTTAGGCATTGGATCTAAGGTTGCTGAATTTAAATGGCCTTTTAATATTGAGGAAGAAATTGTGGGTCTGTAGTCCCTGCCTCTAGAAGATGGAAAAAGTACTGGTGCCATCAGTCACTGTGAAATGATATAAGAGAAGTCTGCACTGGGGTATAAAGCTCCTTGTGTCACTGGGAACTATCTGAATTTCTGCATGACAATGATGCAAACATATGCTTTTCCAAATTCTCCTTAAGCTGAAAAACGTGCACGTTATCTGCACATGCAAATAAATTCAGAAGCAAAATTATGCCAAAATTTGGGCTGTCTGGATAGCTGAATCCACTCCCATCCTGCAGGCATTGACTGATGTTGTTGTATTTCGATTTTGTTACTGGTTATATTTTCTTAAGTAGCCAACAGAGTTTGTCCAGGAATAAAAACAGGCTGAGTATAGGAGAAAGCAAAGTGTGTGTCTGTGCACGCGCACATTTCTCACTCGTAACAATACTGGAAGCTGTACAATGAATGATAAACTGGATTCAGAAGTAGAAAGCGTGGGAGGTTGAACATGAGAAATACATTCTCTTTGCCACGGTGTTTTTGTTTCTCGTTGGGCAAATCACTTAAAAGTAAATCCTGTTTTGCCAAACACCACGTAGCCTGAATTTGGACTTTTCCTCGCTTCTGAAGCTTGTTTAGCGTACACCAGTCGCTCCTGCGCAGCTCCTTTTCCCGAGCTTTGCCCACACGCCAAAGGCGCGGTCGGTCTCCGCTCCTCGCAGGAGGCGCGGGCCGGGCGGGCGCTGCTGGCGGGGCCGCGCTGCCGGCGCACGGAGAGGGCGCCCCGTCCCCTCACACGCCCGCCCCGCCATTGTTCCCTCACCGCCCCTCGCGCCCCCGACTCCTCGCGCGCGGAGGGCGCGTGTCCCGCGCGCGGCCCCGCCCCCGGGGCGGTGCCGGCCAATGGTGGGGCGGGGGCGGTGCCGGGGGCGTCGCGCGGGGCGCGCGGCGGGGAGGGGAGCGATTCATGGGCAGCGGGGCGGCCGCGCCACGGGCCCGCGGGGCCCGGCCCGGCTGCTGCCTGCGCTCGGCCGCCGCTCTCCGGTAAGGGCCGGCGGAGGGAGCGGGGACGCGCCGGGACGAGACGGGGAGGGGGTGTCGCCTATCGCCGCCGGGAGGAGCCGCGGGTGAGCGTGTGGGGCAGGGCGGCGGTGAGTGGCCGGGGCAGCGGGGGCGGCTGGAGGGGCCCGGCGCTCCGCTCCCTCTGCCGGTGCGGGTCTGACCCCTCCGAGCCCCACCGCCCCGCCCGGCGCTGCCGGGCGGTTCCCCGAGCGCCCACCTCCGCCCTGCCCCGCTACCTGCCGTGCGGGCTGGCGGGCACCGCGGCGGGGCAGGGCCGAGCGCCGACCCCCGCCCGGGGCACTGGGGGCGGCCCTGCCCTCGGCCCGCCAGCGACGTGGCCCCTTTTCCTTTTTACCTTCTCTTTTTTTTTTTTTTTTTCTCCCGTTCTTTTTCCTTTCTTCCCCTCCCTACCGGAGAAATTGTGCTGGGAGAGCAAATTTCTGAAATATCTGGTGCTTTAGTTTTTTTCCTTTTTTTTTTTCCGTCGGGACTGGCAATGGCTCGCTCTGAGCCGGAGGAGTCTGGAGGCGTTTATAGCAAAGCTGGTGGACGCTTTACATTTTCAAAGCCAGAGTCTCCTGAAGAAATATGAAACACTTCTCAGTAATGAAAGGCATGTGTTCTGGGAGAGAAACTTTTCCCCATCTGCCTTGTAACACAGGAGGAACAGACGTAAGGGCTGATATTTACGAGGAAAAGGTGCCTGTGGTACTAAGCTGCTCGGTTTTCGTTATGCTGCTGCTTTACAGCAAAAGTTTCTCTCAAGTTTTTCTAATTCAGAAACACTTTGTCATCACTTTTATAATTTTTACAGTGGTGGCATTATTGTACTGCTTGTACAAAAAAAAGCAACATCTCTAAAATAACACAGCTTTAAAAGCATGAACTTGCCACTGGAACAGGTCTAACACATCATGCTACTTAAAGTTGACTTTGAAGCTGGCAGACTTAAAAGAGGCTTGTCTTTTAAATAATATGAAAATATCTGTCTCGATATAAATAGATATCACACTTGTTAAAAGGAGGGAAGGTTATGTGGCTTGTTTTGCCTTAATTGCAAGGTGGAATTGCAAAGTAGCTTTATAGCCATGAGAATTATATGTGGGAACAGAAGAAACTTGCTTAAACACTGTGTTTAATGTAAACCTCACTTCAGTCTACTTGAGGTGTTTGGAATTGCTTAATTATCTGCATTATTTGTATAGTGTCATGTGTACTCTTATAGGTACAGACTTAAAACAGTAAACAGAAATTAGAGCAGTTAATTTGTGTTAAATTCTGAAGTTTTCTTCCCCCTCCCCCCAGCACACGCTCCCTGGAAGGCCTGCCAGATTAATTACAAAAACAGCTGCTTTGACCACATTTCCTCTGATATTTTTAAATTGCAAAGAGAAATAAAGCAGAAATAATGGAAAAATAATTGAAGTGCATTAGAGTAATGCCTATAGAAATTCATAGTGGGAGTGTTCAAAGTGTTAAAGGTGCTACTGTTTCAGTTGGTCTAACCAAACACAAACGTATGCAGGAGAACCCGTTTCAACCTGCATGTTTTAGTTCATAATAACTTCTATTTTTAGGTAAAATAATTTATTTTGAGAAATTACTGCAGATGTATCTGCGACCTACGTTACCTTTCTAGCTGTCATGTTCCAATTTGGTTTTTGGTTTTTTCCCTGTGGTGTTTACGCTAGAGTGTAAACACTGAGAATTTCGCCTGGTGTTGAGAGAACAACAGCAGGCGTTGTGGGAGCTGCTGGAAGCGTACCTGACTCTGCCACCTGCAGTTTGCTGCTTTGAAATGAATCGCTTAACCCAACATGGCGAAATTAGCGTAGCTTTCTCTTTTTTTTCTAAATGAAAGGAATGCAGGTAGTTGTTTACTTATACTCCCCCAAATTTGTGCATTTTTATGGTAGAACTTTTAAGGTGGACTAAAGCAGAGCAACATCCTTCAAGATAACTGCACTGAGATTTGCAGATAAACTTTGATACTAGAATATTTTTCAATCTCTCCACTTTCCTATGTTTTGCTTTTGATTGCCTTTCATAATAAAAGATAGCAGCCTGAAAAGCCCATATAACTTCTTTCAGGATGTTTTCCTTTGTGAGACAAACTGTGATAGGCCATGATGACTTGCTTGGCACAATCTACACAAAGAAAACTCATCCTATCAGATTAAGGCTATTATTTTAAGAGACAGGATGCTGAATACAGCTTGGTGGTTCATGCAAGAGGGGATGTTGCTCATGGTCTGTATCACATCAGGTGTTTTTGCAATTATATTCAGTTGTAATAACATTTCATGGTAAAGAATAGGTCTTGGTAAATCAAAGAATGTGATTTTTACGGTTTGTAGAATAAGTATTCATGGCAAAAACTTTTCTCATGAAATAAGCATGCGTCATAAATAGCTTTTGAAATAATTTCTGCATACCATTGATTTCTTTTATGCAACAGTCTACCTGCTGTACGAATTTAAATAACTTCAAACAGTCGAAAACCTTTATAATACTCAGTTCAGCGTTGTAATGCAAAGCAGTATCATCTTGAAAGAAGTTTTGGATCTTGTCAGTACAAAAGTATTGCTTCGTATATATTTCTGTACTAATCAGCATTTTTCCTTCTCCTCCACCTCCTTCCCCCTCCCCAATTTTCAGGGCTTTCACCTTTGGCTGGTCCAATGGGCATTAAGCGGCAGTGAGTGTTACCTGCGAGAGCTCCACTAGCACGGCGGCTGCTGGGATGTTGCGACAGAACGGCGGAAGTAACAAGCGTGGTTTGGGATTAGCCCGACTGTCTACCTCCAACTTCTTCACCATCGCTAATTCAGGAAATTGGGGAATGGGGCGCAGCACCAAGAGCAGCTCTCTGAGCAGCATTAGCTCCAACTCTGACTGCTATGATAATCCTGTTGTGGATCCAGAGTATATCATGCAACTGGTGAATGATGTCAGAAAATTTGCAGATGTGCTACTCTACTTGAAGGAAGCCATTCTTTCAGAAGGTGTGTCAGTTGTTCTTAATTCTTAGATTTTATGAAACTCTTAAAATTCATATGTTTTAACTAGTGTTTACTGTGGTTGTTCCCTCCTGCCCTTTACCATTTATCCTCCCTTCCTCTCCCCTCCCCACCCCCAGCATAATGATTACGGGAAATCGTGGTTTTTAGTTTGGGTTCTGTATTTCCTCATCACAACAGTGCAATGTCTTTCATAATCATAACAAGGGAAAATAGGCTCTTAGCAGGCTGCCTAGGCAGATGCTAAAGGTTAGTGAGACCATCAACTGATTAGTCTTTAACTGCTTGAATGTTTTTTTCCAATTCCAAACAATTCTCTTACTATTTTGGTGATGTTTCAGTTTTCTAGGCTGGTTTCGTTTGGTTTTTGAAAGTCTTAAATGCTAGTAATTTGAGTTTTAAGGTAGAATGTAACTCTGCACTTTATTCCTTTGCAAGAGAAGTATTTACCGTCTTCTGCCAGCAGGTGGAAACTGCAAATTTTCTTGCTTGTGAGAGGTGTGTGTTATTTTGTGTTTCTGTTCCATTAGGGAAACGGCATTAGCGTGGTTTTGGTCATCAGGAGGAAAGCTTTTATCTAATTTCTACAGAAATATTGTTAGGTTAGTAGCTGACATGACATCCAGAGTGGTTTTGTGTAAGATGTCCTGAGTGCTGAGCATTTGCAGTCACCTCTGTGTTCAAGTGAGTGTGCACACAGCTGAAATACCACTGCCAAAAGGTGTAAACAATTAACAAAGCAATAATTTGACACTAGTGATCACTTTGTGTCCACAAAGTTTTTGCTGAGCACACAGGATGAGCAGTTATTTGTGAGGTTGGGTGTCTGGTGCCTACTGATGCTGAAACGGGCATCCTGTAGAAAAGGACTGCCAAAATATTAGTGTTCCAGTTGCCATGCAGCAGCAGTTAGTTAATGTTCAGTTTAAAATTTTGAACTCAGAAGATCCAAAAAACTAACATGGAAGACAGGAGTTGTTGTCTTGTTTTGTACTACATTATAGAATTCATTTGTGAAACAATGTTGTCCATTTAAAGGAGAGATGTCCATACAAAGGAGAGATATTTCTTGTCCACAGTTGGGAGTGTTCTTTTGACCTCTGTCCCTATATTCTAGTGAGTTCTGTAATATTGGGCTTGCTTATTGTGGGCTGGAGACAACATCCTGGAAACTGCATACTCTGGTTTGCATTTCTTTGTCTTATTAATCTTTGGAAATGTTTGCAATTGTCCAAAAATTAACAAAAATTTCCGAAGGTTGTTCTTACATATGAAATTCTGGTTTTTAATGCTTGCAGCTTACCACCATCCTGAAATTAGTTGCATTAATTATTCCAAGGTGGAATCAATTGCAGGGATGGGAAATTTATTTCTTCCTTTTTATACAGCATTAATCTATCAACTGGATGTAGACTTTGTTGGATAGTAAAACTTTGCTCTAAAATTTATTAAATATGAACCAAAATTAAGTTTTGCTGCTAGCTATGGGGGAAAAAAAGTGTATTTTGGTGTGCATATGCTGCATGCATCTGCAGGCAGTTCAGAAGTGGCAGATGTAAGTGGTGTAACAGGGTTGCATCAGTGTTTGTATTTGCCTTGTAAGTGTTCCTAGAGTCTTTCAGCCTCTAACCACTATTCCCTCAGCTTCTACATCAACTATTAATTGTATTATTGCCTCTCTGGCAGATTTGTCTAAACTCTTCTGATGCACAGTAGCTTCACTTTTGACCGCGTGACTCCCCATTGTCCAGGGCCGGCCGTTCCACTGTGGGGGTCTGTGTTGGCAGGCGGGTCTGTGCCTTGTGTTACCTGCTTGTGTTACCTGAACTGCCGTGGAAGAGCCCAGCAGTTATTCGCCCATGGTTCATTTAATGTTCATCTGATGTAGTGATGCAATCTTGGATGAAAAGTCTAAGATATTTTGGATGATAACATACATCCATGTCTAAATTAGATGGTAAGTGCCTCGGGCTTTCAGACGTGAACTGTTTTGTACAGTATTAATGCAAGTTGATATGTAACATGAAAAGTAAGTTGAGATCTCTTTTAAGGGGAGCGTTACATAAATGAAATGTTTGGTAGATGTCAAGGCTATTTCTCTTTGCATTTCTTATGCTAATATGATTTAATTTCTTAGAGTAGTCTAATTGTCATAATGCTGAATAAATTTTGGATACCTTTCAACAAAGGTAAACCCAGCATTGTAACTTAGTTTGATTATTTTCAGACTCTTGCCCAACAAAGTTTTCTGTATAAACTGAAATAAAAAAAACTTGGAATCTCCTTGCTGGTACCAATTAGGAAATGTGTTTCTTAATGATACTTCACATAAACCCCAGCCCCCACCTCAAAAAAGCCCAAACCCACAACCAAACAAACAAAACACCCTAAACCTACAAACAAAACACTCTGAATATAACTGCAGAGTTTAAAAGTTTGTCATCTGTTTGGACATGAGGGAGCTGCAGTTGCCTCTTGTGTTGAGTGAAACATGTTGTGTTCCATACACTTCAGTTCTTGCTGTTTTCTTTTAAATTCCCTTTTGAATCTCGACCTTGTATTCATTGAACATAACATTCTGTTATTAGTCATGCAATCTAAGGTATAGGATCAAGATACTTTACCATTGTCTTCACGAAGAAGAGCTCTGGGCAGTTTTTGAACTTAGGTCAATGTGCTGTTTCATGAGAAATTTTGTATTTAATTGTACTTGATGACAGGCTGAAACTGTAGCTGTTGTTAGTGCAACTGATGCAGTTAGTGCATCCTCTCTTGGTCCAGTCTTCAGGTGAATTTCCAGATGAGCAAGATTGTCTGGTGGCTGATATTAGTAAGGATAGTTCTGTTGTCATCGTGATTTTGTGTTTGAACTGAAAGGTTGTCTTCGTTTGTGGCATTCGTATTTTATGAAGTCAGAGATAATTGAAATGTATTAAGGAGACTAAAAATAAATTAATCTTCTTTCTTTTCTGATGAGAAGAAAATGAAAACAAAATCTCTGCCTGGAAGGCCAGGCTTGAGAGTATATGTTGAATTAACTTAGAGGACTCAGATCATTACCTGTAATTTGTGCTACACTTAGCACTGTTCATTTAACTGTTCAGTTTTATTGACAGCATTCTGTTTTCCTGATGTGCCTCAGGTTTTGTTATTTCAGTTTTAATGTACATCCCAAGTACAAACTGTTAAGACTTAATGTCTTGGAAGTTAGTGAGTTTTCTCTTTTTTGCTTTGAGTTCCAGTAGTAACATCTGGTTGAGAGAGTGAGAATCTAATTGATGCCTTCAACTTGTACCCCTCTTTGGAAAGGTAGGACATACAGTGAAGTACAGTCTAAAGTCTGGAACCATCTGTGTTCTTCAGAGATAGTGGCACTCAAGATAAGAATTTCCCATGGTAAAGAATGTTTTAGGAACTGAGAAGTTGTTTGCCTCCCATGGAGACCTGCTGAGGGCTTAACCACCTGACCACAGTATTAAAAATATTTAAGAATTTGAAGTGTGTGAGGTATATTTAAGGTAAATCCTATAACTTGAAGAGGTTAGTTCTTGTCCTAAAGCAAGGGGTTAATGCATCTGCAAGTAAACTATGTTGAATTTTGAGGCTGGGTGGCTTCTACATGCGTAGTACATTCTTTTGAAGAATAGGAGTTGTGGGGTAATTGCTATATACTGTCCAATCTTTCCCAAAGATAAGGATGCCTGTACCTCATAAAAGTTGTATAGGAAGCACATAAACCACTTTTTGGGGAAAAAATATGCAGGACCTACCTCTTACAAACTTGTATTAGAGAATCTATCAGTGCAAAAATAGTATTGCTTATTGCATTGATATGCAAAGTTGAGAATCTGTTTAATTGGTATTTATGTATCAGATTGATGACCACAGTCTGTGCTTTTACTTTATAGAATAAATTTTACTGTTGGAAAATAATGCCGCTGTATGGTCTTTGCTCAAATGAAATTCATTTACTCAGGTGTAAAAGGACCACACAAAAGAATATTTAGGACAGTAAAATATCTTCTAACTGGGAACTTAGTATTTCACTTTTAAACAGTACATAGTAACTTTTACTTGTATTGCATTAGAGAGAAGGGAAGCATTCCTGTTTCCTTACTCTGAAGATAGTTAGCTACTAGTTTTGTGACATCTGCTTTTTTTTTTTTAAGGAATGTAATGTATACTGTAAGGTCTGCCCTTGGGACTGTGGGAAATACTGTGTTTCATTATGAATAGCTCTCAGGTTAAAATTTGCATGTGGTTTAAAAGTGCAGGAGTAATTACACTTTAATATATAGTCTTCTTGACTGTACTTTAGAATATATTTTGGAATTCCTGCTTACTTTATCATGAACTTTGAAGTAATCTTCAAAGTGTGATATTGTGTGCTTCATGTGGGTAATTCTGCATCCTTTTCATGAGCAAAAACTTTTTTCCTCAAGTTCATCCCATCTTCAACTAATGTAAATTGTAGTTCTTTCTAAGATGCTAGTATGCTGTTTTTCCAGGTATTTTAGAAACCAGAGTAGTAAGATAAAACCTCTTACCTTTCCTTACGAATTTCTCTATGAGGATCAGATTTTGCATATGATTTCTTAAGAGTTTATAAGTTTTCGGGTCTTTTTTTAAACTGAAGCAGAGTAACAACACTGGTGAAGCTGGATGGCCTGGTCAGGAATGTCTGCATCCTCTGTATGGTAGCACCAATACTTTCAAAAGAATCAGGAATGCTGCCTAACTTGAAACCTATCAGGTCTTTATTTTTGAAGGATAAGATATTCAGCCCAGTAGGACAGTTTTAGAGGTGTGTCAAGTTAAATAGTTTCCTGAAAATAAGGAACTTGTAATCTCTAGTGACTTCAAAACCTTCTTTTAGCACCATGGAGATTGGTGTTAATCGCATACTACCCTAAAAGCCAGAAGCCATTTACTGAATATAGTGCCTGAGGCTTGAAGATGAATGATTTCTCTTCAGCCCTTCCTGGCTTGATAATGTATACTGTCTGTATTTTTAGTATAATTAAGGCACTAATATTTTTAGCATTTGATTTTTATTTCTATATTTTCATATAGTCTAAAATATTAATGTCCTTTTTCTGAGGTGGCGTTTGTGAAAGTCAGTTTGCCCTGTTTTGTTAGGGAAATTTGAAGTTCATTACCTATTGCAGTGAAGATTACAGATTGAATTTATGATAATTTATAATACTGGGTGTAATTTTGCTGTTTGTTCTTTATTCCAATTTTGATGTTTCTCAGTGAAAGGTGCTGTCTTTGATACACCCTTAAACTAGATGTATTTACCTGTCTAATGACACCTTATACTATGAATGCTTGGTAGGTGGGCAAACTGCTCTAAACAAGGATCTGATAAAGTGTTTACCTTTCTTTGCAACAGTTTCTGGAAGGAATGTTTTGGGGGGGTTATATTTATTTTGTTTGGAGGGAAGCTGGACTGATTTCTTTAAACTTTTTGTGGAAGACGGTTCTGGTTTTCTGCTCGGTATTATTTTGTGTGATAAATAAAAAACCTTTCTGAGAGAATGATAAGTGAAATGCTACCAGGGTAGCTAACTTTTGGGGACTCTGAGAACACAGTGATTATCAAATGTGTAAACAATCTGCTTGTGAATTATTAAATGACCTTTGAGGCTCTTTTAGAAAAAGGCAGAGGAATCCAAGTGGCACAGTGTAGCACATTGGTCCTCTTATTCCATGTAGCAAAAAAAAAAAAGGGGGGAAACAAACTAGCTAGGAGCTAATAAATCATATTACAGAATTAAAAGTATTTGAGGATGTTGAAAAATAGTCTAAAGTGGAATTTTAATGTTTTTCACTTCCGGATCCTACCAAAGTGCAATATCTGAAGAATAATTCTGTGATATATTACTATTCAAACTCTATTAAAACTTGGTCCACAAGGAACTAACTGCATGTTTTTTAATGTATCAGCCTGTAATAAGATTATTCATCCTCTTGCTGAACCAAATTATGTGTTAAAAGGTGAATTCTGCCTATTAGAATTTGCTACTTTGCGTGTTACTGTTCCCATGGCAGAGTTAGCAGATGTGTCCTTGTGAGCTACAGTACCAGGGAGGCCAGGACTAAACCGGGCTGGGACAGGTACAAGGCAGCTGGAAGGAGTGACTTCTGAAGGTGCTCCTGCCAAAATTCCTTTTTTACCCTCCCCACCAACAGCTGAATTGTTGGTAACTGGTTCTGTAACTTAAAATCTACAAGATGCATCTAAAACTGCTGTTTTCTTCTGTTTAGGACTCTGTTTTAAACACGTTAATAGTCTATTTCCACAGCAACTTATGGAAGAAACTTAAGTGTGAGCTGCTGTGATCTCACTGCTGCATCTTCCTGGCACTAGCAGTAGTTCTCTGGTGACTGCATAGCAAGCCAGCTTTGGGGGCACATCTGCCTGAAAACTAGTTCCAGGAAGAAAAAGAACTAGGTTTTAGAAGATCAGTTCCATGTGCTGACTGTAAGGTTGTACTGAGTACCAGCCAAGAGGGAGAAGGTGGCTGGCCAAGGAACAAGGGGCCAGAGGTTAAAATGGAACAAGACTGTGAACTCTAGGCAGAATTGGTGTGGCATTCCACCCTGGCATCCCAGCATACACTGCTAAACCCTGTGCCAATTCTTTTGTGTCCCTTATTGAATGCGAAGTTTGGTGAAGGTATACGAAAGGTGGGGTGGTGGTGGGGAGAACAGCAAGCAGAAAACACCCTTTGTAGATGGCAAATTAATTGATCACTTTGGCTCTGAGCTTTTGGCATGTTTGAATTTGACAGTCTCTTTTAAACTCACCTTCCTAAAACCCATTTCTCATGTGCAAAGTCATATGTGCTTCCAATCTTTCTGACCTGGAAGTTCATTAGTACACCCTTTCACATACCTCCAAGTAGTAGTCACTGCTAAATATTAGTTCTGTCAATTTGAAATTGTTCTTTCACAAATCTGAAATAGTCTTTCAAGCTAAAAGATGTAAAGCATGTAAACATGGATAAGAACAAAGTAAATACTTCCTTAAATTTTTTTAACACGTAAAATTATGAACCTAAAGCTAATACTAGTGGGTTTGCTTTGTTGGGTTTTTGGTTTTTTTTTAACAGCTTCTGGTGTTTATTTTATGGCAAAAATCAAAGGAAGAAATTATTTGGGCATATGAACTGCTTCTCTTAGTGGAGTTCTAGGACCACAGCAAGCCAGAGACGTGCTGGTCATTTTCCCATGCTTCCCTTACTTTCACACCATCCTTTCCTGGTCCCTCGCATGAACAGAAAGCACTGAGATCCCTGCCTATGAATCCTGTTCCTGTCCAGTGCCAGATTCCTCAAACTTGAGAGGTCCTGCAAAGAAAACAGAAGTTTGATGTACAGTGTGAACGAAGACAAACCCATAACAATCCAATAAAAAGTAGTTTGCTTGTCTCCCATAAACGTTGCTTGTCTCCCATAAACGTTGACTGTATAGCTGCAAGCATGCTTTTCTCCAGGAATGTTTCGCTTAAGTTGGGAGAGAGAACTTTCTGCCTTTCTTTCCATTTCACTCCAGATGATTCCACAATCTATTTTGGCCAAGCCTTCTGTTTTCTCAGAGTCTATCTTGCAGGCTTTTGTTAGGAAGTCTTGGACTTTCAGGTGCTGTGACCAGAGCCAGAGGAGCTGGGCATTTTGTTTTGCTTTGCATGTTTGCAGTGATAGAGCACTGCTTAATTCATCTGCAGTCATGGAACACTTCTGCTGTTTCCACTAATCTAAGAGGAAAAAAACCAACCTCCTCTGGAAGTTGAGTTCAAGCAAATCTGTGTTCTTCATAGTCAAAGTGTAAGCTGCCTGTTAAATGCACATTGCTAATGTTGGATAGGAAATGCTGTTTCTTCAGTTTCAGGGAAGATTGAAGTTAAATAATAACTTAGTGGACCAGGAGATAAGTTTGTGGCTGATAGTACTACCCCTCCCCCAGTTGCATACTCCACATTCCTTCAGAACAAATGTTCACTTGTTGCTATAGTGTCTAAGATCAGCAGTCAGGAGGGGGGTGTGCGTCTTGAAGGCCTGTGAGTGTTTAAAATGTAAAATCAACCCTTACGTGTGGTCCGGATATTTTTGTTGACTTAAATAATTAGCATATCTCTATTTAGGAAAACTCTGAACTATTTATAAGAAAGCTTGAGCATTTTCCATTTTTATGTTGCTTTTGAAGTGCAAAAATTGTAATACCAGGGAAAACTCTATTCCTCTTCTTTTTGCATTTCTGATGTACAAAAGGATCTCAAAACACTTAAAGAGCCTTAGCTAGTTTGTTAATTAGAATTACCTTCCCTTTCCATCACAGCAACTAGAGTAATGAAACTGAAATTACAAGGTTAGCAAGATGCAAGGTGACGAATGAGGAAGAGGAGGAATAGTCAGGTTTTCTGTTTTGAAAGTAAAGCTAGACCTTTCAAGCAAAAATTCTTCTAATATAGTTTGAAGCTTAAGAAAAAGGAACATTTGAACAAAAGAACAACTTATATCTCTCAAAGAACTATGCCTTAAAACCTGAAAGATAAGATTTGATCCATATCCAGTGTGAAGTCTTGTGTTCTAAACAGCAATTCCCATGTAGATGTAGAAGCTCTTTTGTTTAAAAACAAAACAAAAATCCCTTGCCCTGAAATAGTTTCCTGCTCTTGGCAAAATCTATTATAAAGTATCCACTAAAATATTCCGTTTTCTCATTTCTCTGATGCGTCAATTTATCAAAATTGCAACTTCAAATATCAATACAAATAATTTTGGTATGCCTGACAGCCTGGAGTTGAGAGTTGTGATTGTCATCTTGATGATCTTGACTTCGTGAAGATTTCATGGACTAAAACATTCCTTTTCCACCAGTTTCATTGGAAGTGTTTGTTCTTCTTATTTATGTAGCTCGGTCACAGAACTGAAGCTGACTTGTTTCTTAATTCTGAGCAGTCTGGCAGTTGCAGTGATTTGATTATGTTAGATCTAATGTCTTGGTAATGGATTAGAGTTAGAACTGCATGGTAGGATAGGAGGTTTGATACAGAGCCTGGACCTTGATCTTCATAGGTAGCCACTTCCCTTTTTAAGGAAAGTAGGGTTTTTATGGGAACTCATTCCTCTGTCTGCCTAAAATGCCCCTTTTTATAGAAGATTGAGGTGGCTCATGTAAGACTGTAGAAAATAGTTATGTTTGAGTTAAACTTTCATCTTAATGACATTCACTGCAGAACAGTGTAACTGCAAATCCTAGGACTTGACCTTTTTTTGTAGAGGCTGTGATTTAGCTGAACAAAGTATTTTTCCTTTTTATCCTTTTTTCCTTCTTTACCGCTTGCATACTTTCTTGGACTAATTTTTAAAAGTATGTTGGAATTTTTATTTGCCAATTCTGGTTATCTTTAGTTGATAAATCAGTTTTAATCTTAAATTGACCAAACTTACCTCTCTTCAGTGTGTGTTCTTTGTCGTATCTGAACTGCTTCAGATAGTTAAGCTGTTTTAGTACTATAACATATTCTCTTTTTCAAATGTGTTGATTCTCTGATGTTTATAATTTGGGTTCAGGGCCAACAGGTGGATGTTGCAGCAGTTCATTACATTTCTGAAAGTTTTGTTAGTTCTACTTATCTATGAGACATAGAATGACTGTGGGATTATGTATGTTGCAACACATACACGTAAAAGGGAAAGGGAGGTTCTTACTTTGGAAAGAATCAAGTGTTTCTTCTAACTCTTGTAATGTCTCAATCCTTTTCTAGTTTTAGAGATCTGCAAGAAGTGGAAGGCCTGGTGAGGAAGTTTCAGCGCAGATGCATTAAAAACAATTGAAAAAATGAATTGCAGGGTTGTAGATCAATAAGTTGCAGGAAGTGTATTTGTATGGTGGAGTTAAAGCACAAGTGTGTTCTCTTTCTCACCTCATGCCTTTTCAACAAGAGGCTTTGACATCTTTAGGTCTTGGGGACAAATTTCAATTTTGTAGGCCAGCATTTCCAAAAGGTGCTCTTCTCTGAGTATTGTATTAAAATTTTTCCAGTTATGCAGGTGTGATTGTTTTAGAGCTCTATCTTGTGAGAAATGTAACATCTCAGTTAATGTTCTGCTTTGGGACTAGAGCATATTCTCAGCTTGATTTGTAAGATCAGATATTGCTGAAATAGTTATGGACAAGGTATTCCTGAAGCATTAGCTTAAAGGCTGCTCAATGTTCACAAATTCATCTTGATGTTTTAGTCTTGATAGTGGTATGAACAGATTCTTCAGTAAAATGCTTAAGTTTTTTGTGCGGTTTTTTTTTTAAATCTAATTTTTTTTGTTTGTTTCTCCCATGGACTTCTTCTTTCATTCATTGATTGTATAGAGGGTATATAAAGTACTTTGTGCTACCACAACTATGAAACTGGAAGATCTGTCCAGAAGTTCTCCGGTGCTGACAAGTGGAAAAAAAAAAGTTTACTGGAATCACTGAAGTGGAGGTGCAGAGAACCTGAACACTACTGGTCAAGAAAATAGACTGTGGTCTCAGCTTGCAAGTAGGTTAATGGCTCCCAACAGAAGAGCAGTTGAAGGAGGCAGCTTTTTGAAGGGATAGTTATGTCTGCTTTGTGCTTCATTGGGTAAGGTGCAAATTGTTTATCTGAAAGCTTAGTAACATATGTGAATTGTGATAGTTGAGTGAAGACAGTTTGTGAAGGGCCTTGACAAAGTGACCATGATAAATAGCTTATGCCAGTGGTGAAGAAGTAGGATTAAGACTGCAGAGTGGTCCGATTTAAATGCTTTCTGGTATTCATGTGCAAGCCCTTGTGTTAAGGATAAGCAAACAAATTCAGCAAGGTATGGAGAGCTCTTTCTAGCTGTGGTTGGCTTCAAATACCGACTAGACGTGAGATTTTAGAGAAAGTGGCTGAGAACTTAATTTGGAAAGAAAGTGGTGCATGAGAACTTAATTTGGAAAGAAAGCAATAAGTCTGGAGCATATAAATAAATTGGATCAAATGCTGCATGCCATTGGATGAAGAATTAAATGCATGGGGCTAGTATTCAAATATATAGTTGACCATGTTCTTTCTATTTCTATTATAATTCTCACATTCTGTAGCTTTTGCGGGATTGCACATCATTTGTGTATTTTATTGGGTTTGTTTTTTTTAATGTAGCATTGATTAGCTGGAATAACAACTTCAGTGGTACTAGGGAGAAACAGCTATGTAAATTGAAAACCACAAAGCAAACAAAGTCTGTGGTTTGTCTTTTTCAGCTTTTTATTGCAAGGTATTTGTAAAGAAATACTACTCAATTAAAAATTAATAATGAGATGTGCAGTGGGTTACTGTTGTCTTTTAGAACATGCAAGTGACAAAGTGACATCAGTTACTGTGTTAATGACAGCATTGTTGTGTTTTCTCTTCATACAAAATCAAAGACGTTTTGATGTGAAATGACTGATAACAAAACATTGTACTGCAGAGGGGATCTACTGTTCCTGAGTTTAGGAAATGGGAAGACTTTTAAATAATTTCCTTTGGAGCGTTCAAATGGCTCTGTGTCACCTGTGTGAGTTACACAGTCAGGCTTTACTCTCTTGGGTGGTTGTTTCAGTAGGACTTCAATGCAGAAACTTCAAATAATCCTTAATCCTTTATGTTCACCAGTTTTCTAGACAATTAATGTTACTGGCTGCTGCTTTAATGATTTGAATACCACTTAATATCTAAATTGATTTTGTGTTTTTTCTTTTCATCAATAAAACAGAAATGGACAACTATCACAGCCTAAAACAGTCTATAATTGTGTTCAAAGGATACTTTAAAATAAATGCACAAAGTAGTGCACCTCTTGTTTAACATTATATAATCTCATAATCCTGGCTTTGTGTGGTCTTTTGAAAACTAGGTGGGCAGGCAGCAGTAAAATAGCTTCTTCATCCAATCAGTGACTTGAGCTAAAAGTGGAAGGAGCAGCCATGTAGAATAAACAGTATTTCAGACTAAAAGGTTAAGTATTGTTTCATAATCTCTTGGTGTTGGTTAGCAAAGGTTAAATTTATTTTATTTAAAATGCACAAACCGTAACTTTCATACTACCCTTTCTGTGTGCCCATTTGATATGGTGTGATCAAATTGCTGGGGATTGTCTTTCATTTTCTGACTTGTTCTTTTTTTCAGAAATGTGTGCTGTGAATGTTCAGTGTTACTTCATATGCTTTCAGAACTTGAACCAATATGCAAGGAACGTAGTTGCTTAAAGCATAAGATACTTTAAGTGTCTTCCACTGGCAGCTGTTCAGTCCAGTGACTGATGAAGTTTTAGTGAAATGCCTTTAAATAAAAAGCAAGTCACTACTACTAGTGGTATAGTCACCTGTCCTGATGGACATGACTTTCTGGTGAACTGTGACTGATCAGACTTATAGCAAATGTTTTCATCATAAAGAACGTGGGATAACGTCCACTTGACAATTTACAGTTCTAACTTAAAATGTGTTCTGAAACTTCTGAAGCATTATCCTCACCTAGCTTTATTCTTAATCTCCTAGATGATTCAGGAAAGTGAACAGTGACTAAAGTGGCCATGTAATATTTTCATTTTCGTTTATCAGAAACAGGTAAATAAGCAAACACCAGCAATTCTCATGACTACTTTGTGCTCTTTAAATTTTGGGTTAATAAAAGATTAATGTATTCTAAAGATTAAACTGCATGGCTGAACACATCTAGGTTAGTTGACTGGAATCTCAGGGCTAGAAGAATAAAAAAGTTGAAGGAATGTAGTGTACAGCATATTGAAATAGATTAATGAAAAGCTGCATTGTGGTAGGTTTTTTTCTGAAAGGCTTCCCCACATGCACAAATGGGGAGTTCATCTATGAATTTAAATGTGAAATGAATGTGAAGTAACAACTATTCTGCTGATGTCAGTTGGCAAACCAACAAAAGGAAAATAAGTAGCTGCTTTCAGTGTAGGCAGAATTACAAAATTTTGATTTTTCTGATGTGTTTTGCATGTACACGTATTTTATTGGCTTTTTGAAAAGATTATTTTAAGACATCTTTGTTTTTGTAACTTTAATTTCTGAAAAGGAATTTAGTCTTAGTTTGCTCTATATCTGTAGTAGACTTCTTACGTAAGTTTTGACTTCACAAGTACAGAATTGGTCCATAACTGAAATGGGGTAGGAATGTTAGCCCAGTTTAATAAAGAAAACAAAAACCACCACAGCTCAAGGTCACATCAGAGGCTAGTCAGCATGGTCAATGGTTGAATCTAAATGGATAGATTGATGTATTTTGACCAATCCCTCATAGCAAATGACAGATCTGTTTGGGTATTTGTGGGACACAACAGAAGGTCATCATGCTAGAAATCTTAACCTGTTTTAGGTTGAACTAACGGGGGATAGTTTTGTGTTTTATCCAAGAACAATTTTTCAGCAAAAATTGTAAGGCTGCATATTCACTCTGTTTATTTCAAAAAGTAAAGAGAGAATTTCCACCCTTAAAATACCAAAAAAAAAGTAAGTTCCAGATGCTTTTTATCGTAAACTAAATTTGTACAACCTAATTTTAAGATCAAATTTAGTAGTTTAACGGGAAATAGGCAACTGACTTGCCAAATATTAAATGCTTTCTTGTATTATAAAAACATTATTTGCATGTAAAAACTGACATCAAACATTGCTACTTTCAATATACTGTATTCAATGAGCTGTTTGCAGGAAATTTCAATGCATTCTCACTGAATCAGGTCAGTATATTGCTCTTGTCAAAAAAAAAAAAACAGCAAACAACCTTATCAAACTTTATTGCTTTCATATCAAATGTAGAGGTTTGGGTTACTATTTTTATTCTTTTCTTTTCCTCATTCCTAATCAAACTTCACGTATCCCTAGATTTTCTTCATTGAAACAATTGCTTAACTGATTATTTTCCATAAATTGTCATTTTTGCTGTAATATGATGTGATTGAAATACTGGTTGCAGTGGATTCTGGAGCCCACGTTGCCAAAGACTGACTTTGGTGTAGCGTCTTTCAGTGATGCCATGACAACGAGGGTTGCCATGGTACTGATTAACAAAAAAGGCTAGGATTGGATATTTTGGAAGCTTCAAGTGTGATGTTTCTTGACAGAAGGATTGGTAGGTAGCTTCTAATTCTTCATCATAACACAGAGTTGAAAGGCAACGACTTTACTCATGCCTTTGGCAGCTTCCAGCCTTGCTAGAGAATTTACAAGCATAAATTCTTGCAGAAATTCTCTGAGTTTTTAGTTTTCAGTGAATTAAAATGTTTCATTCCTTGTATCTGCAGCATGCAGTCAAATATAGGAAGAAATATGATACTAAGGATGCTTAGCTATCAGTCCTGAACTATGACCATCAACAAACAAAATATCTACACCACCATTAAAGGAAAAAGTTGTATTCATTTTGTATACATACAATAAATGAAAATCACATTTAGCTCATACATTTATTGTCTTAAAAAAAGCTTTCTTGATGCTAGGCTGGACAGCAGTGACATAGATCAACTTTGCTATGGTCAAGCCACGATGTAAAATGTGTTTTCACTGTGTGTTTGATTAATTCTTGTGGTCTTTTGAGTGTGGTTGTGACCTCTGTTAAATCAGACAAATATGCCAGGCTGTTAATTGTGTTAGAACGGCACTGACAGGGAGAGGAGGGCAAAAATAAAATGATGGTTTGATCTGGGACCATTTCCCAAACTGCAGATACAGGAATTAGGTGATTTCCACAGAGCTCATTGTTGTATGATTGTTTTGCTGTGATGCTCACTGGGAAGTCTCATAATCTGGATCAGATTCAGACCTGAGTGCTGACAGTTTCCTAGTACACAATATGGCCATTGATGAAGAGGATAGTAATGTGATTTTAGTTGATATCTGTTTTACTTTGGATTAGCTTCATTCCAATTCTGACTTTTCCCCCGCCCTAGGTGGTATAACTAGTGATATCATGTAATCCTTCTATATAACATAATAGAAACAGAATGTAATTTACCTTAAGGTCAAAAATGAGTTTTTTAGTAAATAAGAGT
The DNA here is from genome assembly GCF_003984885.1 of Neopelma chrysocephalum. Taxonomy (NCBI): domain Eukaryota; kingdom Metazoa; phylum Chordata; class Aves; order Passeriformes; family Pipridae; genus Neopelma; species Neopelma chrysocephalum. The sequence goes on along the minus strand of NW_020897760.1, from coordinate 6,423,226 downwards.
GGACAATCTTTTAGCCAAGATGTTGGTCTTGCAGACTGAAATGTTGGTTACTCAAACCTCTTTCTTCTGAATCCTTTCAAGATTGAAAGTGATGAGGAGCTAATTGTTTGCATTCCATAAGGTGAAACTTTAGTAAAAAGTTCTGGATCCAAATATTCAGATATTGAGAAAAATTTTTTGCAGTTTGGTGCTTATTCTCACCACCATCCTGCAACACTGTTTTGTCTGGCTTCTCCCTTTGTCCTGAAAGTTGCAGTTATGCAGATGTGAAGTGGTACTTAAAACCAGAATTGAGACTCCTATATTTCAGTGGAAGTAAAAAGGGAGCTGAAGTACCCGCTCTTCATCTGATCTCAGGAGAACAGATTTACAAAGGGAGTTCTCAAATGAGGACTAGGCCAAGTGAGGGTGGTGGTTACAACCAACATTTGAGTATTCTCATCCAGTTGCATTGATTCTAGTGGTGATGTCCACAGAGTGAGTTCATGGTAGACACTTATCATAGTCAAGATATTTAACTGTGTTCATGGAGGTAGATGAAGAAAATATTTGTGCAAAAATACAAGTTACCTTGTTTATAGTAAGATTTTCACAACAAGTGAGATGAGTTATGTATATTTTCTCCCCCAGTCAAAAGAGACTGATCTATGTATATAAACTTATGACTGTAGAGATTATGCATGGCAGGTTGTTCCACACTGTGTAACGTTTTTGAAAGCCTTTGAATGCATGACATAACTAATCACACCTTTCTACTTGTAAAAAGCTTCTTATGGGAAGTAGGACTTATTAGGTGGTGTGAATTAGAATACCTGCTTTGAAAGTCTTGTATGTATTCTGACTTGAAGAATTTTTCATAGATGTGTTACTTTTCAGTTGTTTTATCTAGATCGTTACCCTGTCTTTCATCAGTGTGATCAACTTATGTTAGAAACAAACTTTTAGCCACAGTATAACAATAGTTGTATTAGTGGTTTCCTTTCTCTTGTGACTGGTGGAAATTGGGTAGTAGGGGGAGAGTGTGCTGTTAAAAAGCATTAATGTTCTAGGTGGAGAAGCAGTAAGTGTAATTGCACACACATCTTCTCTGTGGCTCTGAACAGCAATGTAGGATATGCGGTGGCCACGGAAGGAAAAAACTGTTAGTCTGTATTTAAACTTGTCCTGGCAAACATTTGTTGACATAAACAGCTTCAGAAATGTTTGGGCCAACAATAAATCAGGTCAGACAAAAGAATGCCAGTCAACTGACACAGCAGTGCCTTTTCTGATTGTGTGTATTGTGACCAGCCCTGACTTGGCAGGGAGGTTGACTGGCGCTGACAAGCTTGATGAGCAAATTTGATTTTGTTTTGCGTGAATAGAATCCATAGCTGTAAGGCCATTATTGCTTAGTAACTTCTATACAAATGCTTCCGTTTGAGAAACATCTAAAATTAGAAAATACATAGGTTACGGTGTTTTATATTAAAGATGGTTGAATGGTTATAAAATGTGGTGACCAAAACCATTGAGGAGTGGGATGCTAATGACAACAGCATGCTACTGAGATGGCTTGGCAAACACTGATAGACCTCCCAGCTGCTTTGTACTGTCATTCTAGTGCATTAAGTTTGTCAGCTTTGAATACATGCTTTTTTCACCCTGTTCTCTCTCCACTTCTCCTTCAGAGGATACTTTCATTTTGGAAGAGCTTGTTTAAATCCTAATGAAAGATTTGCAGATAGGCTACTGAGCTCTCTCCAAGCCCTTTTTTTCCCCCCTTCAGTTTTAAGGGTTGTTTTTTTCCTTTTGAGATGTAGGGGGCTGACTCATTCCTCCAGGAGATTCCAGGAAACTGTAGTCACCTGAGCGAACAGCTGAACTCGAGTGCCCAGAGAGGTCCTCTGTGTTGCAGGAGCATTGGCAGTCACAATCTTCGCCTTCTGTGGTCTTGCAATTCATGTTATTGAGCTTGAGAGAGATTTTAAAACAATATAGCATCCATTGGTGGAGAACTTCCGCTTGACTTCATGTAGATAAATAAATGTGTACAGTGATTCAAGGGACAAAAGAAAAACTGAAAGTAAGTATTTTTTTATGACTACTGAAGTCAGATTGAATTGCTGTGGGAACTTTTTGGACACGCTTCCTCATGCATTCCTTTCACTGTAAGCTGTATTTGCTCTGCTGTTGTTTTTGTCTCAGCCATTTTTGGACTTCTTAGCATTAAGACTGTGTTTCTGTTGATTTGGCATATTTAGATTGTTTTGCTACCTGAAGTTTCTAAATCTGTCATGAACAGGAAATCTCTGGTTTAGTGTCTGTTTGGTATCAGTCACTGAATGCAGCGTAGTTGTGGTTCCTGATGACTTCTACCCCCACCTCTCCCCAAGCACCACTTGTGTCACAGGCCTTTTGTCTTCTGGAGGCACAGAAACAATGTTTTAGATATTTTGTAAACAAATGATACAGTGATGGAATACAAAGAAATCTCAGTTGGGTGTAGCCAGACCTTTGCTTTTGAGAGTACAAATAACTAATCTCGTGCTTGAGTGCATTATTTTAGTGATAGTGTTCTCCTGGATGGTATGATAAACATCTAATTCAACTCAGAAGTTATTTTCAACTTGCATTTCCCTTTGAAGCTTGCTGCTTCTGTTTCAGACTTGAAGAGGCTTGTATCCTCTTCAAGTTTTTTTTTTCTTTCTTCCCCTCCCACTTATTTTGCTTTTTTCCCCAACTCTATTGTTATGGTAAGATCCTATCAAATTTTAATACTAAGAAACTTCATTTTGGGATCAGATATGCATTAATAAGTCTTTTGTATATTTTTTTCTGCCTTCACCTAACCTGTAAATAGGCTTAAGAGTGTTTTTTAGTTGCATAATGACGAGTCTGTAGTAGTTGCGGGTCATACTGAACTCACAAGAATCATTCGTGCTGTTTGATATGTGTATTTCTTAATGAACCAGTTTGAACTATCTTTAAATATCCTAATTCCTAAATATAACACATTGCTATGATTTTAAGATACATTTTCTATGTTGACTGATCCACTTTGGGTTTGTAGGCATCAGTACAGCTCTGCTTTCATTTTCCTCATTGCCTTTGCCTGGAGCTGCCTGGTACTCCCAACAACAATTTATTCCTGCATTGATGGAGTACAATTGAGGCTTTGATGGATTAAAGCCTGAAGGGACCGTTAAAATTATTTGGTTTCATTTTTACAGCTATAAAATTTCTGAGTGTTAGAAGGTGGGAATGGTCATACCAGCTTAGGCTAAAGCTGTGTGTCTCCATGTCTGAGTTCCGATGGTTGCTGAAAGTGAATAGCTAGAGAAAAGTAAAAATGATAAGTTGGACATATCCTCTGAACTGTTTTTGCTTAGGAGAATTCTCGCGCTGTTACAAGTTACGTTGGTTTAGTACAATGCTTAGTAGTTCAGTAGAGTAAAGAGTGGAGTAGTTGAGTGAAAAGAAGTTATGGAGGCAAGTTCAGAAGGAATTAATTCAAAGACAGCAAGGCTGTAAGTATTACTAAAGTGCACAACTGTGCAGCAGTTGTGGATGCTGGGTGACTGGACTGCTGAAAGCAGTCGGTCTGGTGTAGTGTCCTGAGCAGCATCACCCACTGCTGTGAAAGGCACAAGCTTGCAGAACCCACGGCCAGGCCTGCTGGGGCATTTATTGACTCATTAGTAACACACAGGGAAACTTAAAAGAACTTGTCTAATCTCTCCTTGTTTCCATGTAAACTTCTTGTGTCAATGCTGTGTTTTGGCAAGAAATTCCACAGGTCTCTTACATGAAGAATCACCCCTTTCTGCTTTGAATCTGGTTCCTCCTTGCTCAGTTTAATCATCTGATGCGTTTACATAAAACTGAAAGACATGGATAAGCAATTGATTCTACCCACTATTTTCATGGGGTTTATAATTTTCTGACCTTTCATATCCTCTATAAATCATTTCTTATCCAAGGTCACAACTTCTGCTATTGTTGCTTACATGGAAACTGCTTCAAACCTGGATTGCTTTCCCCAATAAGTTCAAAACTCTGAGCTATAGTATGCCTTTTAGATGGATGTGTGTTTGTCATGAACAACCTCCGCTGCTAAGTGGAAGCACTGAATCATGGCCATGTTTAGTACCAGGCTTTTGACATTTTTTTTTTCTATTGCCCTGTTTGAGTCTACACTGTTAATTACAGTGTACATGTAAATGAAGATAAAGCCACAGCTGTGTTTCTTTAACAAATTGTGTAGAACTTTTTTAATTTACTGCTGTGTAAGATGGGTTTTCCTAGACTTTTGTGTGTCATGTTACGGACAGAGCTTCCTACTCTCTTCCAGCAGGAAAAAACATGCAAAGTGCCAGTGAATGGTAGATAAAGTTTTTGCCTTAGTCCACTTCCTGAGTCAAGGTTTTTCCTTTGACCATCTATAAACCAGGCTAAGTTGGGGGGAAAAAAATTTCCTGATATTTGACATCTAGGGAGGTAAAGCCTGAAGCACGGCAGTCCATAAGAGACTTGCTATTGCACCTGATACAATGATATGCAATTTGTATGTAGTCCCCCCACCTGCCCACCTGACAGCAGTGATACACTGTACTGATATGTCCTGTTGTACATTGTTGATTCCTCAGAAAAATGTAGGTGCCTCTAGCCTGAAGACAATGTCATGTAACCCGAACAAACTGGCTCTGATTTGAAACTGTTCTCTGAGTAGCACTGGATCAATTTGCACTGTACAGTAATTGTCTGTATTGACCTGTTTGTTTTCATGGCCACAGACAACACAGAGTTGCCATTCCTTTTTGCTCAGTGAGGAAGTGAGTCAGCTTGTATTAGATCCTCTTTTTCTTTTTCATAAGCTAGACTTTCCTGAATTTGAAAGCTTTTTACCACAATTTGCAACGCAGCACTCTAGTGCATGTGAAACTTTAATTCCATGCACCAGCACCTCTTCTGTAACAGAATGGAAGAGCTTGTGGTTGAACCTGTGCCATGTATGCAACAAGAACTATTTTTAAAAAAAAACTAAGACAGGGTGGGATTTAAGGGCACATAGCAAGAGGTATATGCTGCAGAGCATCACCATCTTGGAATGTGTGTTTGAAAATTTTTCTGATTAGGCCTAATTTACAAAATAATTTAGGTGTTCAACTTATTTGTCAGAGCTGACATGCTTAAAGACAGACCTTTGTAGATCTAGGCTTATATGCTAATGATGCTTAAGATATCATTGACTCTTGAGTTAAAAACTAGCCAACATTTGCCAGAAATTTTCTGTTTAATTCTATGAATATACAGAAATGGTGTAGAATATGTATCAGGTGAAGAAATATTTAGTGAACAATCCAAATCTGTTTTTGTTGATACCTTTTTTGCATATGTGTAATTATCAAATGATGATTTATGAAATGACATGAGAAAAAGATGGTTTAATTCAGAAACCTTAAAGTATTTGTGTAGAATTCCCCCAACACCTTTTTTTTTTTAATGTACTTGCTTGACTTTCTGTGAGAAATGAGTTTATATGTAAATGATATACAACACTGCAAGTAAACTGTTGGCAACTGCTAGTATAAATATTTTTTAACAATTTCTTTGCTCTGAGTAGGTGCAGCTTCAATATGGCCTAGAATTCCATGCAGCTGAATACCATCAAAGTGGTTTGTAATGTAATTGGGTGTAAATTCACTGTTTTAATGTACTTTCTCCTTACTTTTTTTCAGAAAATCAAGATGGGCTGCACCAGGTAGTGCACGAACGCCTGGGGGAGTTGCTACGCGTTTTAAAAGCAGTGATAAATAAACATCAGACTCTAAATTCAGTTGATATTCTTAGTGCTGCGGGAACAGTTATTGCAAAAGTAAAAGGTAAGGAATTACTACCTTTCATATTCTTGGAAAGTTCTTGTAATTAGTGACTTGATTGACTCTGGCTTGGAGTTATAGATCAAATGCTATGTATACAGAAGAAACTATTTTTTTAAAGAGTAATATTTAAATATTTGTTTAAAAATACCTTTTCAAAGTGAAGAGTAGTATTAAAAAGCTTGTTCTCTCATTGATGTGATAACATTCTGTTTATAGGAAGCTAGCTGCAAACTCACATTGAATTCAAAAAGCACAAGCCTTTGAACTTGAGCTTTTCTTTACCTGTCTATTGCAGAATAATATCAGAGTAATAAACCTGGCATTCATCCACTTTGAGATTTGCCAAGAATCTTTGCCTAATTCTGTGAATCTGTAGGGATGGTATTGTATTTGTATCAACTGAAGAAATATCTGAATGGCCTAACAGTTATTAATTAAACAGATGGATCATATCTATGGTAAAGGTGTCAACAGCAATAAAAAAAAAGCCTTGCAGACATAACATGTGTTAATACTTTTTATTGCTGACCTATGCTTTCACAAATGTAAATAGTGAAGCACTCAATTGCTCCAGCCCTGTAAACTGTAGCTGTTTCTTCCCTTTGGAACCTTTGACTGCAGCTCTCCCTACTCTGGAATAAGTCTGGTATATTACTATGGAACCAGCTTAGTGTAGGGTTAAATCTCCACCTCTTGCCTGTCTTAAATAATACAGAATACCTTCTTCCAGAGACACATAGTTGAGTTTTTCTCCTTGTTCTAGGGTTTTCCCTCTTGTTTCCTAATTATCTTAGTGTGTTGAAATGTACACTGCTTATTCAGTAAAGTGGGAATATAAGTTAAAATGCCACAGTGTTTAGCTGCCTGATTCCTATACCTTGGATTCTTCCAAGACTCTTAAGGATTCTTCCTTACATAGTTTTGCCAATTTGTTTGATCTTGGCAGGTACTAGCAGCCTACTTTGCATTTTCTTCCTTCTTATAGATCTTGAAATGATCTTTGGACTATAACTGTAACTTCTGAACTTGCCTTAGAGGTTTGTACATAACAGCAGAAATGCAGAGGGTATCCCTGAGAGATTGCTGTTTGCTTGCTGATCTTGGGGAGACTTAAGTGCACACATGCATCAAAATTGGGGAGTTACAAGACATCAGCTCTTTCTGACTGGTACTTAAGTACTACTTCTCTGAGAACAGCTAAACCTTTGCTGTATGAAAACAACATAACCTGTGGTAAATGTGAAGGTGGCTTGTCTTCAGCACCTGTTTGGTTTTTGCAGCTGATTTTTGTGTAGGGATCATACTGCTCCATGTTTGTATTCAAACTGAAATGTTTGACTGCTGGTACCAAGGAAGCAGAAGTAAAAATACACCATGTTGTGATGAATTGTAAGCATATTAGACTTCAAGTTTGCTTACAGTGGCCTATCTGTAACACATGCATTCACAGGTTTTCAGCTGTGGTTATTTCTCCAGAGGTAATGTAGTTTTTGAATAAACAGGAAGCTACAAGAATGTGAGGAGCTGGTAGAACAGAACCAGTATCCTTTTTCCTCTGTCTTCCCCGTCTGTGTTAATGTGACACTATGAAAGAAGTTCATGTGACTCATCTGTTTCTTGTCATTGGAAGACAGAACTATAAAAAGATATGGAAGTACCGTGTATTTGTAGTCAGATTTATGACTAGGAAGAGAATTAACCTGGCATGGAAAACTTCTGATGTTTATTTAGGAGAGGATGAAATAAACACAAGTGAGGATTTATATCTGATTCCACCCCCATTTTTTGAGTCCTTGTATAATGCCATGGCTTCAAATCTAGTTTGTCTTTGGAACTTCATATAGGGACAAACTGCTATTTTAACAAATGAATGCCTTCATTAAGTCAGTTACAATAACTGTGCAACCTCAGTGACTCTGTCTTCTGAAGTATTCTCATAACTGACAAGTTGTATTGTGCTTTAAACATAATGTCCAGTGCAGGTAGGCCACCCCCTTTAAATTACTGCTAGCAAAAATTAGAGTGCTTGCGTCCCTCTTTCAAGCCTCTAAGCCATTTCTCAGGATCTTAGAATGGAAAATTATATAAATGTACTTGTAGTTCTGCTTTGGATGCCTAATGCTTTTCCTTTTAGACAGATTGAGGGAAAAACTAGCTATGTTATCTGAATTTTCTTAAAGATAATGATACTTGACAGAATAGATAATGTTAGACTTGTACTATTTTGGACTGAGGTTGAAGGAAAATGGTGTGGAGGGGGGCGAGATGGGATGTGACATATTTGATTTCTCTGGTTATATCTCGGACATGATGTGGTTCACTGGGCCTCTTTGGACTCTGTACTTGCCACTTGAGTGCTTCGTGAAGAGTGTCTTTTAAATGACACCTCACTTGACCTGGAAGGATTGCAACTTAATGAAGCATCTTGCTTGGAACCTGTTTAGACTCCTATTTCTGGAAGTCACTTCCCAGTCTGGCACCCCATCATATTTGTAGTTGTTATTTTCCCACTCGGTGCCTTTGAATAGTTGATGGCCCCAGAGTACATGATTCTCCTGATCCCAAATTTAAGTTTGTACTGTTCTTTTGTTCTAAATTACACCTTTTGACTTAACTGAATCATTAGAATGGACACAGAGTCCTGGTAAAGCTGAAATTGCACTTGTCTTGTAGAAATTTCCTATTTAGGCATGGAGGCTTTTTAAAGAAGTTTTGCATTACAATGAAATACCTCAAGGAAGATCAAGTAATTTCAGTTTTGTTGGTGTATCTGTGATGTAAATTCAGAGCAAAATTTATTATGGAGAAAGAAGGAAACAGTTCCTCAAAGTTGTCTTGTTGGCATCCAGCTCAAGTTGAGGAGGCTGCCAAACCTGGTAGGAAGTACAGGCTGGTGAAATTATATGGCACTAGCAACTAAAAGTAGAACAGTGGGGCCTGGACAGCCTGCTGATCCTCTGTAGCTGTCACGTTCCAAGAATACTCTTCTTCCTCTTTCTGGTGTCTGTAGTACTGCTCTTTACTCAGGCTTCTCCCCCCATTTATTTTACATGTTTTTAAAGAAGAGAGGCAATAACAAGAAGTGTTACAAGTCTTTGTTTTGGGAGAGGGAGTGGTTTTTTTTGTTCTTGGTTGGTTTTTTTTTTGTTTGCTTGAGTGGTGGTTTTGTTTTTGAAGGAGTTCTGAAAGGTTCTTGAAGGCATCATTGGGAGTTTAAAAATAAAATTTGTTGCAAAGGTGTTCAGTTCCAAGAAGTCATCCAGTTGCTTACTGCTTAGAAGTCAGTTAGTAAAGTATGGATTGAAAGTATATTCCTGTCTAAAAAAATAAATGGTGATATTACCATATAAGTCTATTAGGTACAAAAACATTGGCCCAAAAAGTGCAAATTCTGCAAGTTTGGTTTTGCCTTGTCCAGGTTCTGCAGAAGCTGGCAGGATAGTGTTGCTGCTGCCAGTCCTGCACGTGTCCATGGGGAGGGGGATTGAGGAAGCAAGTGAACTTCTGCACTCTAGCATGGCTATGTCCCATGCCTTGTGTGCCTGTGAGTTGTACTGTGATCACGGTGAACTGTCCATCACCTTTTAAAGGCCCTGGTTGCACTTTGGTATTTGACAGTTGTCAGCTTCTTCTTGGTAGTTTCAGAAGCATTGCTCAAATGTCCTCAGACAGTGCTTCAGCTCCTGGGATTCTTACTTCCAAAACTTCCATGGCTGTTTTGGGTTCCTCAGCCTGGTCTGTGCTTGATTCAGAAAGGTTTTGATGGGATGACTGAAGAAGTGAAACTGCAGCATCTCACAGCATTTTGATGAGATTGCCAAACCCACCTCAGTTTGAAGACAGCTTTGGAAATAAAGATCCACTGTAAGATAGGTGTGCATTTCAGGTACTGGATTTTAAAGTACCGCTATCATATGATTTTTTTGGTTTTTAAGTTCATTATGTGTCATCTGAAATCTTACTTAAAAGGATTGTCAAACTGTAAATGTGCTTTGAAATCTGTAGAACTATAGATAGATAGTTGTCATTTCCAGACATGGCAGGATTACTAAAGTTCATTGTTGTCAAGAGCTATTGTGTGCAGTCAGGATGTCCTGGGGAAAGAGAGTGCGTGGTTTAAAGTTGATGTTAAGTACATCAGCATTCCACTGGTGGTAAGCTAGAAGAAAGCTGTTTGTATCCTACTGAATTATTAAGAAATTGGACTAACCTGTTTTGGGAGAAGTGGTAATTCTGAAAAATTTGAGATTGGTTATTCCTTTTGTGATGGATCCTGAAAGGAAAGGATTTGCTTGGCATATAAACTGTAAAGCTTAACAAAACTCTTCCTGGAACAGGAAGGCAGAGTGGAACAGACGGCATTTCTTTAGGGAAAGGCTCTCTCTATTAATGTCTTGTTATCTAAGTGAAAGAAGTGCTCTTTCTCTGAAGGCACTGCGGCTCATGGATATACAAATGTTTCAGTGGTAAGTGCTTTGAATGTATAGACAGTTTTTGTTAGTTCCTTTTAATGTTGAAACAGTTTGCTTTTCATGCCGGCACTCAAATGATTTTTCCAGTCATTAGAGGCTGGTAATCAATAGGTCTCATAGTAACTGTTGTTGCTTAATGATTTGGAATTTATTTGGATTTATAGGTAGCATTATTTCTGGAAAGTTGATGTTTACAACTAACCTGAATATTAAAAAAATAAATAAAATCACTGCTATTTACAAATTTGTTAAAAAAATTTCATCTGTGGACTTTTATTAAGTCTCATTTCAAACAAAGGTGCCGGAGGCATTTTTTAATGTAATTACAAAGTGTAGCAAATGAAGAGGTAGGAGAAGCTGTAGTTTAGCAGTTAACTGGGGCAAGAGAGACTGGTAATATTTTTGTAATATGTGGTGATTGTTTTTTGCTGTAGACTTCTTAAAAAACATTATTCCATATCTGCAAGTAATTGTAAAAATAGCCCATGAGAAGAATATGTATTTTCTGTAATAGCTTTATCTAGAAATAGTTATAAGAATGTTGATCAGGTCTGTTGACATGTTGCGTAAAAAGGAATGGATTTAACTGTATAACTTTACTGGTTAAAAACTTTTCCTTTCACAGAGGAAGTCTAATGGGGGAGTAGATTACTGTACTTTCTTTGTTTGTTACCCATTAGTGTTTAGGCACCTGGCAGGAAGTTTGAATACTTTTTAAGATTAAAGCCTGTTAATTTAATTTGCTAAGAAAATGTGTATAGAATGGGCAACAATTTAACATGATTTTAATTTTTGCCACTTCTAGAAGTCATTGTAGCCCATTATTTCCATATTTATACTCAAAAGTGTAAGGAAGATACAGAAATGAACCTTGTTACGGGTTCTGCAAAAAGTGATGAATGGGGTGAACTACCTGTATGTGTGTCACTGCAGTTCTCTGTGTGACTTAAGCATCTAGAGAATTGAGAACAATGCATTGCTTAAAAAAAATAAGCTTTTAAAAAATAAATGCTAATGTGAATTTGTTACTTCTCACAATGTAACATTGGGGAAAACTTCCATCCAGAGGGCACAACTTTGGCTTAAAGGAGTGTATGTGACTTCTCTACAAAAACTTTCCCAGTCAGCAGTGATTAAGGAGTGAAGTTGAAAACAGACAGAAATGGTTGTGCTTTTTTTCTTCTCCTTTCTCCCTCCTCCTCCTTGTTTAGTAGTTGTTAATAGAAACTCTAGGTGAATCGTTCTTTTTGTCTCATTATTCCAGTTTGTCATGGAAGTGTGCTAAAGGTTCAGCGTTGAGTGTCTAACCATCTAGTTTGTTCAGCATTGCTCCTCTTCCTATTCTGGATCACCAGTTGTTATGCTGAGTTTCTTCCCCACTTTTAGCAGGAAAAACTGAGGAGCTTTTGCCAGACTATGGAGCAAATAATTAAAGGGTTTTGCAACGGACACTACCTTTTGGTACCTTTCTGTTTGCTTGTACTCAAGCCAGAAATGCTGTGTTCTGCAATGCATACATTTGGGGGAGCACCCCCATAAATGACTGCTCCTGTTCTGAGTTCTAAAATTTCTACTCAGAAAAGAAACAGTTTTTCAAATACCTGACTGCATTTGTGAGCTGCTTGGCGGTGGTGCTGCTGCTGCTGCGTGATTTGACTCTTTGGTAGATGACTGTTTTTCTCTTCCCATCACATTACCAACATGTTCCCACACAAAGCTGCTTCTTAAGTGGGAAGATACAGGAAGTGAAACAGTAATCTGATTTCATTGTGGGAAGCATCTGGATTGTGTTAATTTCTTTCCTTTAGTGTTTAGTTTCTTATTAATCTTCTTTAAAACCGTGTTTTTTCAGTTACTCAGAAAAGTATAATGTTGCATGTTCTGTAGGAGACTGTGTATAAAATTTGTCTTTAGGCCCGGTAAACCTGCTTGCTTGACCTCACCTCTCACCCTTTGGTTTACTTTCTTTTCCCTAAGCGGTGAACTTCAAAGAAGTTAACGAAGAAAACAAGAGAGAACTCTTCAGTGAAATATTTTCTTCCATTGAAACATTGGCATTCACCTTTGGAAACGTGTAAGTTGGAATGCAGAAGGAGTTTTTAAAGAGATCAACAGAGCTGAATCAAATTAAGATTAAGTAACAACAAAAACTTTAGTTTTGCTTTGGTCAAATATTAGCTGACAAACTAATTTAAGTTAACCACACCTAGAATAATTTTGCTGCTTTGAGTGTTTGTTTTTTTTCTGAACAAGGAAATCTATGATGGTATAAAAATGACAGGGAATATAAGATTATTTCTAAAAATGGTTTGCAGAACTTTTAAAGGATGTTAGAAACACTATCTGAATTTTTGTTTTCAGTGATACAAAATTGCTTGGTGAGGTAAAGTAATGAAGTAACACAATTCAATTCTTTGTTTTTCTGGCAGGGTTTCAGACTTCCTTATGGGAGATGTAGACAATGGCTCGTCATTGGGACTTCCTGTATCTCGGAGAAGTCGGGTAGGCTAAACACGTTCTCTTGGAGTGTGGAAAGATATCTTTTAAAGGAGACTTCCATTTCCACTGAAACTCTGTGCATCATGGGGATGGGACACTTGGAGTCATCTGAGCGTTAAAACTAGATTAAACCCATGAAAAATATGTATTCAAGGTTTCAAATACTTGAATGTATTCTCAGTTCTAAAGGATAGTGATGACTCAATAGGACTGGTGCTCAAATATGTAAATGATAACCTGCTGCAGTTTTTTCTGAGATTTTTGAAGTTGTCAACTGAAAATAAATAACTACTGAAAAGTAAGATACTTGAATGATTTACATGCTGGAGTAGTTAGAATGTATCTGTTAAACCCAGAAGCTGATGGTTTAATGACCTCTTTTTGGCTTTCAAAGACTAATATTCATTACAAAATAACCTCTTCTTCTTATAGAAGTTGTTTCAGCAACAACTCACTAAGATACCTTAGCATTTTAATCTCCTGTTTAAACACTTTGAAGGTGTGATTGAAAAATGCTCAGTTCCAAATTCTGTTCCGAATTTTTGTGTATCTAGAAGCAGACTTTGAAGTAAATCAAATAAAATTAGAAGTTACATGCAAGGTAATTGCAGTTGGTAAGTAGTGCATATGACAAGCCAAGTTGTAGCAAGGTTAAAAATTTTAGATTGTGGGTTTTTTTAAAGGCTTTGTTGAAACATACTTAAGGCTTAGCATTCCTTCACACAGACTTGATCATAGTAATGCTGTGCAGCTGCAGCTGAGAAGTAGTCTTTTTAAATTTTCACTATGTTTGGTAACACACATGAGAGAAAGATGGGTTATCATACAAGTTCTACTTCTGTAGTTGCTACAAAACTCATCTTCATAAACAATATGGAGGAAAAGTAGGCTATGCAGAAAACTGGTTCCAGCAAACTTAGAATCAGGTTGCTGATAAAAAGTATGAAATAAAATAACATAAAAGCCAGCATCTCATATAACTTAAATGAGGTTATTGGAACAAGTACTAATTCATCTAACTGATTCACCAGGAGAAGGAAGGTGATGAATTTGCCAACATTTTAATCTTGAAATGGTTTTGCATTTCAAAAATATATGCCTGTGGAATGAGATGGTCCTATATATTATATTGTGAAGTGGATGATTGCCTAAAAGATCACTCTTCTGAACACGAGGGTGGGGGAAGGCCAAGGCAAAATTAGAATACAGTGAAATGAAGAAGGAATTCTATTCTGGGTGCTTCAGAAGTCACCAGCTTGTATTTAAAAGCCCTTCTTTGTTGTGTCTCTTGCTTTTCCTAATGTGGAGGTAAACAATTATAAATTTTGAAGGATAACATAGTTCAATTTCTTAGAAATCTGTCTTAAATGTCTTTTCATTTAGGCAAATAAATACACATTTAAGAGATTAATCATTTCACTTGGATCTGCAATTCAGACAGTAATTTGGAGGCTAGCTAGGAGTTGAGTGTTAGAAGGAGTTAAATGCAAAATGTTTAAGAGGTGTATTAACTTTTCCTGTAGATGTTTATGTTCAGTGGTTGATCATAGCAGCTAGCTGTATCTTTAACAGACAGAGCATAACATTTTGGTAGAATTTAACATGTAAATTTTTTGAGGGTTGATTAAAGAGAAAGATTTTAATTGCCTGTTTAGTTAGGGACTACCCTAACTAAGCTGTTGAGGATTGCTCCAAGGAGGAAGGGGATGGGCAGCGCTGATCTTGCTTCTCTTGACTGCAGGGGAGTCTACATTCTTTACTTCAGGCATTCCACTTGGAAGTTTAAGTTAAATGATATGTATACCCTCTCTTAGCAAATGTAATTGTTCTCATTTTAGCCCTCATAGTGCAACCAGACATACAAAGTAGAAGCAAAGATATTTTTTAATTAAAAACAGAAGTGCTTCAGAATATACTGGAAGAGACGAGACAGACATGTCTGACCTTTCATTACTCAGCAAGCTATTTGAATGCTATTTGATGCTATGCAGATCTAAGAGCATAATAAAGGAGTAGGATAAAATTTTCAAAATGTGTGAAGAGATTTACCTCTGTCAGGGTGAGAGTCTTGGGTAATGTGAGGGAAAAAAAGAAAGAGCCTCGCTGAATTTCGAAGTGAAATCTTATCTAGAAGTCGGGCTTTTCATTTTTGCTAGGACTGCCAGGATGAGTCACTGGTTGCTTGAGGGGGCAAGCTGTATGGATCAAGTTCTGATAATAAGTTGTAGGACGTATATGAAAGCATTTGTTCACATTTGCTTTCAAAACGTAGTATTAGGTATTTGCAGTGGGGTGAATGAGAAAGGATGAGTGATCTTTGATTAGCTGCCCTAACTAGCCTGTGTGCCTGAGGGACTGGAAAGGACTGAACAGTTTTCAGGACTGCAGTGGTTTAGGTTTTATAGAATGGGAAGTAATTTTTAGGACCATAACTAATAAGCACTTCAAGCTACTATAAAATATGGGGTTTTATAAAATCTGAACTAAGTCTAGGAATGTTCAAACTTCCTCCGCAACTGAATATTGATCCATTGTTAAATTAAGATTTTATTTTTTTTAACAGTTTGGTTGATGGACAGCTTTGGATAGATTTTCCATTTGTTCTGGAAGAGCCCTTCCATTTTGTTAAAACTCTCTTATAGTAGACAGCAATTATACTAGTATTCCACTTTTAGGAATGGAGCAGCTCTGTAGACTGTAGTTTAATTCTGTTCAATGTTCAACTGATGATTAATACCTTTCCTGTTTTGATCTATGGAAAAGCTGCTTTTGCTGTGAAGTAAACAATTATTCTTGAGTGATTTTTATGTGATTTATGAGCCATTTTCAGTTACATTTAAAAACCCCAACAAACCAAAACTACTTGCATCATTGATACTGTGCTCCATTTTAGCAAATGTCTGAAAATAAACCAGCTCCAAAGTCTAAATGGAAACAAGCTGTTCTTGTAAAGCTTAAGGGCACTCTGCAGCTATTTCTTAGCCTTTGTTTTCTGTCTGCTCTGTGCTTTGAAGTTGTGAAGAGTAGTTTCTCCATTTAAAATTATGCATGGTTTGTTGTATTTCTTTGTTTTGATTTTTAAGGGGATAGTGGTTACTAGGTAAAATTTTTATTCATTTAAATGTGTCGAGCAGTCATGTCTACAGCACAGTCCTACAAATAGTTCAACTTGCACAAATAAAGGGGTAGCAAAATGCAGCATGAGGACAAAGGTAGGGGTGACATGATGTGCTGCATTCCTTTTATTATTGGATTACATTCTGTCAGGTTGTATTGATTGTCAGGGCTTCATTAGCAAGTGCTACAGTCAGCTGTTGTGCCTACAGTGCACACCTGCAAGTAATTTAGGAGAAATAACTTTATTCCTTTGAGGAAGAAATACAGGATTCTAATGGCTTGTAGAATGACAGCTGTTACATGTATGCCATTAGGTCTGTATGAAAAGGTTTTTAAAAGGTAGGTAGGGATTTAAGAAAAGCTGGAACTCAATTCTTCAACAAATCTGATTGATATTTAACTCTTTCATCACAGCCTTTCAAGATTGTTGATTTAAAGGTATATAATGATTCCTTGCTATTTATTATGCCTCATTTGACAGCTGTGGGAGGTTAGAGGGTGTTGTGCCTTAGTTGAGAGGGAGTTACAGTGCAGTTTGCCTTATCTGCAAAAAAGGAAAGGGGCAGATAATACCATTTATTTGGTTAGCCTGTCAGTTCCAGTGAGAGCTTTTCATTGCTAACTTAATGTTTTCTTTCTTGTACACCAGTCTTTTGAAAATCTTTCCGTGGAGTCTGGGGGTTCACTTCATGAAAGGGATGATATTCAAGGTAGGTAATTCACTAACATTGATAAACACCACTTTGACTCTGTGGGGTTTATTTCTTCTAAAAATGTTTTAAGTCAGTTGCTTGGTCACTTTTTTACACTCACGCTGCCATTAAAACTTCACTGTAAAAAAAAAAAAAGATGCTATTGCAAAGGTTTTATTCTTTTGTAAATAATTAACCTGGTTGCCTTTCGGAGGGGAAAATGAACCAAGGCCTGAAGCTCTTCTGTATCTCATCATATGATTGGTGTTTTATTGGGTCACTTTCTTGAAGAAAGTTATACTGACCATATGACTATTCCAGATAAAATACTATGACCCTTTAATTTGTTCTAAAACCTCTGTCAGTCCTGTTTAGAATCAACTGGCATTAAAGACCAACTCAAGATCAGAGCTGCTTAAGCATTCACAGTTGGCTAATACTGGCTTTGCTCTTAGTGTGTGGTCATGTCTAAAAATCACTTGTTTGTGTTCGATGCTTTATTTGCAGGACATCTTCGAGCAGAGGAGGTTGATAGCATGCTCCTAAGAAATGACAGTGGGATCGAATCAGCTCTGTCCTATGCTAAAGCATTGTCAAAATATATCAAGGATGTAGTCGCATGGGTAGAAAAAAAGCTTAGCGTGGGTGAGTGGCTCTTTCTGGCATTTAATCAGCTTTGTCATGATGAAATTAAATCTGTTGTCAGGCCTCTGTGCTGCAGACTGTCAGTAATGTGATTTCTAAATTAGTAGCTGTTCCGCTGAACTGGACAGAACTATTGCACATTTCCTATAATTAAAGGCTTGTAACAAAGTGAAGGTGGTCCCCTCTGTAGCCTATTTGTTAAAGGAAGACTGTAAAAAGCATTTAGCATGTGTTACAACTGTTAGTGTAAACAGTAACTGTGAAATTTTTTTAACAGAACTGGAGTGTTCTAGAAACTTAGCAAAAATGGCTGAAACTGCTAAAGCTATTGTTGGACACCAGGTGAGTACACCTTAGGGGCTTTATCTTAGTCTTAAATCTTAATATTGAACCAAAGTATTGAATGTCTTGCCCGAAAGTAAAATTCAGGGATATGAAGGAGCAGATTTTTATGTTGATACAGAATTGATTTGTATCTTAAAGTACTGGTTAAAAGATCTGCTGTATTTTGTCTTCCATTTCCCATGGAAATTTGGATATGTAAAATTATTTTTGTTGAATATGCAGAATAGTTTTCACAATGTGCTTTTTTTCTGTCTGATATCTTGTATGCTTTTTGATTTGGACTTGTAGACTTTTTTCCTAGTAAAATGAAATGCAGATGAGAAATCAGTAATTTTCTACATTTATACCTGACTTCCACACACATAGAAATACTTACTAAATTTAATTAATAATCTAGTTCAGCTATACAGACTTTTAGAATGTCAGCATACCTCTGTCTTACCTAGAACATTAATGTGTTTTGTGTAATTTTAGGATTATATGCCATTCCAATCAATATTTGTTAATGCTTTTCAAAATGATATTGAGAACAATCAACTTTGGCAACAAACAGCTGCTGCTCTCCAGTCTAACAAATTTGTGCAGGTAAGCTTAAAGAAAAAAGACCAAAATATTCTTTAGGGTTTTTAAAGTTTTGTGACACCACAGAATATTTAAAAGAATGAACTTGCAGCCTATAAGCCTTTAATGTATTCTATTAATATTTCCTATCTAGCCTCTTCTTGGAAGGAAAAATGAGTTGGATAGACAAAGGAAAGATATCAAGGAGCTTTGGCAGCGAGAACAGAAAAAAATGGTTGGTAATTCTTTCATATCTAACGGTTCAGTCTAAAACTCTTCAAAAGGAAGAAACTTTCAAACTAGGCTGTTATGAACTTACATTCACAAGTACCATCTACAGGGCTTATTGAAAGTAGCACATAACTCCCAATTTGATGACAATCTGGTATTTTTAAGCAGTTATCTTTCAATGACTGTGTACTTTGAACTGCAGCATACAGCCCTGTGCATAACAGCCTCTTTAAGCATCACATTAAATAACTGAAAAATTAATATCAGTTATTTTTCTACTTTGTCTTTCATTGCATTCTGCAGCAAGAGCTGGAAGCTGCTCTAAGAAAAGCAAAGTTGCTATATACACAGCGTCAAGATGAGTATGAAAAGGCAAAATCCTGCACTGCTCGTGCTGAGGAGGAACATCTCAGCTCAAGTGGAAGCTTTGTGAAAGATGTCAGCAAGCAACTGGAAAAAAAACGAAGGCTAGAAGAGGAAGCTCTTCAAAAGGTAAAGAGTTTTTTTTCCTTGCATTTAAAGTTAAGCCTACGCTGGTTCTATTCATGGTTTCCTAGTGGAAAGAGTAAGTAACTCTTTCCTAAGTGGAAAGAGTTCAGTTCATAATTTTAATTTTAATCATGTTCTTACCCTAAATGGGAATCTCCAATTACAAGCATCTGGTGTGGGGTTTTTTTTATTCTTGCTTCTAGTATCAAGGCCTGCAGTCCATCAACCCTTTATACTTGTGTTTTCTCCAGGCTGAAGAGGCCAATGAACACTATAAAGCAAGCATGGCAGAGATTGAAGAAAAAAGAAATGATTTGGAAAGCTTTAAAAGTGATGTTTTAACACAGCTTCGGGAGATTATTTACCAGTGTGATCTTACTCTTAAAGCTGTAAGCATGGTTTTTAAAATACATTTTGCACAGATATATAAATATTGTTAAAAGTAACAGAAAGCCCCATCTATAGTGTTACTGCTTAAAGTAAAAAGTTTTCAAAGGACAGAGGTCAAGCCAACACAAAAAGGAAAACTTTTCATTTATTTGTGGTGTTCTCTTTCTGATATATTATCATATAGTACATGCACAATTTCTAAAAAAGCTTTAAGAACACATTATGTCAAGAGATGGTTCTTTTGGGTTTTTTTTTTAACATAAGGCAAAGACAATTTAATGCCGGGGCAGAGGGGGAAAATAAAACAACAAACACACACCCCCTGTCCCCAAGCAACCCCAAAACCAACCTGTAAGACCAATAGAAAGCTTAGACAGACTTGTCAGTTCAAGTATAAATTCCAAACTCCTTTGCAGCCCCAAAGCTGAAGAAGCAGCCACACAGAGTCCCCTTTTCTGGTCTCTGGCTTCTGATAAAATCATTTAGAAGTGTTACGTAATTTAATGAAGAAAGTGTTCAATTAATCTGTCTGTCAGGATAGAATTTTGTCCATTTCATATCTCAAGGCAATATGGAGTTCACTTGGGTTTAGAATTCCAGCTGCTTCATCATTGTAATGCTGACTCAGATTCCCCTCAGAGCATGAAAAATACCTTTTTGGTAGCAAAAAAAACTTGGTGTTGATCTTGATCAACCCAAAGTGAGAAGCCATTGGAATTGCCTTTGCTACCAGAAGGATTCAATAACCCAGAGAGAAGAGAAATACTAGTATCTATATTACAGATCAAGTTTTTACAGATGACTTTCAGGAATCTTGCACAAAGTAATGTTACTATTTTCTGGAATTTTTCTAGTCTTATTGTTTAAAAAATCTTCTGTTGGGATAATAATTTCTGTTGAGCAAAGTGCAAGTGAAATATCTAGTAAATGATCTACAGATAATGAAAGTCTTTTTTCCCCCAACAGGCCACAGTTAACCTGTTCCAGCTGCAGCATGCTCAGGTTGTATCTCTTCCAGTTAACTGCCAGTCCCTCTGTGAGAGTGCCAAACTCTATGACCCTGGTCAGCAGTATTCAGAGTTTGTGAAAAGTTTGCCAAAGGATGGTGTTCCTATGGAATCAGGCTCTTTGGAAACCCAGAGCTCCCAGGTTGATGGGTAAGTCCCAAAGAGCAGGTGGCATTTGCTTGGTTTAGAATGGAATATTAAGCAAAAGTGTTTAACAATAAAATATCATTTTTGGAGGAATTAAAGGAATCCTGGTATTTTACCCTGCTTTACCATTCCTTTTCCCATCTTTTGGTAGATTATATATAATGTTGACATTAAAACCTGTCTGTACATTCCAAAGCAGATTGTCATTTCATTACAATAAGACCTACTAAAAACATTGACAGTTGTTGTGCAAGACTTGACTTGTTACTATTTTAATGTAGACACTGGTTAATATGAAAAATGTAAATTTTGGACTTGGTAGTGTATTGTGGCAGTAGTATTTGATAATTAGTTTAGAAAGTCTGAAGAGGTAGTTTTCTTCTTCTACAGGCTTTGCTGCTGCAGTAGCTTCTTTCATATTATTTACACTGGACAACTTTTTGGCAGGAAGTGTTGCTTGATTTCTGTCTCATGCAATGTGACTAAAAAAAGCTCAGAGTCCATTTGTAGGGACATGTTATAATGTAAATATTTTTTTTCCAATCTGTCTGAAATGGAAGTTTTTTTACTGTTAATCTGTGAAACATCCAGGTAATGTGGAAGTAAAGACTTCAAGACAAAAAGACAGCTCCTTGTGTCAGCATGCCAAATGCTTTTCCACCTTTAATTTGTAAAATAGTCATCTTGGCACTAAAGCACCAGAATATCCATTCCAATCTGTGTGTTTCACAGTTCTACAGGAAAGTGTCGTCATCGTTTTTCAAAAGGAAACTAAATACAAAAAAATGAATGCTTGAGTCAGACCTCTACCAACAAAAGCCAGGAAATTCAAAGTTAAAGCTGAGATTCTTAGTTCTTGTCTATAAATTTCCTGCCTTTTAAGACTGATTTAGGCTGTACTCATAAACTTTGACTTAGGGGTATTTAACTATGTAGCTCCCTGAGAAACTGATGAGCATGAAATTTCCAACTCTTTGTGTGCTGTCCCAGCTGTTTACTGCTTAAGATTTGTAGGAGTGTGTTTCTTCTCCTTCTCTCTCCCCACCTTTTGTTATCTTTGTCATGGCCTTGTGATTCTTCATGTACTTGAAGTGATCATTTTTATTGTTTAGGTCTGCATTAATTTAAGGGACAGTAGCTTGAACAAATGCGAATTTTAATGTTTTTCAATCTCTATTTCCTTACGCTTGATAGGGTAGAACTGATTAAGGAACAGCTTCCTGATTGTTAAACTTGGCCAGCAGACCAGTTTGTCCACAGGATGCTTCAGCATTTTACATTAATTACTGTTAACAGTATTCTGTCCTTATTGTGAGAGTAGATTTTCACAACAGATTGACTCTCTGACAGCTTCAACATATTTTCTGTGCTTTTTAAAAAGCACAGTATATTAACACCTGTATGTTTATAGGTGGATGGTCCTGATGGCTGGGCAGAGAATCTTTTGGAGGGGAAACCATAACCATGGAATGCAATGACTTCTGAATTAATCTGATCTTCAGATGAACAGATAGACTGTTTTTTTAAAGTCTGCAAGATAATGTTTATAATACCATACAGAGAGGTGGAAAAGCTGATTTATGGTGTGGGGAGAAAATGCACATATTTAATAAAAAATAAATGGCCACCTCAATATTTTTAGTTTTTTAATTTGGACTTAAAAAATTACATGTCAAATACATATGTTCATGAGTAGTAACTAAATGAAGCATTTTTAACGCTCAGGGATTTAAAAAATACATTGATTTTCTCTAATTTCTGCCTTATTCATTCTTCAAATTACTTTCTTCTTCCTGAAGGGTTTTTAATAAGCAATCAACGAACAGCATCCATACATCACATGGTAACTTATCTCAGTGTTCAGGAGACTTTCCTGTGCAGACATTAGATGATGTGGGAAGCCCAATTTATCGTCGTTCGCAAAAGGTTAGAGAGAAGAGATCTTCCAGCAACACAGATATTCAAGGTAGTTCTTCTGTATTTCATCTGAAGCTCAGTCTCTAAATAAATAAAAATAAAAATTAAAAAAAAAAGCATGCTTGATGTCTCAGTCAGAAACATAGGACTGAAGGGTTAAAAATGTATTATAAAGTTTGAAGCCTATAAAATGGTATGTACTCGAGCATAAGAAGGAGAAATGGAAAACTGTCTGTATGCATATCTAGATTCTTTGACAAGAAAGGTAAGGTGCAATTCAAACAGCAAGTACTGTCAAACTCAGTGGACTAAACTATTTTGGTTAGCTTTAACAATTGAAAATCCATTGGTTTTCTAATGCTGTGTTGATTTCAGGTCTTCTGTAAAAGCACAAATATCAAGTTTCTGAAATTAGTTTTCTTAGATCCTGAAGCTTTTAAAGGAATATATGCTGTGGGTGTTTTTTCACTGCATTGCATGCTCATGTAACTTTTGCAATATTTTCCTATTTTGAATATAATCAGTAGTCTTTAAATAAAAAAAAGTAATTTTTGTCCTTGACATTTGGAATTAGTGGATTTTCTTTTCAAAAGCAGTGCGAGGGCCACCACCATTCAGATCATGGTCAGTTGGCAACCAGAGTGGAGGAATGTGCAGTGATTCTGAAAGTGCAGGGGGAAGCAGTGAGTCACGATCCATGGATTCTCCATCTGCCAGCCCAGGTACAGCTCCATTCACTGCTGTACTAATCAGAAGTCTTTTCTTTGCACTGCTTTATGTTAACAAAGATATTGTTGTTAGATAAGCAAGTATTGAACAGAGCATATGGTGAAAATGAACAGTTGGGTTGAAGTGATAATTACAGCTTCCTGAAAATTTTTCTTATCTGCCAGGGGATTTTAAAAGACGACTTCCCCGAACACCTTCCACTGGTACTATGTCATCTGCAGATGATCTCGATGAAAGAGAGCCACCATCTCCTTCAGACTGTGGTAATGTTGTTTCCATACCCAAAGACCCCAGATGATGCTTTTTGTTGCAGAATGTGGCTTTTCTTTTTAATGTGCTTAAGAAAAGTACTTTAACAAGGCTGTGATTACCAGCAGTATTGTTTTTCAATACAGTGTGCATCCAGTTGAGGTTGACAGCTGAGGAATAATGTTCAGATCATTTTAATGAAGTGGTGCAGAATTGTCTGTATACATTTAGATTAACTATATGGGCAGCTGCTGAACTTTTCTAGTGTCTTCACGCTCTTGAGGTAAAACAAATGATCTGCTAACCATTCCCTTAAGACTTATGCATTTAAATTTAGCTGCATAGCACTGATTTATGTAAGGTAACTTCTAAACTTTGAAGTAAAATGCACAGATACATAGAGTTGGTAATTGGAAAATTGGAAAAACTTAGTTCCAAGTGTTTAGGGTAATAACTGAGATCCTTCCCTTTTCAGCTAACATAAGCAAGTTCAGTAATGTCTGTACCAGATTTGACCAGCCCATTTCTAATTTTCAAATTAAGTTTGACTGTATAAAGACAATGTTGCCACAGGCATTGAAACCTGAATAACTAGATTATCAGAAATAGTTCTATGGGAATAGTTCTACAGTACTCACAAACTAATTTTGAAATATTTGTGGCACTTGCTGAGTAAAGCCCCTAAGAAATTACTCAATTAGTCCTTATTTCCTAAATGTATACTTTGCCTTCTAGGAATGAATCCGTGGTTAACAATATTAGTTTAGATCAAGATTCAAAGCATGGCAATGTGTTAATGGATGCAAACTTTCACTTGGAGTGGTATTGTTTAATCAATGCTTGAGCTTTTAAGAAGCTTTCTGGACAATTAACTGTATGTGCTAATTTTAAGTTATCTGCAAAACAAAGTATTTTGGTTCCCAGAGTTGTTGGTAGCATTTTAAGTAAACTGCTTGAAAAGAATTGGACTCAAAAAGGGCCAGTTACTATTCTTTTTAGCTGTAGAATCCTCTAGAAAATAGTTTGATGTTGTTATAGGAAACTGAGAATCAGTATTTTTTTACTTAATTTTTTTATTTTATATGCATTCTGCCATGAGGGTATGTTAATTCTTCCCTGCTGCAAATTATTCTTTTTTTAAGTATTTCAGAAACACTACAGGCCAAAGCCTATTGTCATCTTTCATCCTCTCATACAGGACTTTGAAATACATAAAATGAAACTTTTATGAATCGTTGCCTGAACTGCAGGGCAGCTGGAATTAAATGTCCTAATATTTTCACATGCCATTAATACAGGAGAAAATTGGAATACTTAAAAATGCAAAAATTATTGTTTGATTACACTTTTATGTAAGATTCTTTAATAGTTAATAAGTTTGTTATGTAAACTGTAATGTAGTTTTGCTTTCTTGTGGTTGAAATGTTTTTAATTACTTTGTTAGTTGCTATTACTTACAGAATTCTGTGTTCTGCACCACAGTTCTAAAAAATCAGAATAAATACTGTCCCAATAGTAGATATTAGAATGACTATAACAGAGAAATTCTCTCCAGGTTTAAATGATCTGACATCTGAAACTGCAAATTCTCCCGGACCTTTTAGAAATGCTAATATGTCAAAAGCAGCACAAACACACAAACTACGGAAGCTGAGAGCTCCATCTAAATGCAGAGAGTGTGACAGCTTAGTGGTATTTCACGGAGCTGAATGTGAGGAGGTAAGTTAAAAATTAGTTTACATTTCTGCTTGGGATTTATGTACAGTTGAGAGTTTTGGAAACTTGAATTATTTTCCTGTATAAACACTGTAGAGTTTGGACTCATATAATCACTGTGAACTCAAAGCAGAGGCACAACATATTAATAAATCTTGCCTTTTGCTCACATATGGGGTGACAGACATCAGAGATGTTTCTTATGGTGTCAATTTATATCAAACCATGTGCTTTTTTTTATCTCCCCTGTAGTGTTCACTTGCATGCCATAAAAAATGTTTAGAGACTTTAGCTATTCAATGTGGGCACAAAAAACTTCATGGAAGGCTTCACTTGTTTGGAGTGGAATTTGCCCAAGCTGCTAAAAATGTTCCCGATGGCGTTCCTTTCATCATCAAAAAGTGTACGTCAGAAATTGAAAGCAGAGCACTGAATGTCAAGGTATACTCAAGTTTGTTCATGCTTAAGTTTTATAGACAATCTTTAAAAAACAAAAATTCTCTTAGGATGTTAATGCTGTACTGTCAATATCTCTGTTCAACACTGTCCTTCCAAAATGAAATAGAGTTGTACTGGTCTTTTAATTTCAGGGCATCTATCGTGTGAATGGAGCCAAATTAAGAGTTGAAAAGCTTTGTCAAGCTTTTGAAAATGGAAAGGATTTGGTTGAGCTCTCTGAACTCTATGCACATGATATCAGCAATGTTCTCAAGCTGTATCTCCGCCAGGTATGGAATTGCGAGGTCAGATGGAAAACTGAAGTACTGTAGTATATTTCTTCAGTACAATAGGGGAAAAAAAAATCCTTTTCAGTAGTCCCACAGCAGAAGATTAAATTAGTGCCTTGTATATTTGCAGAAGCCTTCTTTATTTGCACATGGAGCCTGTGACAAGGGCAGGGAAAGCTGCTGGTATTACAATATGTATTCCACGTGGGTGTTATGGCTCCTTAAATATTAGTACCATACACAGAATAAGCTTTTGTTTGTCTACTCGTAATGAAACTCTAATTTCTAAAACCTTTCTGTTTAGTGAATTTGGTTGTCTTAGGTGAAGCTTAAAAGTTTCACACGTTCTTGTGTTCTCATGCAGACAGATGCTGATATATTGCTGTGAATATCCACTATCAAAAATGTCATGAAACACTTATAATGCTTATGATCTCTTCATTATGGAGAGTCTATCCATCTTTTTCTTTCAAAATGGAGCTTTAAAGCTTCATGATTGAATTTTCCAAACCAGTTTCAATATTTATCTGAAAAAATTAAGCTGGAATGTTGCCAAGTGAAATTATTGTGTCACTGAAAACTTGTTAGCCCTGAAAGAAATAATCCTTAGCTGCATAGTCCTGTCCTCTTCCTTACACTGGCTGTCAGTGATGAGCATTCCAATCCTATGATCATTGCCATTAAGTGATTTTGAAAAATTACTAAGATGTACCCTGCCTACATATTCAAGGAAGAAAGTAGCATACTACATACATAATACTAGGGTACTGTGCTGTATTTTGAATAGGGCTTACAATTAAAAATATCAAATAAAATATTTTCTTCTGGTCTTATTACTTCCTTTGTAGCTGATCTGTTTGTGTGGCTTTTAGTAAACCTGCTTATTTTAAATGCAGGAGCAGTGCTAGAAACATGAAGTTAAGATGTTTTTGGACAGAATACTGAGTTAAACCCTGTTTGATTATTAAAACCAATCATATACTATTGATATACTGTCAAAGACTGGAAGAGTAAATAACTGCTCTATTACCGTGCTATTTGAGCATATGCGGTGTAACCTCCTCCCTCATAGCAATCACGTTCTTGAAATCTTATTTTTTTCTTTAAATCTTATTTCAATAAAGTGTTAATAAGTGCTCAGTCCTGAAGTTATTGTGGGAAAGGGCTAGCAAAAGATTTATGGAGAACAGTGTAGGAAGGAGTGTTTTTGTTACCTGGGATTGGGTTTGAAAAAGTTGGCCTTTGAGCTAACGAACAAGGATATTAAACAGTCATCGTCAAAGAAAAGAAGCTAGATGAGACAAAGCTGAAGAAAATCAGGAAGGAAACTAAATTAAAATTCAGTTTTGAGTATGTTTCTGAAATGTTCTTATTTCTTCAGCTTCCTGAGCCCTTGATTTTGTTTCGGCTTTATAATGAGTTCATTGGACTTGGAAAAGAAAGCCAGCACATTAATGAGGAGTTGGATGCTAAAGGTAGTCCCAAATCAAAGAAAAGGCAGTCAATCTGTATTGAACTGAATAGGATCATCATTAAAATTAAAGATCTTCTGAAACAACTGCCTGTACCAAACTATAACACTCTTCAGTACCTTATTGGACACCTTCACAGGTGAGAAAAGACTTTAAATGCAAACTAATTGTGAAAAATAAACTGCTACATGCTGCATGCTAGGAATCTCTTATACCCTTTAACGACTTAGAGGAAGAAGTCATGTATACCTTAGGAGACATTGTTCCCTTGCTGTTTCTTTTTTCCATGTAATGAATTCTCAAGTGAGAAAAGAATATGAAAGGGAAATAGAGCAGGGAAAGCGCTGAGCTCCATTATTCTTGATTCACTGCTAGCGTTGTGGTCAGTCAGTAGTAACCAGTGTCACATGCAGGGACATAGGTGCAATTTAAACTGGGATGTGACCCAGGTGGGGCAGCAATTTGGTGGCTGTTACAGAAAATTGAACTTGTATCATGTCTCTTAAATGACTGTTTTCCAGTTACATTTCACTTTCTTGTCCTCCAAATGCTGTTTTGTATGATGGTGTACCAAGCTGATGACTACCAATCGAAGTGGGCCACAGCTATATTATTACTGAGAGTGAGAGATGCTCTTTTCCCCAACAACAAAAATGCCAAATAGCCACAGATAATATTAACAAATAGGACATAAAATCACCCTGTGTGGGAAGTCCAAGCTGCTCTTAAATGCAGTCTGCACTGAAGATTCTGCCTGCCTACCAAACCCACTTCCAGTTTCTCATTGCGTTTCATCTTCTTTAGACATAAAATAATATTTTAATATCTAAAATATTTCTAAAGTAATAAACCCTCTAACTCCTGGAGGTTTGTTTTGTTTTTTCTTTTCCCCCTCCTTATGCAGAGTTACAGAACAGGCTTATGAAAATAAAATGTCAGCCAGCAACCTTGGCATAATATTTGGCCCAACTCTGATCAGACCACGTCAAACTGATGCTACAGCTTCGCTGTCATCACTTGTGGACTACCCTTATCAGGCCCGGGTAGTGGAGCTGCTCATAACATACTATGAAAAGATATTTGATGTTTCATTGAAGCCACTTCTGAGCACATCTCAGTCTGAAGAAACAGTCAGAGTTGCTTTATCAGCAGATGAGAAGGAACCACAGCAGCAGAGGAAATCATTTGTTGCTGTAAAGGAAGTGAGTGACTATTCTTGTGCTGCCACAATGCTACCCGTGCCATCTTAACTTCTGTGTTAAATGTTGCAGCATTCCAGAGCACATTTCTAATAAATCTTTGTGGGTTTTTTTGTTAAGGAGTGCCTTTTCTCTCAAGTTTTCATTTACTTTTGCTCTGACTTTTGTTAGCAGGGTATTCTGATAGCTCCGAGTGAAAGCAGAGCTTCAGAAACAACTGCACTGTTTTTGGAATCGAACAACAGCAAGAATACAAAAGAACACGCAGATCCCTGTGTAACTGGTTAGTATGCCATTGACTCTGGGGAGTGAGTGAATAAGGAGTCCTCGATGCTTTAGGTTATAGTGCATGTAGCTCTTCAATTTAGACAGAAGCAAGTGATAAAACCTGCTTATCACTGCTTGATATGCTGTTTCTTTTTGTAAGAAGAACAGAGAATTAAATCTTTCCAAAGGCTTTCAAGAAACCTGTGTTTATGGAATTGGAGCTTAAAGTATTTGGTTAAAGAATACAACAGTGTGTTGGTTTCTCCTTTTTTTAAAAAATCAGACAAAACAAAGCCATAATTCCACTGTGACTGTAGATTTTTGAAATCCACTACAATGCTGCAAACCAGTACCCAGCAATTAATGTGTTTTGACCATTTTTCCCCCCAGAATGTGTATCATTGCCACTCACTGGAACTAAACCAGAAGGCTTTGGGAAGAGTAATTCTCTGACAGAATCATCAGCTAAGAGCATTTTGGATATCAATATTTCTGCTCAAAAAAAGCCAGGTTTGCTAACCTAACTAACTCTACATTTTTTCTATTTATCTGCCTGTGCTACTACAGTGGTTTGTTTTAATGTAGGTATGATTTCATCTACTTTATTTAGGAGTAGCTGTCCATAATCCCTTTTAATTATACTGATTTTCAGCTGATGCTACCAGTTCAGTCATGTCCTGTACGTTTACAGTGCAACATCCTGAAACATACTAATACTGAAAATATTCAGGGGTGGGAGAGCACCAGCCAAAAAAATATAGTGTCTCTTTTGCTGTTTCTTCTTGGTGTCTTCCTTGGTTACAGCTGTATAGTATGTTTTACTGCTATTGAAAAGTTAACATTTGGTTAGAGTAGGATGCACCTACTATGTATATAGGCTATCCGTAAAAATTATTATCCCATTAAAATACTAACTGCTAAGGGATCATTAATAAAGTCTTGATGACTTCTCTTTATATTTGGGGCAAAGATCCAGTCACATCTATTTGTGTATTTCTAGGTGATGCTGTGAGTCCAACTTCAGAGAAAGACAATGATCCATTAATTTCTCTAGGTGAAGACAGCTGTAAAATTAACTTACTTCCTGCAAAACCTAACCGTCAGATTACCAAAGTTCCATTGCGGGTTCCAAGGACAAAAGCAGCTTCTCGCCCCGTGAGCCTGCCTGTGGACCGAATACTTCCTCCATGTGTTTTGAATGAAAGAAATTCACGAAATGCAGGAGCAGTAAGTTCAGAGAAGCTGGGCCGGAGCCCTACTATTGAAGAGGTTTCAGAGGTGAAGGCACTCCCTGCTGGTAATACCTGCTGTAGATTTCCTTGTTATGACACCCAGATGCTGCGAAAAACTTGGGACAAGCAATATAAACAGTACGATATCACAGCAAGGACAGCAATGATTGTGACTAATGTGCCCCA
Organism: Neopelma chrysocephalum; assembly: GCF_003984885.1. NCBI lineage: Eukaryota > Metazoa > Chordata > Aves > Passeriformes > Pipridae > Neopelma > Neopelma chrysocephalum. The sequence continues at coordinate 6,393,072 of NW_020897760.1, read as the reverse complement.
GGAGAACCGAGCACTTGAGAGTGAAACTGCGGGTGCTTTATCTTCATCATGCAGTGTTGGTAACAATTCAGCTAATGCCATTCTTCCTAGTAAGCCATATTCTGTTGTTGGGTCAGGAAGGACAGCAACAGAAGAGAATGGTCCTGATGTTAATCCTCTTGCTGCCTTTAGGGCACCACGAACATTGCAACCCCCTCCAGGGACATTTTATAAACCACCCTCTAACAAATCAAAAGAAAATGGAGATGGTTCTTCTGCTAAAGCTTGTGCACCAACCAGTGCTAGCTCTGTGCTTCACCAGGACAATACTGTGAAACTGGCTAGGAGCTCTGTTCTTCCATCAGGTGATCCTGAACAGAACACAAATGAACAGAAAGCTAGCTCAGAGGATATTCACCCCACAGATCTGAAGCCTGCTTACCAGAGACTGAGACCAAAAAGGATCCAAGAACTGGAACACAGGGAAGCTCATTTTGTATAGGGTGCAAATTCCTCTTGGACTATATGCAATTTGTTGATGTTGCCAGTGGAGGCTTCCCTTTGCCCCTTTATCCTTTGCCTTCCCTTGAGAATTCCACTTTTGTGCCATACTGGAGTTATTTTTATATATGCAGCATTTTAAAATTGGGGGGAGGGCTGGGGAACTGTGAATGAAATAAGTCAAACTTTTTGTAGTTCAGTAGCTTTCAATAAAGATGTATTACATTCCCAGTCTAGACACAGTTAAAGGTTTCATTGAATAAGACATTGAGCTTCATTTCATTGTGTGGAATGGAGTGCTTATTCATAGAGAAACAGCTATTTTTCTTAATAGATGTTATAATAAAACCGGAAGATTTAATGTTCACTGTAAGCATAAACCAAAGCTTGTGCTTTGCTCTGTAAAAGCATTTGTTCATTTTTCTAATATGTGCAATTAAAGCTTTGCTTATGAACAGGCTTACATACTGGCCAGCATGGCCACAATTATGTATCATATGTGTATATGTTAGGCAGACATGGTTATCTGTTGCCAGTTTTCTATATTGTCACTTTAATATTTCTTTTTTGTACAGCAAGGATGCACTTACTGAGTTTTACTATTCAGAAGCAGCAATCAATTCACATCTGGTTTCTTGTATAGCTTAGCAAGTGGGGCAAATGTGCAGAGCCTGTTTTGTTTGGATGCCCTTCTGGAGAGACTATCATTGCAGTGGTGCTGTCTTTCCCAGGTGAGTGAAAAGGCAGTGATTTGCTTGCTAGAGATCAGTTTCACCACCTAACATGGTGTAACTGAAATGAAGAGCATTGTTTCCAAGTTTCAGTGAAAGAGCTGAAAATAACCAAAAATCTGCATTAGTAGGTGCATCTAATGGTTTTCACTTTGTATTAAATGGTTCTTATGTGTACACTGTGTTATATTTGCTTTAAAATATATTAACGTGTTAACATTTCAGTGACTCTATGGCTTCTATATCTGGATTTCTTCTAACTTATTAAAATACAGACATTTGGCCTTTGCGATAGTATAGTACTCTGCTGCCTCTGTCTTCTGGGGATGGGGGGTGGCACACTTTTCTTAATGGGATTACAGTTAGCATGACCTTTTCTCATATACTATAGAGTTACTTTGGCATGGTACTTTCTACTGATGTAAGAATGAAAAGGACTGGAAAAGCAAAGAATCACTTTTCTGTTCTTACAGTGTGAAATACACTGGACTTTCCTACTCCATTACCTTTGCCCATCTTCCTAAAATATCCAAAATAAAATCCCATACTCCATTCAGTGGACGTAATCTGATTTTAATTTCCAGAACAAAAGATACTAAACTCACAAAGCTGAACTTCTGCTTCCTTATCACATTTCCAGGGAAGCATGGCTTGCATTCTTGGAAAAAGCCATGCTATTACTGGATTGTTCTGGCCATGCTAGAGGCTGTTTCTTTGGGGAGCTGCCTCATACTACAGAAAAGCTGAAGATCCCAGGTGCTGCTGTCTGTCCATACTGGTGTTGTGAGCTGCATAACAAAATAAGTGGACAGATAAAGGCTTCTTGATATAGATGGGAGTTTGTTCTACTTTGACAATGGAGGAGTGGAATATAATGCACACAACTGGTTAATGAATCATTACAGACGTTGGAGCAGAACTTAATAGCACAGTTGTGAAAGGATGGTGCCAGTCAGTATTGATTAGGGCCAGTTACTACGAGTCATTGCCATACTGCTTTTTATGTATCATGTCCTTCCATGTTTTGCTAGTGTGAGACGTTTCTGCTCTTTGAAATGCACTTTGGGTCTCTGTTGGTGTTTCCCACAGCCAGGCCGGTGCCAGCGGGCCGGGCCGGGCTCGGGGGGCGCAGCGCCACTGGGTGCCTGCGCGCGGGGATGAGCGCCTCGTAAACCCACGGTATTTCGTGAAAAATATCATCAATTTCAACAGATGAATTACGCACGACCCAGCTTTATAATGCCTTCGACTGTTTTTATGCAATACAAGCGAAGGAGCAAGGGCACTTCTCTGGAAATTAAACCTTTGAAGCCTATGTAAGAGTTGTGACCCTTCCAGCCTGGCGGCACCACGGAAGGAGAGATCCTTCCTCCGGAGCCTTCCAGCCACGCTTGGGAGAGGGCAGCCAGCGGAGGAGGCTGGGAGGCGGCGGCTGAAGGGCCAGTGTGTGACTTCTTAATTTGTAAATTTTCGTCAACGTTTGCACGTTGGCGTCACGGCCGTGTTTTGATCGGGCTCGTACACCGAGCTCTGCTCCGCCCTGTGAGGGAGCGGGGGGGACGGCGGGCGCCTCAGCCGGCACAGGAAGGGGTGTGAGGAGCCGGCCGCGGCAGCGGAGCCTTAAGCCTGGTGGAAAAGACTTTGGCATTCTTTGGGACTGGAAATATTGCTAATGGCCCTTGTTGTTTCTTTCGGTTCTGATGCAGATTTCCCTAGGTCTTGCTTTGAAATGGCTTCACTCCCACCGAACTGCAGCAATCCCACCCACCTGCCCCAGGTGACAGGCTGTGGGTCATGCAGAGTGCCAGAACCCTGCGACTTGTCCTCTGGGGAGGAAACCTTTCTCTGTCAGATTTGCTTGGTAATTGCATTTTCTGAAGTCGTAATGCACTGCCTCATCCCTCTTAAAGCTTTGGCAGTGTACCGACTTCTGTAAGTCTCTGACCTAATTAGTTATGACAGGTGTTTGGTTTAGTAGGGCCCCTGATGCTACCAGAACTACCATCTTTTCAAATACAGAGTTTGTTCAGATCTGAAGAAGTACACTCAGAAATATCAACTTCCTAGTACAGACTTGACTGCTTGTGCTGGTCATATTGGATAATTGGGAGTATTTTTATTCAGGAGTCCTTAAACTCACCGATTGAGCTGTTCTGTATCGAGTAGGGGATTAAAACAATCTCCTTACAACTGAGCAGTGTTATTCTGCAAGCACTAACTGCAAGATATGTGTTTCTTTGCCACCAAGCTGAACATTCCTTCAGAAATCTTCCTCTTCCACCAGTGCTCGCACGAGATAAGCTTCTGTGGTAAGTTTTCAAGCTTTTTATTGCTTCTGTTTAAGAAATCTGTGTTTTGCTTGAATATCTGTGAGTTCTTTAGCTTCTATAGCAAAGCAGAGCCCTAATGGAATTAATCTGAAAGCAGTCACGAAACGCTCTGAGAAGGCACTTAGTGCACGTATGCTAACATTGGTAACTTAGCTCAGAGCATGTTTGTACTTTTCAAGTGACTTCTCTACGTGCCACTGTGGCTCATGGTTCAGTGTGATCTCAGAGCACACAAACTTGATTCTGTTTGGGTGAGACTAAACTGGAACATATGCTTCAGCAGCATACCTGATGTGCTGCAGCTGCTAATGCACGTTCAGTCTATGGAGCTCATCTGAAGTAACCCTTAGGCAAGTAGTGTGTGTGTCCTGGATCCTCAGCACTCACTGCTTCACTGTAAAGCTGCTCTTACTGGGCCATGCCACTTGTCAATGTACACATAAACTTAATATTTTGGGAAAATGAAACAAACCAGATGTTTCAACTTTCATTAGCAAAGTTGGAGGAGACAGGGGCAGGGAACATCTGGTATTTGCAAACTACGTTATTTTGAATATTCATGCAAGTAAGTTTCACAGGAGGATTCTTTGGAGAGAAACCATTCTGAATTAAAATGTTCTATCTCCATGCCCATTTTTATTGAGAGAGCGGGGAATTCTTTTTCTAATTTAGAGATCCAAGGGATCCATGGAAAGTGGTTTTTAACTCACAGGTAGAAGAAAAAGCTATCCTAAATCTTCTGAAATGTAAAATGTTTGAGGAAGGTGAATTCTAGGAAAATCCTCACTCCTCAGCCCTTATGCAGCTGGATAACAGAACAGTGTCTATAGGAAGTAAACTGAATTACACCAGAAGTAGAAAACATGCCTTTTGAGTTTCTACTTGCTATGCTTTTGTGCATTTTTTTCCACAGATTGGGGTGATTAGCCAACCACTGGTTTTGCACGTGCATGGGATCTGCTTAAGATTCTACATTTCCCTGTGTTTGACATGTGGAAGAGTCTGATTCTGATTGTCTGATTTGTAAAAATATACTTTTCAAACAGAGGTTTCATGGAGCCTTTTCTTAGTTTCTCTGATTCTTTTTATCATTTGATCCCAACTTGACAGAACTTGCCATTCTTGTCCCTCAGGTCACTCCTTACCTATTTTATGGGGGGAGGCCTCTGAAATACGTAGGAAACACCTAAAAACCTTCAGCTTGTGTTTTCCCTAGCAGTTTAGATTGCTGGGTGCAAAACTTACCTTAACTGAGAAAGCCCCAACCTGTGTATGTGTAGTTTTCTCTACACACACGCATAGATATGTCTGTTTATCTCTAGAAGATGCATTTATACACACCCACTCCTACAGTTAGCCTATGCAAAATTGTGTTAGCACAACTTGTGTTAGCTTTCTAGTGAGGCTGTGTCTAGGGACATGTTCTTCTACATGTGTCAGAATATCTGGTCAAGAAATGGTTTGGGTGCTGGAAAGCATTATTCTTGAAAATTAGAAGTGTTGGCCCATGAGCACACCCAATACATGTGAGTGTGCGTATTTTCAAAGTTATCTTTTCAGGTAATTTTTAAATGCTGTTAATTTTAGAGAAATATTTTCTTGTGGTGCTAGAGAGATTACTTAGGGATGTTTTTATAATTTGCTGGACAAACAGAATTTTAACCAGATTTGATTTTGTAGTCAAAAGTCAGGAACAAGCCTGGAAATAAGAAAACAAATAAAATGCTGGTACTTAAAACCGCTGTTAAAACCATGGCATGTGAGGTGAGGGATAATACAACACACGTGCCATGTGATCCCAATTTTTTGGTATGGCATGTAGGTACTCATGAAGCATATCACAGGGAACTTTTATGTTATCAGATATCTACTGTGGGCATAATGTGAGAACTATTATCACCAAATATCTATTTCCACTTCTTGCTTTCTTTATGTTCTGATACATAAATAGAATGTCTCATTTTTTGTTGCTACTGGCAACAAACTACAAATCATTAGGAAATAGTGATAGTGACAACTGTGGGTAGAGCTACCAGAGACATTGTGCAGTGTGCTCCATAAGCTGAACTGTATTTTTCCCACCTGTGTAAAATGATAGGCCCCACATAAGCTGCTCTGTTTACTTCCAAAGATCTCTTTGTAAAGCTGCAGAGCAAAAATGTGTCACAGGAGCAGCTGATGTAGTTGATCATAGAAAGCAAAATCTACCTACCATCATCCAATAGTGATGTAAAAAATCTAATTAGGAGAGATTAGTTTAATCGGTTAGAGCTGTCTCTGTGAACATGTGGACAACAAAAAGAGATTCATTTTCTTAAAATAACTGGACTTAGGATTTTAGGGTTAAAATGCTTGTTTATTGGATAAAACTATTAAAGTATCTGTTTGCCTCAGACATAGCAGTAGTACTTAAATACAGTCTACATCTAAGCAGCATCAGCAGTACTAATTTCTCTGCTTTGCATTGCCATTAATCAGAGTGAGCTTCTATCTGTGGCTTTATACAGCTTTTTTTTTTTCTGCCTGGATTGAAGCAGACTGGCTCTCAGCTGTGATATGAACATGTGTCTGACAGAAATTAGATCAAAGCTACTTGTGAAAGAGGAGGTTGCCATAGGATGATAGAATAGAATCATAGAATCATTAAGGTTTGAAAAGACCTCCAAGATCGAGTCCAACCTTTGACCAAACACCACCTTGTCAACTAAACTGTGTTTAACTAAGTGCCGTGTCCAGTCATTTCTTGAACACTTCCAGGGATGGTGACTCCACCACCTCCCTGACCAGCCCATTCCAATGCTTGACAACTCTTTCAGTGAAAAAATTCCTCCTGAACCTCCCCTGGCACAGCTTGAGGCTATGTCCTCTTGTCCTGTCTCTGGTTGCCTGGGAAAAGAGACCCCCACCTGGCTACAAGCTCCTTTCAGGTAGAGAGCAGTAAGTTGTCCCCCAGCTCCCTCAGCGACTCCTCATATGACTCACTCTCCAGACCCTTCCCCAGCTCTGTTGCCCTTCTCTGGACTTGCTCCAGCAGCTCAATGTCTTTCTTGCAGTGAGGGGCCCAGAACTGGCCATAGTACTCAAGGTGCGGCTGCACCAGTGCCAAGCCCAGAGGGATGGCCACTCTCCTGGTCCTGCCATGGGCCTTCTTGGCCACCTGAACACACACTGGCTCATGTTCAACCTCTGTCAACCAGTATCCCCAGGTCCTTTTCTGCTGGGCTGCTTTCAAGCCACTCTTCGCCAAACCTGTAGCACTGTGGTTGTTATGACCATTTTGCAGATGGTTGTTACTCTGGCCTCCCTCCGTTCATCCGGAGCCTCCCCAGTTAACCAGGACAGACAGTAAGTGATGGAGAGTGGCTTAGTGAGCTCTTCCGCCAGCTCCCGCGGTAGCCTTGGGTGGATCCCATCATACCCCATAGACTCATGAGTGTCTAAGTGGCTCAGCAGGTCACTACCTACTTCCTACCGGATTGAAGGGGATCTTTTCTGCTCCCCATCCCTGTCTGCCAGTTCAGAGGGCTGGCTGCCCCGAGTATAACCGGTCTTTATGTTGAAGACTAAGGCAAGGAAGGCATTGAGTATGTCAGCCTTTTCCTCATCCTTGGTTGCAATGTTCCCCTCTGCATGCAGTAAAGGATGGAGATTTTCCTTGGCCCTCTTTTTGCTGTTAATACATTATAAAAACACTTTTTGTTATCTTTCACAGCAGTGGCCAGATTCAGTTCTAGCTGAGCTTTTGCCTTTCTAATTTTCTCTCTACGTGACCTAACAACATCCTTGTACTCTTCCTGAGTTGTCTGTCCCTTCTTCCAAAGGTCATAAACTCTCTGTTTTTCCCTGAGTTCCAGTGAAAGCGCCTTATTCAGCCAAAGCCAGTCTTCTTCCCCACTGGCTCATCTTTCAGCACATAGGGGTGGCCTGATCCTGGGCCTTGTCATGCTTTGTGAAGGATGAATGGGTTAAATTGGGTTAAATTCTGTGGGTTTAGGTGGCACATTTGTGCAGAGGCTGGAATGTCCTGCAATGGAGCTGGGAAGGAAGCAGAGTGCTGAGTGCAGTGCTCTGCCATCAGAGCTGCAGCGTGCTCTGGGGTAAATGTAGCAGTTGGTAAATTCAGTGAAACAGGATTCTCAGAGGTCTCCCCAAAGTCCTGTGAAGAAGAAAGAAACAGGCAAACACTGCCACATCCTTTTTAATTTTTTTTTAAAATAAAGAAATCTGGATTGTTGCTCAACCTCTACTTTGAAGAACAATGACAGTGTGGCAGTGAGGGAAGCTGCAATAGTGCTTATACAGAGCCATTGCCTAGCCTGAGAACCAGTGAGAGGTTTTACTGCATTGCTGTCCCAGCCCTTACAGATGAAAATTTATAAAGAATTCAGTGTTCACTCTATGCTCTTTTGCTTCTGGATTTGACCATACTCCTTGGGGGAAATTTATGTTGGAGATGTGAAATGATCCATTTAATGCTGATATGTAACTTGATTTAGTAAATAGTAGTTGAAGTAGGACAGAACTTGCTGAAAAACTCTCTGAATGCATCTCTGGAGCTCTGAGTCTGAACACATAAGGTCATTTAATTTAATGTATTTCTGTGTGAGCAAGCAATTTGCTGGCATTTTAGAAGTTCTAGAAAATATAAAATTGAAAATCAGATTATAAGAATGAAATATTTTTCCCCTCCTCTCCTGATGTTGTGAATCAGTTACTTTTGTGTTTCACTGTCTCTGTTCTTCGAGAGTGATGGTCCATGAAAAAATGTGGTGAACTACCTGTATATCTGCACACATAAGAACAAACTCCCCAGGCCTTTCACAAGGGAAGTATACCAACAGTGAGGACATTTCATTTTTTCAGAAAATTTTGCGAAAATTGATGGGGTGAAAAAAAATCCTCTTCTCTGGTTACTGAAATTCTGATTTATCTAGAAATCCCAGAAGAAATTCCCGGCATCTAAAACGTTGTCTTCAGTAGAAAAAAGCACTTGTGCTACCTTCATAAAACAAGTGAAGCTTAAAGAAAGTATTGCAAATCCCATGAACTAAGTTTTGAAGTAGTGGAAAAGACTTCTGTCTTCTCCAGGGCCATGTCAGCAGATATACAATTGAAGGAATTTGCTAAAAAAGTTACGCAAGGGTGATGCTTGTTTATGATGATAATATTAAGGAATTTACGAGTTTATGAAGACACTCCACTGTTCTTAACCTGATAGGAATGAGGAAGGCTGTGACAATGTCAGTACTTCTGGAGCTCAGGCTCCTTTGAAAAAGCAGGAACATACCATAATGATTAATAGCAGTGACTCAATTCAGAAGACAGTGGCTTAAAGACATACTTAGCTGGGAGAAATTCCTAGTACCTTTTGATAATAAAGTGAAATTATGTAGTATATGCAGGGTAGGAGTTCTGCTGTTAACAGCCTGGAATGTAACTGCTGTTAACAATCTGGAGGCCTGGAATGTTCTACTGAACCTCTGGGATGAAGTCAGGGAAGAGCTATTGTTTGTTGTTGGCAGCCAGTCAAAACATGAAACTTTATATGATTCTAATTTGCCTATCTCATTTCTAGATCTCACTGTTACCTCAAATAAAGTGAAATACAGAAGTATCTGATTCACTGCATGACTCTTCAGCCTTCTGTAATATCAGCTGAGAAATAAATGGTTAACTTCATTCCTAATCCAGACACCTTTTTGTGGTTTCAGCTAGAACACTAGAATATTTGCTATCTAACAAGAAGGTATAGGTGATAAAATCAGAAAATGAGTGAAAAAAGGCCTTTTTTGTTATTGTTTAAAGATATTGTAACCCTTATTTTTTTCCTCTGATTTTGTGCTAAGGTTAAAAGATGGTTATGAACTTTGATAAGTTAGATTTTTTAAATTTAAAAATTAAATTGATATATCTATGATTTAAATTCAGTATTTGCTTTAATTATACCATAAATAATATAGTGTATTATAGTGAAGAAATTTGCTAAAAAAGTTACCCAAGGGTGATGCTTGTTTATGATGATAATATTAAGGAATTTGAGAATTTATGAGGATACTGCACTGTTCTTAACCTGATGGGAACGAGGAAGACTGTGACAACGTCAGTACTTCTGGAGCTCGGGCGAGCTCTAATGACTGATGTAACCAATTTCTTATTTCAGTTTCTTGTATTCTGTCAACAATATATATGAGTTTTCTTTCTGAATGTATTCAGTAAATCATTCTTCCATGTTATAGTATGAATTGCTAGGGAAAAAAAGAAGATAGCAAAGTTAAAAAGAAGTGTTATTTTTTTATTTTCTTGAGTTGGGGCTTTGTAAGAGTCTTCCAATGTTTCAATAGTATTCTGATGATAGAACAAGGTTATTTTGTTGGCTCTTACAGTCAGACCTCAGAAAGGAAATCAGTTCCTGCAAAAGGAAAATGAACAAAACAACATATTTTCTTGTGCCATGGGTATGAGTTGCATCCCTTGAGCATGTTGTCATTAGGCAGAAAGTGTGTGCCATTCTAAATAGTAACAGTCATAATTTGTGTTGGTGTCTTCACGGAAAACTGAATGAACAATTCATAAGTGTATAGGCCTTTTTCTGACTTAAGAGAATGTTAATATCTATGTAAATAAACTTCTTTTTTAGACATTGAATTTCCTTCAGTACCTGTGCTCTTTCTAATTGCAGCAGTCTCAGGCCATCACTGATTTTATGAGCAGGGTGCTGCCTTTAAAGAGTGAAGATAGATGTCCACCATGACTAATCACTCCAGAAGTTCGTGTACCTCCTCAACCCACGTGGAGTTCTCTACACATTGTTGCTAGGTACTGTTTTTTATCATGGTTCTACTCCATGATTTTACTATAGTGTTTTGCTCTACTTGAGTTAGTAGCAAATTTAAATGATTTCATTTTTAACAGTCCCTGTATCTCATATTTGAATTTATATATCAAATTCTCTTTTTCCTTTTGAAGGTAAAAATTCATGATGATTATAATGATTCATAAACCTAAAAAACAGAGCATGCAATAGTTTAAATTCTGTTGTATCCCTACTAAAAGGTCATAGAAATTGCTGAATTTAAAAGCATAAAAATATGAGATCCGGTATTTTTTAATGAAGTGGCAATAAAATGGATTTGCTTTTACAAAATCCTTTCAAGACTCTGTTAATCAATATATATTTATAGTGTCTGAACGATTGAAGCTAATTGTGTCATAATAACTAAACAGTTTTGTATAAACTAATGTCTAGTAGAAAATCCATCTTTTCTTGGAAATACAGTTTGAAAACACAGATTTATTCTAATAAATGGTGCAACAGTTAACTACCTTCATTACATGCAAGTCCAAGTTAACAGCCAGATTTAATGTTAATGACTTCTTTTATTCGAAAGAGATGCTTTTCCTCTCCACTGCTTTTTGGTGCTGATAAATGTGTCACAGGAAACAGCCTCCAAACAAAGGAAAACCACAATTTTTCATGTATGATAGTGTATCAAGTGCAAAATTAAATGATGCAGACAATGAAAGGAACCGATCTCTATGATAACATAATCTTAAAATAAGAACAGAAAGCTGTTATTTTGCTCTAAGGTCTGTTTCAGCTGTTAGCTGAGAAATGGCAATGCATCCTTTGCCACAGGTTAACTAGAAGTGTTGATGCAGAAGAATGAACTTCTTTAGACAAGTCAGACTTCTGCTTTGGAAGAACTGGATCCTCCGGAAAAGACAAAAGGTAAAGTGTTAGGCTTTGGGTTTCAGCTTTGGACTATGGACTTCGCTGGATTAAGTGGCTGGTGCATTTATCAGCATATAAAAATCACAAATCCTTCAAAGAATCATATGTGATCTTTGTATGGGCCACATATCTCTGTGCATGCTGCTGGGTTTTCTGGCTATTTATCTTGTGGTTCTGAAGGCTTATGGGCTGCTTTCTGATACTTCTAGTGAATTCTGAGACACCTGTGTGTCCTCAGGAAAAGGTTCACAGGAAAGAATCAGAGGTCTGACAGCACTTGGTCTGTCCTTATTGCACGACACACTGTGTACTAGCTTGAAAGAAAGCTTCCCTTGTGCTTTAGACTTTAATCCTTTCCAAACTAGTTAGCTCAGACAGAAAGGAATTACCAAATTCAAGTCTGAGGATTTTGTATTTCCTGGGGATGAAGAAAGAATCTACATCTGAGCATTAACAAAGATTAACTCTGCAGCAAAGGTGATGACCAGTCTCCCCAGTTCTTGCCCATCTGAGTTTATGGGTGTGTTGTGCTTGTCCCAAACCTCTTACCAAATGGGTGGCAATGGATGTCAATCACACGTTGTGGGCCCTGCCAGGAAGGATCTGTAACACTGTATTCTGAGCTGTGCACAGGTTTTCTTCTCTAATAATTGTGTCATCTGCCCTTTGCTGCTGGTAAGATTCTGTCTGACTTTAAAAATATCAGGCATGCATAAGTTCCTAGGTGGTGGTGGGTGGATTTTTTTGTTATTGTTCTATTTTAAAAAAGAGAGTCTTACCAGAAAAAAACAGGGAATTGTTGCCTGGTGTAAAGCTTTCTACCCTTTTACTGTAAGGATATGTCGTGCCTAACTAAAGCTATTAGACAAAGTTATAGTGGTAAAAACAGGACTGCTCCAAAAAATCTGTTCTAAAGTATGCTCTCTTGCCCAAAACAACAATTGCACATGACCCATCTTGTCTTTGGTTCTGCTGCTATATGCATTATTGTTATATTTTTGGTACCTGACTGGAGAGGAGGGAGCAAAGGTAAAGAAGCAAGGAGTGCTTTCCTGTGCATGTGCTACAACCCTGGTTCTGAAGATACTTTGTCCTCACTCTTGTAGGGAGGGGGAAATAAGTGCTACGTGTCTGGACACAAAAATCCCATTGCTGTTCCTCAGAGCCCAAAGCCTGTATTACAGGATCATAGGATTGTAGTTTCAGGCCTCTACCACAACACACAGAGGCAGTAAAACAAACTGAAACACAGGAGTGGAGGAAGCAGACTGAAAACCAGGCAGTACATTGCTCTGTGGTAAAGCAGTGCCCTTGATTTTCTGTCATGATGGGAGCTAGTGACTGTTGTAAGTCTCTTGAAAGATCTGGGCAATAAAGTGGCCTTTGATGGGAACTTCTGTGTTATTGAATAAGGTGTTTGATCTTAATGTATACATTTCTACCTGTATTAGGAAATGAATAGTGTTGAAATGAATGATAAAAAGAACCAAAAGTAAAGGTCAAAGAATGTTAAGCTTATGCTGAAGTCTTTTACCTTTGGGTAAGCACAGTGCACAGACAGCCTACTAATGAGCCCAGCAGTGTTAAAGTGTGGATAAAAAAACCCCACACTTTTTCTCTCTTGCATCTAATCCTTCTTGTAGAGTCATCTACTACCTGCTGCCTTTTCTTACCTCAGTCAGGATGCATAGATATTTCTTTAGAGGAGGTAGAGAAACCACTGAGTTAATGGTAATGTTCATGGCACTGATAAATCCTTGCACTTTCTGGGTGTCCTTTTCAAATGGTGAAAGAGGCAAAGAATAGCCATGGGCACGTGCTGCACTGGGCATTGCTGCTGTGAGAGGAGCCTCATCCTGTTAGTCACTTAGTGAGTCTATGGTGGTCTATTTGTAAAATTTTTTTTTCATTTGTTTTTTTCTTTTTTTTTTCCAGCTTCGTTTTCTAGTGGAGCTTGTCTGGCCTCTGTCATTATTTTTTGCCCTTGTCTGGCTGAGGAAAGCTAATCCACTGTATCGCCAACATGAATGTAAGAACGTCTAAGATGTTACAATGATCGGACTTGTTTTAGGTAGTGGCTAGAGTTCTCAGACAGAGATACTGGGACCTACTTGTGAAGTATTGTTTTGGCAAAGGAACAAACTTTAGTTCAAGTAGCTTAGTTATTTATAGCCATATATTGTGAGAATTACCAGTGAGGAGGAAGAAAAAAGCTGTCATTTTCCTGTGAGGTGCTTTCTGGTCAGACACACATGAATTTTCAAGATGCTATAAAGTTTTGGATTTCTGTAATTCTGTTACTGAGAAAGTACTACCTCACTACCTATTGGAAAAAAACCCCCACATTAGTTCAGAACTCATTTTTGTTGAAAATAGCCTTATTGTTTATATTTGTGACTTCTTTTTTTTTTTTGGTAAAAAATAAACCTATGGGATTCGTATCACAGTCCTTCTGTAGTGAGCCAACTCATCATGCTATTTAGATTTCCACAGGCTGCATTAGAAAAGACACCTAACAATTTATATTTTGTGTTTCCATACTCTAGGTCACTTCCCAAACAAGGCAATGCCATCAGCAGGAACGTTGCCATGGTTACATGGCATCTTCTGTAACATGAACAATCCCTGTTTCCGCAGCCCAACCCCTGGAGAGGGTCCAGGTGTAGTGTCCAACTACAAAAATTCCATGTAAGCAGAGTTATATGTGTGAGACTGGGTTGCAGCAATACAAGCCTGCTAGACAGCTGCTGGTAGCCTGCTCTTGGCAACTGTTGAGTGTTCATGGGCATGAATGATGCAAGGAGAAAGGACGGAGTATCCTCAGCCTGCTTAGAAAGGTCCCTCAATGCACCCAGGAATATTTTAAAGAATAGTTCTATGGTGTGAATGAAAAGGGAAGGGTGAGCATTTAGTAAGACACCAGTGTGCAAACAGTGGAAGACAAAAATGTTCAGTTCTAGCACATCGGTTTCATGCTATCTATGGTCAGGAAAGTTGAAACAGAGCTCATGAGGATGGGTTTGGGCCTTTTGGAGAAAGACTTCAGTTGTACTAGTCTCTAGGGAACACACATCCATTTAATAAAATCCATTCTTTCTGTTGTTGACTGCTTACTGAATGTCTTGGGACAGATCTTTTTGATATAAGAGCATGAAACCCGTAAACCTTCTTTTCTCATCACTTGGGTCGTTTCTTCTGAATGAGAGCTCTAATGAAGTAGCAGCAAAGAAAAACCTGCACTACCAGTTCTTATGTAGCACTTGTTTTGGCTGTATACTTGTGAGACTAATCAGCACAGTAACCTTCAGTACTAAGCTTGTTAGCAAAGCAGAAGGATGGGAGATTTCCTGACTGTTATTGAAAAAGAGCTGTGGGAGTGTTTTATGATGTTATTTTTTATAGCTGAGTCATGAAAGACAGCATAGCAGACAAGGACCCTTAGAGTAAAAACCTGTTAGAATAAATATAAAAAAATGCTCCAAATCTCCCTTTGCAAAGTCCACCTTGGAGCATCCAATCATTAAAATTCATGAGCTAACAATCTCAAGGCCATTGAAGCTCCAGTCATGTGAAAATCTGTAGCTTGGGGTTAACTTACTAGCTGACCTTGTTTCCTAGTGAACAGGGTTTAAAATGATCAGCTGAACATCTTTTGTGGGGTACAGTCAATCACACAGTGAAGCTAGAGGGGTTTGTTTCTTATATATTCTGACTTCTTTAGGTTACTTGTTACAGAGCAAACTGTCACTTTGTCAGTCAGAGTAAATTCAGTGCATTACAGCGGAAGTAAATACATTGTGTTTTCTGAAAGAATTCAGTCCTTCCTGTTTGCTGTTTCCTCAAGCTAAAATAAGTCATAAGGACTGATATATACCATTCCATGTATGGAAAAACATAATACTGTTAAAGAAATGTAATGGTCTGCCCTGATAATAAGAATTTTCTATACTCGTTCATAAACACAGGACCTGATGGCATCCTTGCATGATCTGCATGTTCTAACCCAGACCTAGTAGGTGAACAGCTGTCTGTCACCATTTGTCACTTCTTCCTAGAAGAAGTATTCTGAACGGACCTAAACACCGCGGTTACATTGGAGGGGACTGATGTTAGAGAGGGAGGAGGATTCTGTGTCTGAATGATTCCATGTCACTTACCTGGCTGAGCAGGGCTGCCTGTGCCCAGAGTGCCTCATTCAACTGCTGAAGCTGAGCCTGGGCTAGAGCCAGAGCAGATTTGCACTGTAACTGCGAGATGCATGCAGTCTGAGGAAGGTCCTGTCTCCCCAGCAAGATCAGCATGGCTAATGTGGGAGAAGCCAACCTCCTGCAACACCAGTATCCCTCTTAAACCTTCTGTGGACTTCAAATCTAACTGAATCTCACAGTACCTGAGACTGAGAACAAACTAATTTATTTTTTTCTCATCCCTAACACAGAGAAAGTCAACATTGCCTTTTTTTTGTTTTAAATATCAAAGGTTCTCAAGAGTCATCAGTCTTAAATTATTGTTTGTACACTATTTCTTCTTTCAGCCTTGCAAGGGTATATAAAGATGCTCAGGAGCTTTTACTGGAAGGCCCTGAAATCCATGACCTTGGCAGAATCTGGGAAGAACTGATCATTATGACTCAGTTTATGGAAACAATGAGAACTAATCCTGAAAGAATTGCAGGTAATTGTTTTGCCTATATCCTTTAGACTACTTAATTTTTCTCTCTGAGAACTGGATAGTAGTTACGCTGTAGAGTGGCAACATTATAATATATTTCACATGTAACTGTTACTCTGCTTGCTGTTAGGGTGAATTAAAACACATTCAGTGTTGTAACACCTGCCATTTAAGAGATAGGAGAGAGACAGTCAACTCCATTCTACAATCATCGTCCTTAAGTAACAGTAGACAAAACTTGAAAACCAAAAGGTTGGATTTCTCACCACCCAAAGTAAAACATGTGGCTGAAGAGATTTCATTATTAATTGTTACAGTAGAGGTAGAAGCAGCAAGAAAGCATCATGGAAGATGCAGAGGAATGGAAAGCTGGGAACATGCCTGAACATACTAGAAGCATAACCCAGAGAAGTGCTTAGAGGTACTTTGTTAGAAGTGTTACCTAAAACAGGTTTGGAACAGTGAAGAGGGAAACACTTTCCCCTTGTTTTGATGATGTGTTTTGAAATAGAAGGCATTAAAAACATAAAAAAGACTGAAAAAGCAAGTTGACTGCATTAATTTTTATTTAAAACAACCTTCCAAACTCAAAACACAGTCTTGGGGAAAAATAGGAAATGGTATAATAATAAACTTTTATTTAATATTTGGACTTAAAGTATAGAATTTGAAAAGATACTCTTAAAACTAAAGGCATAAAAATGGACTGGCTTTGAGAATTGATATGTCCCATTCTCAAATCCTTTGCCATTTAGCAAATGTCAGAGTTGAGATTGCTCCTTTTGCTGATTCGTTAAACCAGATCTAACTCTTGAGTCCTCCTTCCTTGTCCCATTCTCCCCTTGCACTGACACATTTGATGTGTTCTTGTAGTGTGCTTTTTCCTCCATGATGCCTGGGTGCCAGGAAAGGCATCAGTGAGAATATGAGGGACAGACGCCTACTATTGTTTTCAGTGTTTACTGCTTGAATAAATACATAGAGGAACAACTGAAGTCCTGCTCAACCCCTAGAGCCCTAGGCCAGAACATGCTTATTACAGATGGAATTGTGGAAGTTAGTTGGCAAACTCTGATAAGACACTGCTTAACTCGCAGAATGGAGGCCCCAGCAGCACATTTTGCATGTTTATGTGGAGATGTCTAAAGCTACGTTCCCCATGTCTGTAGGATATGTGCTGTTCCTGACAGTTTCAATTGCCTGAAGACTAGAACTAGTGCTTTTCAAGCTTTCTTTACCAGAGTTTCTTGATGCTGTGTGAACTACCTTTAAAAAAGGCTGTAGTAGTCAATGGACACGAGCAACATTAACTTCCCAAACTTTCTCTTGGAGCATACTGAGGAAGAATTCCCATTGGTATGATTTGTAACATAGACAAGTTAAAAAAGATTGGCACTATTTAACTTTATGAGCAGCAGTATTTTGAATATTGTTATAGGCAGGATTAGGGAAATTTGGTGGTCTCTTATATGTGTCTCATTTAACAGCGGATAGTCTCATTGGTTTGCCTGAAGATTTGCCAGCTTTTAGTTTAGTAGTTGCTAATCTAGTTTAATATGAAGCAGAAACTACAATTTATGCTTCTCCAAGGAAATTGAGTTTGTTCTCATGGAAGATTGTCAAGGGTCATTTCTGCAGTGCTAGAGAATAAAATTAACCAGCTAAAATTAGTTGACAGTGAGTGATAAATTAGTGTAAATGTAAAGGTTTGGCTAAAGTTATTTACACAAGGCCCAGAAGGAAGGATGCTAACAACAGTAGTGTACTTGAATCTGAACATTTAAAATAAAATATTGCATCGTAAAAAGGCAGACACTTTCAAATGCAGTCATGGCTGCTTTCAGTGCATCCATTGCTGTGGCTCTAGTCTGAAATAGCTTTGAGAGATCAGATATGCCGAGTCAGAACACTCAGCATTTTCTGATTATCATTCCCCAACAAAGGATTAAAATGATTTTTGAATTGCAAGAATAATTTTAGACTCTGTTAGTCACTACTAAGTATAAGAGCCAAAGTACATTCTTTTTGCGGGTTTAAGCCAGGGTATGAGTTGTTCTTTAACTTCCTTTGTTTGGTGTCTCACTGATTTGTGGATTCCTTTCTTCATCCAGGAAGAGGAATACGAATTCTAGACATTTTGAAAGATGGGGAGACCCTCACCTCCTTCTTGCTGGAAAATGTTGGCCTCTCAGATTTTGTTGTTTTCCAACTTATTAATGCTCAAGTACGCCCTGAACAGGTGGGTAGAGTTTGGCAGTTACCAAATTGTTATCTGTGAGAAAAGAATCTCATGAGTTGGATGTGTGAAGTAGCCTCAGTGAGAGCCTTGGGCTCAGAGCACCTAATGTCTTATGGGTTGTTTGTACAACTTCTCCCTCTGTTTTTCGTGAATCTAGAAGAAGAGATGTTTGTTTTGTCTTTTAGAAAGGATTTTGAATATGCATTAAATGTAGATATTTGTTCAGTGCTGTTGTTCCTTCCAAATAATGAGCATCAAGAAACGATACTGCCATGCAATGCATCCATTCCCATGACTGAAGACTTGACTCAAAAGCATAAGGCATCCTTTTGAGACAGTAGCCCTGATGAATAACCAGAGAGAATTTTTGGAGGTTTTTAATTTATTATTAAAATTCTCTGCCCCCAACGTCAACAGAGTAATATGGTGGCTTTTTAGCATTGTCTCACATCATGAATAGGTGCCAGTGGAGAAACTTTCTTAGATTCTGATTGAATAATAGATCTGCTCAGAAAATTCAGAGTGAAAACTGCAAGACAAATCCCTCCTGAAGCAGCCAAGCAGAGGACTGTTTGACCAAGTCCAGGCTGTTTCTGCGTCTGCATGTACTGGTGGCTGGGAGCTCTGTGAGGAATGCTGTATTAATGAATGAATGTTGCTGAATCGGAGTTCTGGAACAATTTCTGCACTGCCGTAGTGTGTGGGTGGAAGCAAGTGAATAACTGAGGCTGAAAGACACAATTCGTCTTTTTCACTGCCACATAAAACACAAATGCTGGAACTGTGTGTGGCCAGAAAGAGGGAGGGCATTCATGCACTTGCATGCACTTCCTTTTTTGCATCACGAATTCCAGCTGATGTGACCAGTAGTCAGATTACTTATCTGCTGTATTCTTGATTAATACTGGGGAAACCCGCCCCTCTCCTCACTTTATCATGAAGCAATACCACAAGATCATACCAAAACCAGTGTCAATTGATACATCCTACTTATTTTCACACTTCCATATCAGCTGAGATGGTGAAAATTTGCTTCCTTGCTGCTTGTGACAAGAAGAATATATACAGATATCCTGCTGGGCTTCTCTTTCCCTTTTTGTCCCTAACCTCTTCTTCACCAGAGATCTGCTGTGTCAGGAGAACTGAGTGCTGCTGTATTAGTTTCTATTAGCTCCCCAGTGGCATTCATTCATCTACTGTTAAAACCTCTGCTTGCAAGTGTATGCAGGACTGAAGTTTTCAACACCACCACTGAAAGTATGATTGAAACCTGCTGATGTCTTTCTGCTGTATTTTCTGTGCTAATGCAGAAAGAGATGTAGTTCTCTTTATGCTGGAAATTAAAGAAATCTGAACATTGGTTAGAGAGGAAGCTGGAGGAGATCTGGTGTTAAATACCACTTTTGCTGTCCCCCATACAGTTTTCTTGGTAGCAGTAATCTCAGGGATACAAGATCATCTCACCAGAGCTGATTTACAGCTGTGAGGGAAGAAAGTGCTGTGAATACTTCTGCAGGGGAAACCGATGCAGAAAAACTAATCTCGTAATTTTCAAGAGATGACAAGAGAATTATTTTCAGTGGGAATTGAACACTTTATTTCATGTGGGAGACAAATTGCTTAGTACCTGTAGAGACCTTCTTGATAGGCAAGTTTCTTGGGCTGGACTTACGTATGGTTGAGGTAGAAGTTGCAGAGCCGTAACTAGACCCTAGATCTGTGGCTGTCTTAATCCTCAACCATGATGGTTCATCTCTAATTCTTTGTGCCGCTCTGCCCTCTGTTTGCTTGCATATTGCTGTACACGCTTTCCCCCTTGCTCTGATGGCACAGAGCTGATCAAACTGAAAGCAACTTGTTTACAAAAGCCTGACTGTTGCCAACAGCGGGCTGCAGATCTAGGTCTGAGCCGCCTGGGAGTCAGGAAATGACACACAGAGCTGAAAGCTAAACCTGATCAAACAGCCAACTAGCTGAAAAAATAATTTGGACTTCATCTTGCCAGCTTCGGCCAAACAGTGACACATTGATTAAAAAAAAAAGTATTGAAGTTTCCCTCTGAGGGCCTACTTTTTTGAGTCATTCTAAGATAAGGATAAGAGACTGATGTTAAAACACAATAAGTTCAGGAAAGATTGGCAGCAGCCCACCCTACCGGAAAAATTGGAAGGGCGGAGGTTTGATGTTTTTCTAATCCCATCTGTTCATGAACATTCTTGAAATGCAGTTACAGTTTGTAAATAACCTCTTTCTTTTTTTTTAAATATGTTTAGCCTTCTCAGTGATGTTAAGGTCACTGTTTCCTCATTTCACAAGTCAAAGCAAGGCTCCCAGGCTGCCTCCATGTGCAGCCCCATTTCATTGCAGTTCACCCTGCATGATGAGGACCATGACAGATGAGGCATATATGGCTGAAAAATGCCCTTCTTATCACACACGGCCCCAGGACATAAGAGACTGAACAAATAAGCAAATTCTTTCACTGACATAAATTCAGTTAATTGAAATTCAAATGTTCCAGTCTGAGGGAGGACAGGAGTGTTTGGTTTTGAAGGTTTTTAGCAAGACAAACTGTATCTGTCAGCTGCATTCCCTCTTTTGCATTCTGCCTCTCTTCAGACTCTCTCTCATGTTAGCAGTGCCTTTATATGAGTACACCTGTAGTGATGATAGTGCCTCTCAGATTCTTTTGCTAGAAATCCACATCCCTTTTTTGCATCATAATTCCAATACACAATCTGTGTGTAACTCAGATGTCTTTCTTTTTTTCTTTTTTTTTTTTTCCCCAACTGCAGTTCCATAAGCTGGAACGCAGGGCAGTCATGGCAGACAAAATACAATGTTGTACTAGACCTCTCTGCCTTTTCAATTCTGGATGCTGACTTTCCACAGCCACACTTGCACTTTTGTGATAGCTTCTGACAGATAAAGCACTTAATGATAACTCCTCAAGCTTGAACCTACTCTCCAGAGCAACTGAATTAAGTTTTTTCTCATTCCTTTGTGTGTTTAAATATTCTCTTTACAGGCACCACCAAACAAGTCTCACCTGCTAACTATAGGACATTTGCAGATAGAAAATTTTGATAATGTTCAGAATCTCTTAGATGAACTTCCTAATTTGCTTAAATAAGATACAAATATGTGCTTATGTCTGACCTGATATGGGTGTGGTGTGTTTGTTTTGATCCATATGTCTTAGAGATTGGAATGCTCAGCAGATTGTTTTTCTAAAGAAAATTATATTCTGGGTAGACTTTGACAATATCTCTTTCCATGCAGCTTATTAAATTCATTTAGCCTAATGATATTGTGTCAGTGCATAGTTCTCATTTGTCTGAAGGTCTGTGTTTGTCTCAAACACAGTAGGCATTTACAGCCATCAAAGTGTTCTGATCCTTTTTCCTTACAATTTGTACTGTGAAAGGAGATGGAAACAGGATGGGAACATTAGCTCATAAGCAATTTCCAGTGCTACTTTTTATTATATTTCCATATATTCTGTCCATTATAAAATAAGTAGAACTTATTTTAGTAGACTACCAAGAACATTCCATAACAACAGTGTAAATCCCAAGTATATCTGATTTCTATGGAGTTATTCTGCATTTACATTCGTTTAACTATAAACTAATCTGTTGCCAGTGGTTGAACACCAAAGATAAAAATTGGAGCTTTTTCTGTTCCATGTTTATATTAGAAGTGGTAATCAGTAGATAGGTGTGATTTAATGTAAAATGGCTTTGTAAATCCTGGCTGTATGCTGTGCACAGTGACAATGAGTAATGGCTCTGGGGAAGCATTGCAGTGGAATAGTCATCACTATGAAATAAAATGCTGAGGGAAATCAAGCTTGAGATTCAGTGGAATTGGCCCTTCTTTTTTGTTTTTTTTTTTACACAATTGACAGCAAAGGTAGAGTGATGTAGCACCATTGGTTAGTACTGGGAAAATAATTTCAAGCAAGCTGTGGCTCTCCCTCCTTAGCCACAAGAATGGGTGGCATGACTTCGAGTGTTCTTAGATGACAGAGAGGAAGGAAAGACAACTCACAAGAACTTTTGTAATGGAAGGAAGAATCACTAATGAGAGGAGGAAAAATGTGACTGAAGGCAAGGTGATCTAGCATAATATCAAGTGGAAGTGATTCAAGAGTTGATGCTCCAGCTGACCACATCTTTCTGCCATTCATTAAAATATTAGCAGGGACTGGTATCAAGGTGCCCACTTGTGATAAGTTTTAATTGTTTCTGATAAGCATGAAGGTTTCACAACAGTAAATGAAACATTGCTTTTGGTTGCAGTTTGCCTATGGTGTCCCTAACTTGACTCTGAAGGACATTGCTTGCAGTGAGGTGCTCCTGGACCGCTTTATTATCTTCAGCAGCCGAAGAGGTCTCCCTTCTGTACACAAGGCCATGTGTGCTTTGTCCCAGGAAAGTCTACAGAAAGTAGAAGATGCCTTGTATGCAAATGTTGATTTCTTTAAGTTATTTCAGCTGGTAAGTATTAACGTAATCATCCTGCCTTATGTTGTAATTTATTTTGGTTGATATTTCGCTGCCCTTCAAGAACTTTTTGTAGTATGTCACCAATTTTCCAAGTGGTCTTTGTTTATTTACCCCTGCAAATGTAAGGATATGGATATGGGATAATTAACCTATTGTCAGCAGGACACTAGGCAGTTCTGAGTATGCTTTGGGATGAAACAGATGAAATTCACAGTACAGCAGAACTAAGAGACTGAAATGCAATCTTAAAATCAAAGTTTGTGTGGAACTTATCTGGTCTTTCCATCTGTGTAGCAAAACAGTGTATAGTAAGACCAACACGGACCTTGCTGAGGGTTCTGAAAATACCCCATACAACCCATTCTATTTCTGTTCCATCCAGCATGACAGAATTTTATGCTGCAGTCAAAGCCATGATGCAGCTTGAGTTGAAATAGCCATGTGAGCTTTTTTAATAAAAAGAGGTGAAACAAACTAGGAAGTTGTACTGGCTTTCATCTCTCTATTGAAGCTTTTCCTCACTTCTGTTCATTTTCATTGCCCTTCTTTGTGTTGTAACCACATCTGCAAACTTGGTTTACTATGGAGGTATTATGCCATTTTATATATATAAATAAACATTGATATATTTACTTTTAAATATATAATAACATAAATTTTATATATATATATATGTATATATATAATGGCATATTGGTATGGGTTTTTTTTCTTCCTTTACTTCTGTGTTCTTTTCCTAATATTTTTCTGATATTTCATTTGTATTCTGCACACTGATGTGGTGCCTTCAGGGCACTATTCATAAAGACTCCAGGGTCTCTTACCTTATGATAGTGAACTTAGAGTCCATCACTCTGTAGACATCTTTCATGTCTGTTTTCTCTATGATCATGCTTTTCCTTTTCCAACACTGAATTTAATTTGCTGTTTTTCACCTTGTAATTTAGGGTCATGAAACCAACACTTTGTCAGTTTGCTGTATAGAACCAGGCAGGATATATAAACAACTGCTAAAGTTACATAGGAAGTATTGATTGGACTTTTCTGCCACAGCAGTGTAGCATCATCATTAATTTAACATGGATTTTATTCAGCTCTGAGTTGCTCAGAACTGAGAACAGAATATGCCAGAAGCTTTAATTGACACACCAGCAAGTCACTGATTATTGTAGCACTGATAGTCAGTCATTGTGCCCATGTGATTTTACCAATCCTGATAAGAATCTGTGGTGAGCTTCTTAAAGCTGCTGTTTTCCATTTCTAAAAATATACTCTTATATTTTCATAAATTTGATTCTTGCAGAAGTAGCAGAGAATTAATGCTACAATACTTCTAAAATAGCTTTATGTGAATATGCACACTACACTACCCAGCTATTTTACAGG
Source organism: Neopelma chrysocephalum (assembly GCF_003984885.1). Taxonomy (NCBI): domain Eukaryota; kingdom Metazoa; phylum Chordata; class Aves; order Passeriformes; family Pipridae; genus Neopelma; species Neopelma chrysocephalum. The sequence continues at coordinate 6,368,992 of NW_020897760.1, read as the reverse complement.
TTGTTTACAATACCTGTTCCTCACAGTTTCAAAAAGACCAGGTTATGGCAAGTGCTCCAAGAACCCTCCATTGCAGGGACTGTTTCCCCTTAGGGGACAAGAAAAGTGTATTTTTAAGCACTGTATGTGTATAGTTCCTGCTGGAAGTGCAAGTGACAGATCAGAACATGCTAACTTCCATAAAAACTCTTGCCCCTGTGACTCCCTGCCAGGTCCCTACACAGTGCAGCTATCCTCTGCTTTCTTAACCACCTACTGACTGAAGGGAATGGCAGGCAATCAGTAGGGTGTATAGGTGGGCAGTTTTGGGGAAGGCTGTCGTGGGGTACCTGTCGTGAGGTCTTGGTCCGAGGGGAAAAGAAGGACACACAAGACACACGAGGATGGTGAGACAAGAGATGTCTGCCTGCTCAGCGTGGCAGGCAGCCTTTTATTGAGCTAACTAACTTCACACACAACACAAACATATTCCTACAACATCCAGGAATCCAGCACCTGCAGATTATCAAACCGTCTTAACCTTGTACTCCCTGCAACCCAAGGCCGTGTCCATGGAAACTATCTAACCAGCTCCACTGCTCCCACGGAACACGGCCTAACTTTTGCACTACCTCAAACTCTAATTGTGGGGCTTCCCCCCACAAATATGGTGCCCCGTGTGAGGAACCAGAAAAAGACTGTCGAATATTGAATATTGCCCGTGTGTCGTCTGGGGTATCACGACCGGAGGCAATCAGGCTGCGGGGCGAGGCGCAGCGAGGTCTTGGTGCTCAGGAGCTGTTTAGCAGCGGGGCGCTGCAGGATCCGGGTCCGATTGTTCTTTTCACACCTGAGCGAAAGTGTTTCTGCCACACTTTGAAGGCATAAGTTGTCTGGAGAGCCCAAGTGCATTTGGCACTTGGTAAGGCACAGGTGAGCTCCTGAGATTTTTTTTTCCTAGTCACTATGGGGGCAGACCATGAGTGCAAACGAAAGGCGTGTTTTTATCGCCTGAAAAGCTTTGTTACGGCATCTTGGTGTTAGACGCGATCAAGCTAAGTTTCGTCGCTTGTTACTGTTGTGTCTTCGGAATGGGAGAGAGGCTGCTTTACTTGGGAGGACATTAGAGTGCTAAAGAAGAGGGGCCGGGCGGAGCCGAAGGGAGCTGAAGCAGGATCGGAGGTCGCGGAGCGGGACCGGGGGCAGCCGAGCAGCCCCAGCAAGATAAACGCGGTGCCAACGATTCGGCAGTACTTGTCCAAGATAATCAAGGACAGCTTCGGCATGAATGTGCTACTGATGGACCGAGAAACGATCTTATGAACGCTGTGACTGATTTCCACCTTAAGAAGCTTCCTGCTTCTCGTCCGAGCTGTGCTACGGGACTGTGCAGCCCGCTTGCGGCTGTGTTCCCGGCGCCGGGCTGTGCAGCTGTGCCGGGTCCGCCCGCTCCAAGTGTTTGTAAAGTGGCACCGGGTCCAGACTCGGCGCTGCCGAGTCCATCTGTGCCCGCGCGGCTCCGGCAGCACCGGCCGTGGCCCTGGGTGCCGGCGGACTGATACCAGCTGCGGTCCCAGGGGCCGGCTCCGGGCGGAGCGGCCCCGGCCCGAGCGGCCCCGGCCCCGACCCCGGCCACGGCGCGAGGGGCGACGGGGCCGGCGACATCGGCAGCAGCTCCGTGCGCGGCTGCGGTGCCGTGCGTGGCCCTGGCCGGCGCACTGCCGCGGGCTGCAGAGCCAGGGGCCGGCGGGATCGCTGCGGCAACCCCGGCTCCGAGCGGCGCACCCACGTATGCACCGGCGGCAACTCCGTGTGCAGAGGCAACTCCGTGCCCGGCGCCGCAGCGCTGTGCCCTGTGCGGCGCTGGCTAGGGGTGGCGCGGCCGCGGCCCCGAGGGCCAGCGCAGCGGACGGCGGGGGGGTCTGTTTCCCCCGCGCGGCTGACAGCCATGGTCCCGAGCGGAATGAGGGGCGGCGGGCTGGCAGCGGCGGCCGCAGAGTTAGGCGGTGCAGTGGGGGGACTGTTTGTCTTCTCCCCTTGTTTTACACCACCACCTTCTCCCCCTCCCTCCCTCCCCAGAACGTGTCCATCTGCAGCTGTTCCTCTCCTCCTATGTATCATTCTTTTTCTGCAAACCACATAGCTAAAGTTGCGACATGAGGAGAGCAAAGGCAATTTAACTCCTCTTCTTGATTTTTCTCCGAATGAACCCAACCTCTATTCCCCCTCCTCCCCCTCCCTCCCTCCCTCTCCACGGGAGACGCAGGGGGGGCAAAGAGCGGGAAAAGGTGAAGAAGGGAAGACAAAAGGGGGTAGTCCTGCCCCCTGCAGAAGTCGCCTAGAGATCCTGGTTCTTTTTGGAAAGGTGTACGTACCCTGAGTGGAAAATGGAATTTTTGTGATAAAATAAGGGTATCCTTGTTCTATGAAACAGTTTGAAACTTCCCAGGATGGTATCCTGGCCTTTCCTGTTGTACTTGTCTTTTGCATGGAAAGTTGTACAAGATTTCTAATTTAGTGTTACCAAATGTGGCGTACATTCCCCTCACGAGTAATGAGACTGATAAGAAGTACACAGCTAATAAATACTTAAAATGTGTGTGTGAGTGACGGATGACTGAGGTGGCCACCTATGTATGCTGGGAAAAAGACTGTGTGAGAGAGAGAAACTGTGTGGAAATGCAGACTTACAAATACTTTTGGTAAGTGTCAAGATTATAAAAAAAAAAAAAAAAAAAAAGGGGTGTGTAACATGATTCTGTTGAATCATAGAGAGTACTTATTCTGGATGGTATATGAACTCTTCAAAATCCCACTATAAGTAATTCCACTCTTATGGAACCTGGTGAGGTTTTGGTTAGGTTCATCAAGAGGATTCTCCTCAATCTCTGGAACTTCGAGCTGTAACTCTTGCTTTTCAGTTATTTCCTACTCAGCCTTTAAATGTGATTACTAATTTTACATATGTTGTTAATTTGTAATAGCAACTTAGAACTCCTTTGTAGAAATTAGAATCTGGCCAGGAATCCTTGCACAGCCAATAGGAGGGGCCTTGTACTTCTGGAAGATTGGTGATTGTGGTGCTGATGCTGCCTTGTTTAGTGTCGTTCCTGCAAAAGGGCCCTGCAGGATATGATACGGGCAGTCTTTGCTCCACAACTACAGAAAAGGGGGATTTGTGGGGGGAAGCCCCACAATTAGAGTTTGAGGTAGTGCAAAAGTTAGGCCGTGTTCCGTGGGAGCAGTGGAGCTGGTTAGATGGTTTCCATGGACACGGCCTTGGGTTGCAGGGAGTACAAGGTTAAGACGGTTTGATAATCTGCAGGTGCTGGATTCCTGGATGTTGTAGGAATATGTTTGTGTTGTGTGTGAAGTTAGTTAGCTCAATAAAAGGCTGCCTGCCACGCTGAGCAGGCAGACATCTCTCGTCTCACCATCCTCGTGTGTCTTGTGTGTCCTTCTTTTCCCCTCGGACCAAGACCTCACGACAGGTACCCCACGACAGAAGGCTTTTTGGGGGCTTGTCTCATAAATAGTACAGTCTAGCTGTCTGCAAGTTCAGCTTTACATTTTTTTTTTTTTGTAATAGCAGAAGAAATATATATACCTGAGAAAGCCCCAAAAGTGCTATCTCCAAATGCATATGTGATTCTTTAGACAGCTGACAAAGAAGGATGCAGTGATGCAAACAAAGTGGTATGTGACAAGCACACCATGTTTCACCTATTTCTTTTAAGCCATTAATACCTAAAGTGTTAACTTCTGCTGGAAAGGCAATTTGTTCAGTCTGCAGGAGCTGGGAAAGCAATGGTTTCTGTCAGGTCTGACAGTGAGGACCAGACTGTCTCCAAAATCAGCAAATCTCTGAAGTATAAAGTACTACAAGTTATTTACCTCCATGGCAAATGGGGACTTCTGTATCACAACCTTTGCTAGATTTGGAAGTTACCGAGTCTGTAGATCTCACTGGAAGAGTAACCTCTGTGAGAAGCAAATTCTCAGAAATCCCAGTTCCTGCATTCCTCTTCTGTTTTTTCACCTTTTGGTATGTTGGGCTTAGATGAGCAAAGCAAATCCCAAGCTATATTTTTAGTGGACTATGATTGTTTCAGCCTTGTATTGGAAAAAACACACAGGCTACTGTGTGAGTCTGCACATGGGTACTGGATTTGACGCCCCACGAGATACTGTTCCAAATAACTCAAAGTATTTGAGCTAAAGAGATGCCATTTGGATTTTCTTCTTACTGTAATGGCTGTTGTCATGTAGAAACTAAACAAAACTCATCTGTATTTCTTATGTATTCACAGCTTCCCACTGTGTTGGACAGAAACTCGCCAGGTGCTGACCTGAGGGCCTGGGGGAGGGTGCTGTCTAATGTCTCCCACGCGGTGCAAAAGGTAAGCGGTCTAATAATAGATGGCTTTTCTGCATAGCACATAGTCCTTGTTTTCCTTTGTTCTTTTTATGTTCCAGTTACCTGCTTTACTAGAAGGAAAAGAGATTTGTTTGGAAGAGCTGATTCCTTAAAAAATCATTCTTTTATTACAGAATAAATGTAGACATAAGCATTGACAATTATGAAGTGTATTCTTTTCATCAGAAAAGATATGAAAGAACAAGAACTGAATATGATGCCAGTGACCAGGACAGAGGAGATAAAAGGATGTGGTTCTGACTGCATTTGTGCTTTACCGTCTGGGCACAACTGAGACCTCAGCACATAGTTAACCTCCTTTGAGGGTTGCAATTAACAAAGTCTTGTCTTACTGCAGCTGGCCAGGAAGCCAAGTGTTCAGGACCTTTTGATGGTCCTGCAACCATTGCTACAAGCCGGAAGGCCAGAATCCTTAGGCCAGTTGATGAGTTCCCTGTCGGATCTTTTCTGTGGCTACCCAGAAGGAGGTGGATCCAGAGTGCTTTCCTTCAACTGGTATGAGGATAACAACTACAAAGCTTTCCTGGGGATTGACTCATCAAGGAAGAAATCCAGTTATCTTTATGATAATACAACCAGTAAGTTTTTCCACCATACCATTAAGAGACTGTAGTCAGGTGCAACTTTTGTTAGAGTACCACTGTTCCTTTTATAAAATAACATTTTTAAGCAGTTGATTCAGGAAATTAGAGACAGGTGAAATGATTTTACTTCATGCTTACTTCATAGCTGGAAGGAGAGAAGCCCAGAAATATGCATTTGCTTTTAATATGGAGGCATAAATATAGTCATCATCATAATTAAAGACAGTCCCTCTACTTTATCTTCTATTATATGCTACTGATACAACTAAGAAAAAGATGCCTCTGAAGAAGATTCAGGAAAAGATAGTGCTGCATTCTGGAACTACTTTCAAAATATTTTTTCTAAATTCTGGTTTTTTCTTTTAACTTGTTTGATGGCCTGGAGCACAGGAATTTAAAAATCTTTTTAAATAATACTCTATTTGATACAGGGTGGCTGTTCTCTTCCTGCATAAAAGTACATATATTTTGTAGCAATAATGTTCTACAGCATGATTACATTTTACATAGAAAATATTTCAGCTTTGATTTCCTCACTTCTTGCTATGGTGATAAGAGAGAATGCAAAGAGGAACCAATTTTTTTACCTTTTGTTATTTTATCTTTTTACTATGTCCTTTTCCATTTGCCATTTAGTTTTTCTCTACACTGAGCTCACCAGCAATTTTTTCTGTGCTACCATCCCTGTTATAGCTGGTAGTATATTTCTGTGTCCCTTCTGCTGTGATACATATGTTGCACAGTTATAAAGTACAGATGAGCACTTTGCTTGTAGAGAGACTCCTACCTTTCACTGTTTGTGTTGATACTTGGCTCTACTTATGTCTGAACCTTCAAAAGACCTGTAAACGCCCGGTACTTCATTTCTTCACCAAGGAACAAAATAATTGCATGTTATCCAAGTAAACTAATTACTTCATAGTGCAGGAGTAAGATAAAAATATTTACATTAAAATGTTTAATTCTAATATATTGTAGGATCCAATTCTGAACTGTTCCAGAGTTCAACATCCAAGCCTACTGGATCCACTTTGTATCAGTATCAACTACAATACAAAGGAGCTAAGTCATTAGAAGTCAAGCAATTAAAGCTCCAAATAGCTCAGTGAGTTTAGAGCTATCTGATTTCCTTCCATTTGAAATACCATATAAATGACAGCAACTTTCAAATGGTTATTTATGTTTGCTCTTCCAATTTCCATAGTGTGTACTTTAGAACTCCACCATCTACTCAATAGTCTTTTCTATCCATTCGGATGTTGTACTTCTACATTGCAGAATGTGCTTTAACCCATTCAGATTCAAAATGCTTTAAACTGTCTATATTGCCAATGAAAAGCCTGGCAGGATGTTATATATAGTAGGATTTGAGTAAGGTTCCATAATGACTGTGTTTCTTTCTGTCTTTAGCACCCTTTTGTAATGCATTGATGCAGAACTTGGAATCAAACCCTTTAACCAAAATAGCCTGGAGTGCTGTGAAGCCCCTGCTGATGGGAAAAATTCTCTTTGCTCCTGATTCACCTTCTGTACGGCAAATCCTAAAAAATGTAAGAAGTTTTGAAATGCAAAAGTGTGTATTTCTAAAAAATTGCATCCTAAAGCACCTTTTGAAAAACAGTAACCCAGCTACCTCAGTCTAATCAGATTTTCTTTTCAGAACTCCTTTTTTTCTGATGGCAATCAGAGGAAGGACAGTTACTCTTTGTTTAAAAAACAGAAGACAGATCTTCACTGATTCGTCCCATCTTGGTCCACACTACATGCTTTTTCCAGCTCACTCAAGCCTTTTGTTGGCATGATTCCATACTTACAGTACTAAAAATAGTAATATTTATATTTATTTTACAGAGGTAGGAAAATGAACAGCTCTGTGCCAGTAAATATTTAAATGGGGCAGCTGTGAGGCTTGGACAGACTCATTGAGACCTAACACTGAGAGACTGCAAACCAATAACAACATCATGGTTTAGTATTATATCTGTTGAAATGATAAATAATTTTCACTTAATGAAAATAGGATGGAGCCTGGACTCTTCAGTGAAATGCTTGAAGTTGGGTGAAATGAGTCTGAGCAGTTAAATCAAGGTCACATGTGATGTAGGTTTTGGCCACCTCATAACCAGCAATTCACTTACTCTCATCTATACAAGGCACAGAACTGCTGCTTATAGTTCACACAGGAGAACATCAGATTTACAGCAGCCCAACATTTCAACTCTTAACTAGTATCTTGACTATGGGAGTACCTGTCTTCTCCAGTTGCCTCCCATTCATTCATCTACCCACATCACCTTTCTTTTTAGTTCTTAATGGAGACAAATAATCCAGGGGAAAAATAAAGGAATAAATAATTCTACCTAAAATCTGAGTATTTAAAGGATTTAAAGTTAACCAGTATTAATGTGCACTTGTTTTTTCCATTACATATACAACATAATTTTATCCTAAGTGACTTTGATTCTGATTGGATTTTACAGATTGTTTTTCTGAGGATTATTAACATTTCTGCTATTTTAACACGTTTGTTTAGTTTTGAAGGTAAAAACTACAGCATTTGTAAATTGTGGGTTTCCCATAATTTGCTGTCACTGAATCCTGGATGGATCATAAATTCTGTTTGTTTATCTCCTTAGACTTCTAACACTCTTTACTGCTGTTTTTTTCATCAGGCAAACACCACTTTTGAGGAACTGGAACGCATCAGACTGTTGACCAAAGCTTGGGAAGAAATAGGACCTCAGCTGTGGTACTTCTTTCAAAACAGCCTGCAAATGAACATGATCCGTGTATGTTATAACTTAGCAGGGATCCTCAGTAAGAGCAGCCTTTCACCATCCTTTATTTTTACTGGTGGAAAAGACAATTAATTAGAAAGGTTTGGCTGGAAGCACAGCCTTTGCAGCAAGGAATCTGTGGCCTTCAAAGCTGTAGACTTGGTTACTGAGCTTGGTTTGAAGGCAAGTCATAGATGCATTAGAGCATCTCTGTGACCAAACCTCAGATTTGAGCAGTCAAGAATCTGGCTAATGACTTCTTACTGAAGGCAGCAACCGCTGCTTCCCTGCCTCTCCAAAATGTTCTTCAAGAACAGACTTTATTTTCTTGGATTCTGTACAGGCAAAGAAGGCAGTAGGACCATACTTTTGCTGGGCCAACAGTTTACTACTTTGGGAAATTGCTAATTTCCTCATCTCTTAGATTTGACTTTGATCAGCTGCGATTACTATCTGTAGTTAAAGTTTATAAAGCAGCTCATACTAGAAAAAACAATTGTTTTCCCTCATTTTTCTGTATTGAATTAGACATTTATAACATATCCTCTTGCTTACAAGGAAGCAATGCAATAGTCGAGGGTAAATTTCTTTTCATCCATTCTTCAGATCTCACATCCAGTTATGCATTTGTAAAATTAAGTTCTTAGCATACCCTTTCACACTTGTTTCTGTCTCGAAAGAGCTGTGGAAATGGAAACCTTTCTAGCTAAACAGGGCTAGAAAGGCAATCACTGTAGTGAAGCTGTCCTGGTCTGTTTCTTCAGGACTCTCTGAAGCACCCTACAGTGAGGGACTTCTTGAACAGCCAGATGGGTGCTGAAGGCTTAACTGCTGAACACATAATCAACTTTCTCCACAATGGATCTCCAAGGAGCCGGGAGAAGGGAATGGCAGACTTTGACTGGCGGAACATCTTCAGTGCTGCAGACCAAGTTCTGCGTTTGCTCAGTCAGTATTTGGAGGTAAGGTCAGCCCCACTCCCACTGGGAATACTTGTAGAGGATATCTTAAACCTGGTTAGGCAGTACTGGGGTCTGTGGTAACAGACAAGAATGTTGAAATCATAAGACATCTTCATTTGTTTCAAATTTGATCTCATTATTAAAAGCATGTGTTTTAAGTAATACAGTGGTACAAGAACATGAACACTTATTATTATGAAAAGTTCAATTTGACGATCTTTAATGCTATATTCAAAATGTTGCTTGAATGTCTGAACACACTTCAATGCTGAGATGCAGAAGGTGAATGTAAAACCTCAAGCAAGTATTGTTTTGTAAGTACTAATAATCAACAGGCCACTAATTTCAGCAAGATCAGGACCAGAGAAACTAATAGTTCTTTGGTAAGTCACCCTTCAGGTTTTTAAGCACCAGACCAAAATTCCATTGAAGTCAATGAGGGAGTATCCGCTTGTTTTGTAGCCACTTCTGACAAGATGTCTGTCTCTCTTTCCTGGAATCTGTACCCATCTACTCTAACATGTTTTCAGTGATGCCCTCTGAGGATTTTTGAGAGCCGCAGTGCAGGAAGTGAGTGAAGTTTAATTACGTAAATAAAAAATGCTAAAGATGTAGATTAAAATATCAAGGCATTGTGAAGATACTTTGAATGAGAGGTTACTCTGGTATGGGCAATCCAGCTTACTGATGAGTTCATCAAGCTATGTCCAATGTGAAAAAGGTTATATTTTTTTAGAGGGCTTAATACTTGGGAACTCAGCACTTACCATATGAGACTCAGGGTCTTTGTAGAGATCAATTACATCTTACAAGCATCTCTGAAAGAAAAGTAAATATTTAGTTATTATTTAATGAATAAATAAGCTGAACTTAAGCTCACAGCGAAGATTGGTACTAGTTATAGACAGCAGGACTAAACCTAACTTCAATCTGGTTCAGGCTAAAAGACCATTCATCCCTTGCAAGAAGGCAGGACTGTGAGTGTATCTGCCTTCCTACAGCTATTGCAAGAGGGAACAATAAAGGTTTTGCACAAAGCTCTGCTGATTCTTTTGGTGATGTTTTTGCATCACGTTAGCAGAATTATTTCTTACTCAAACCGAGTGAAATATATTGCTCGCAGCAGGTCAGTGCTGGAACATCCACAATATCAGGGCAGTTACTGTACCTGGTAATAGATCTTTGTGTCCTAGCATTCTTTATAATGAGCTTATTCTTTTAAGTCTGCTGTTTACACTGAGTTGTTAGCATTTGAGAATGTTTTCCCACCATACCAAACACAATGGGAACAAATAGCTCCCTTTCAGGGACAACCTACTCCTTACTATAGTATGCAATGAGGAGAGGTGTGCTGCCAGCAACTATCTTTGGAGACTCCAAATCTCTGGTGCAAGCTGTGGTGCAGCTGAAAATACTCTTGTAGTAACTTCAAAGACTACAGCAAAAGCTTGAAAAAGGATAATGTTTTGTTTCAAATGGACCGCTAAAGAGTTCTCCTGGCCAGATTTATTTTATAGCTGAGTTAATTTTATCTCCTGGATGAGGACTGTGGAAATGGTTCCTGATACCGGGACCTCGGCAGTGCTGCAGCTTCAGCCTTTCCAATTCAGATATTTGCCTTTTTGAGGGAATCTTCAAAATAGTCCAAGTGGCAGAGTTCATGTGTCCATGTCTGGATGATTACAGTGGCTTAAATATATTTTTAAAAATTATTTCAATCTATCTAATTCATTAATGTGGAGCATAATACTAGCTATACATTTTGTACAGGTATGTCTAAATTTGCCCTGTCATGCTTAAATTACAACAACAGCTCCTGCTTTTGTGGCCACCATTACTTGATTTCTTACTTATCAGGATGGAAATGTCTTGAGCTTGGAGGAAGCAATCCTTAAATATCAAAAATAAACTACTTTCAAAATTATTCCATCCACTCACACTGACCACAACAATGCTAAACCTGAGAAGTACAGGTTTTTGGTTTATTTTCCTTTTAGGAAGAATTATGTTTCTAAGCTTATATTGATAATGCTGGGTGTTTGGGATTTGTCATAAGAATTAGACTAAGAATGGGGAGGGAAAGTCAACTTTTAATAGTTTCACCATAAACTTTTAAAGCTGAAAATAGCAACTACTTCAGATGAACCTACCCCCCTTTTGTATTTTCAAGCACTCATGTTTGCTTTAATGTATACCTCTTACTAGTCTGTTCTCTTTGTAATTATTTGTAGTGCTTGACCTTGGATAAATTTGAAGGTTATCTTGATGAAACTCAACTGACTCATCAAGCCCTTTATCTACTGGAGGAAAACAAATTCTGGGCTGGTGTGGTTTTTCCAGACCTAGAACCTACAACCAGCAATCTCCCACCACATGTGACATACAAGATCCGGATGGACATAGATGCAGTGGAGAAAACAAACAAAATCAAAGACAGGTGAGTGATGGTTGCTTCTCAGTTCTTACCTGGCATAACATGAATGTGAGACATAAGGATATTAGAACCTGCATTAGATACATAAGTGAAATCCAACTGTTTTTGTTAATAGTTACTACGTAATGCAGTGCAGAATGATTTCCATGTGAAATTTCTTTTGAGGTACTGGGATCCTGGTCCAAGAGCTGATCCTGTGGATGATTTACGTTATATCTGGGGAGGTTTTGCATATCTCCAAGACATGATTGAACATGGGATTATAAAGACCCAGACCACTACTGAAGTGCCATTGGGAATTTATCTGCAGCAAATGCCATATCCATGTTTTGTGGATGATGTGTGAGTAAAAGCAGTTTGTCTTAATTCTGTTGAATGCTTGGATTGCTGGATGCTTTAAAACTCTCAAGCACCAGAATTAATCCTAGTCCTAAAGTATATATATACAAGAGCAATAACTGAGACATAACTTTATAAATTTGATTTTTTCCTTATCCTGTCATAATCCAAACTCCAGAAGCCACCTTTGCCAAGATTCCACCCCTAATCCCAATCCTGGCCTTTGTTGCATCCAGACAACATCCAATTTTTAGCAACTCTGAGCTTTTGACCTTTAAAGAATCAACTCCAGTTTGTTTTAGGGTAAATTCACTGAAAAATTATGATGCCGAATTCACAGAAAATGTTTTCAGCTTTTTCACCCCAAAATCTCACTGGGTAATTTCTTTTTCCTGTTTAAATTCTCTCACTCCTTTCTTCAATTTCTTTGTTAAGGACTGTCTTCTTGACCAGACTCTCCCTTTCCCTCTCTGTCTTCTTCTCCCTCTTCTTCTTTCCCCCTGTCTAGTCAATGATATGGACCTGTTGTTCTCCTTATCCACCTTTTCTTTTTCGCTGCTGGGACACTTACTGTAGTTGCTGTTTGGGTCCCTATCTCAGCTGCAGTGTCCTCAGATGCAGTTTGGGTCCCTGCCTCTACTGTGAGTCTGAGAGTACTGAACCCTGGCTCTGTGGGCACAGGCCAGGCCCTGGTACAGGGTGAGAAGCTGCTAGTTTTCACTGGGGTGACCAGGCACCTTTCCATCAGGTGATGCGTCACTTTGCTAGGTTTGGTTGCCTGTTCAGGTGTGAAGTCCCAAGGTATGGAAGTGATAACCACAGTAGGAACCACCTGCCCTGCCCTGCCAGGGCACATTTCATTATTCCCTCGTGCAGAATTTGCTTTCTCATACACCAAGACAACACGGGATTCCACAAACCCCATAATATGGTGGTAGTGTTAATTAGTAATAGAAATTAAACACCTCACATAAGGATGGAAAAGGACCCTGGGAGCCTGAATAATAAAACCATCCACATCAATCACAGCTAGGGAGGGGGAGATGTATTCCCTCATCTTCTTCACAAGGTAACTCTCCCAGCACAGCAAAAGGCCATCAATGCCAGGGCGAAACAACAGAGACATTTGTTGTGTTAACGTATTCCCAGACTCAGCAAAATAAAGAGATAAGCAGTGCAGCTGAAAAACTCTGTGTCCTGCACAGAACCTTGCTACTTAATAACTACTATAACTACAGCATGCTTATGTAAAACTGCTGCTGTCTCACCCCGTGCTGGGTGCAAAGAAGGACTGTGGTGAGTTGACCTTGACTGGATGCCAGGTGCCCACCAAGCTGCTCTATCACTCCCTTCCTTAAGCAAGGGAAGAAATGAAGATGGAAAACAACTTGTGGGTCACGATAAGGCTCTTTAGTAAAGAGCCTTGGTGTTCTTGGTGTTGATGCTGTGCCAGCACTGCTCAGCAGTAGCCAAAATGCTGATGTGTCATCAACACCTTTCTAGCTCCCAATGCAAAGCCCAGCACTGTGAGGGCTGCTATGGGGAAGATTAATTCCATCTCAGCTACATCCAATACCCTGAGTCATGGTTTGTATGAATCTCAGCCTTGCTGGCAACCTCGGGTGCTGTTAATGGTTAATTTGTTTAATTCTTTTGCCAGTGAATTTTAGGAGCATAAAAAGACAGTGATACTCCTACATTGTTAACATTAGCATATGTCTTAAAATATTCTTTGTAGATAATAGTAAAAGCATTATGGGAATTCACTGTGAAGAGAGCTGTATTTTCATGAATGACCACATATTTTGTAGCCATCAATAACCCTCAGAACTTCCTTGTAAAATAGGAATAACATTTATCTGTCTCATGGGAATGCAGCAACCATTAGTTCATTAATATTTAGGATGGTGGAGAAGTTCACTAGTGACGTGTTACTGATGTTTAGGCTGAGAATTTTCAGTTCCATATTTAATGAATGCATTCTTCCCCACTCCTTTTGCTTTTCATTTCAATATTTCTCTGTTTTACCTAAATTTAATTTATTTCTTCCTTCTTGCTTTGGTAGCTTCATGATCACCCTGAACCGCGCCTTCCCCATCTTCATGGTGCTAGCTTGGATATATTCAGTGTCCATGATTGTAAAGAGTATAGTGCTGGAGAAGGAAATGCGTCTGAAAGAGGCGATGAAGAACAGGGGTGTAACTAATGGGGTGATTTGGTGCACTTGGTTCCTAGACAGCTTTCTCATGATGACTGGGAGCACATTCCTCCTCACAGTACTGATTATGGTAAGGATTGGTACTCTCAAACTCACTGTTGTGTTTGCACTGCTGATACCAGTTTGCTGTTGAGAAAGAAGAGTAACCATTGATAGGGAAATGTGAATAATGATGGCCTGTTCAGATCAGGGCACGTAGCTGGCACATTCTTCTAAGTAGACCTCATAACGGCATCAGCACTTGCCAGAGACAGAACCATAAATTCACTAGTAAAGATTAATTGTGAGATCCCTCATAGAACAATCCATCAGGCTGATTTCTCTGTATATTATATTTTCTACAGGCAGGTGCACATCTCCCAATAAATAATAATCGTTGCTTTAAATCAAAGAGATAGTAATTTGAAGAATTTTAATCTTGTAACTTACTATATATGATTCATGCATAATATCCATAATTGTGCCACTATTTCAGTGGAAAAAGAGACTGCAAGAACACAACTTTGAGGAAAACCTAAAAAAAACCAACCCACCTTTTGCTTTGGTGGCTCAGGATTACTGTAATTTTGTAAATTTTCAGGACAGTTTGGATGTTGTCTCTGAGGACTATCTCTTATCTCAATTACCCGAGAATCAAGCTCTATATTTAGAGCTTGCTGCTATATTTGATTATATAAATCTGTAGCATTTTGATAAGGAAGAATGCCCTTGCATCTTTTCTGATGGGGGGAACTGATACTGGTATAAATGCACAATTAGGGTTCACTGTGCTTTGTCTAATCAACATTCCCTTGTGTGTTGTTCTATTTCTTGGTGGTTCCGTTACAACTTGGGTGTATGGAGAGATTAATTTATTTGCTACGCTGGTTTAATTAAAAATCAGGAGGGAATTAATATCAGAGAGGAATGTGTAATTCACTTCCCTTCTGAGATTGCACTATGCCCATGTAAGGCACCTCTGTAAATACATCCTTATGAGACATCGCATCACTGTTGATAGAGAAGTCAGTCTGTGAGGCTCAGTGGGATGTTGCAACAATGTTAAGACCTATATAGCCTTAAAGACCTATTTGAGCCTTACGTAAGTTGACCTAAAAAATAGATCTCAACAAACACTGTTTTTTTAGGAGTAAAAAGATAATTGGCAGCAGTTCATGCTCTTCTTGAGAGGGAGCATTTAATCTACAAAAGCTCTAATGAAGAAAGATTGATAAAAGTTCACCCAGTGGGTCAGTTAGTACACAAGGATCTCTGAGAAACTGCACTTGGGTTCCTCAGCTGTGATACCCTTCTGGAGTTTGAATATCATTTAGGTGCAGAAGCTTTATAATTTCCTGTGATTTTGTTGTTGGCTTTTTAAAGATGTTTTGTCACACTTCCTTACATTGTCTTTTCTGCACGTAGAGCAAGTGGATTGAGGAGAGGATGAGAAGAGATCAATGAAACTTTATTATAAACTTTAATACTTTTATTTAAAATGTATGAGTTTCCAGGCAGGCACATCTTGCTTGGAATCATTTACTTATTAAGACAGGGACACAATGTCTATTTTCAATCAGTTATGATCTTAATTCAGTCATTGAATAGGAATATAAATTCCACAACCTATTGTACTAACCTGAAGTCACAATCCAGGAACAGGGATAAAGTTAGATGAAGGATTTGTGATTATAATGACTTCCATGGTTGAAACTACTACCTTGGAGAGTTAGAAGTCATATTAGGTAAGAAAGGCTGGCTTATTACTCATTACATGTTACACGTCAATGACAATTCTGACCTTTTCTGCCAGTTCAGAAAGCAGCAATACTTCTAAATTTTTCTGTTTTCCTTTTGCTTACAGCGTGGACAAGTACTACATTATAGCAATCCACTTCTCTTCTTTCTGTTCCTACTGACATTCACCACAGCCACCATAATGCAGTGTTTCTTGTTCAGCACCTTCTTCTCCAAAGCAAATCTGGCAGCTGCCTGCAGTGGAGTCATCTACTTCACCTTGTACCTGCCCCACATCATCTGCTTTGTCTGGCAAGACCGTGTGACTGTCAATCTGAAGATCCTAGCAGTAAGCCTTTCACTGGTTCTATGTTGTCTCTGCTCCCCTTCTCACGGTGCATATGTGAATTACAAAGTATTGCACACCTCTTCCTCTCTGCTTTTGTGACTTGGAGAGGGAGACTTCTAAATCTCTCTCAAATAATTAAGGATTGTAAGTTCATAAGCCTTTAGCAGGCCTAGTGCAAGAGATATCTTCATGGTTTTCAGAAAATTCAATAAAATTTTATTTTACTTTTTGAATGCTAGGAAATTAACATACTGTTTAAATTGTTTTGAACACTCCTTAGAAGTCAAAGCAAATTTAACTTCTGGTATGTTTAGTAAATATGAAGGCAATTCACAAAATGGGAAGAGTTATCTTTCTCATGTGCTATAACCTAGTTAACACCAAAATATCTAAGGATGAGAAGAGCTCAGGTACACATTCTTTCTTTACCTGACCATAGAGTTAGGATTTGAACCCAAGTGCCAAAGCTCTGAGAAATACTTTTCATCTAAGCAGTTGTAGACATTCTCCACACAGTGCTTCCTTGTTGGTTCTCTTCCATTTTAGCTAAGATACATAACAAGTCAGAGGAGCTGGAAACTTCTTGAAGTTTTTTGAAATGGAACTGTGATCTTACAAAATTATTCAGACTGATTTTTTGTTGCTCAATGAAACAGGAAGGGTGTTTGAGGCCAGTCTCCCCATCTTTACTGAGCATTCTAACAGCAGAGGTAGAAGAACTGCCTTCTCCCCTTGCACTAGGAAATCTATAGAAAAAGGAAGAAAGAAAACAGAACACTTTGAAAGCTATGCCTAAGTGTAAATATGGCTATTAATCAGCTTTCTTAACAGATGTACTATACAGATGTGGTATATACCTTTTTTAGTTCTACCAATTATGGCAATAAAGTGCAAAACTTGATCTTGTCGTTAAGTCTGGAAATGAGTAAGGTTGGTCTATGACAGACTCTGATTTAGGAAGAAACGCTAACAGTAGCACACAGTCTACGCATAAAAACAACTCTCTCTTCGCCTTAAAGTGAAAGAGGAGGCATCCATGTAAGAAAGGATGTTTGCTGGCCAGAAGCCATGAATATTTCTATTTGTTCCTCTACTTTTGTCTTACCTTTGTTGATCAGAGGTTAATCAGCTGAAGAAGAACTGATTACCAGGGATGATAAAGGCAGGGTGTACATGTGTAGGGGGCCTGAAGTAAAATGTTAAAGTTTTAAGGACAACGAATGTATTGCTGAAAACCAAAGATTCTTTACATAGCACACTATGAAAATGCCTCACTGAGAGTTGCTATTGGGATCCCTCATTTTCCTAAGGTCTGGCATTCCTGGCTGAACTACACGTCCTGTGAAACAGCACTATATCTCTTCCTCTATTTTTGCAGTGCAACATTGAAGACAATATTTAGATATTCTACTGGTTTATTAGTTTGTTGTGTGAGAACCAGCTAACAGACATGACAGGGGAAGGGATGGTTGTGGTTTTCCTTATCCTGAGCATCTGGTGTACTTTCTGACTTGTTACTCATAGTGGCCCTTCCCCATAGACTCAGGAAATATTTTTTTCCTCCAAAATAGGCAAAGGGGTATGCTGCAAACTTCTAGATGCATCTGTAGTATTTTCTGAACAGAGACATTAATGAAAAAAACCCCAATCTGTGAGAGTTGACTAGTAGTTAAAGAAAGTACAGCCAAGATTGAATTCAGTGTATTGTGGCTAAAAACTGCTTAGAATTGCTTCCATTCAGAGAATTAAACATTACAGGTCAATATAAAAGTGAAACAACTTTTCCCATGTCATTTGTTAGGCATTATTAAGTTTTGAAGTCCAGTCCCTAAAGGTTGTCTTTTTTTTTTTTACAAAATGTCCCCCTGTCTGAGTTGGATGTAATTTTTCCTTTATTCCAGAGTTTGCTTTCTCAAGTAGCTTTTGGTTTCGGTACAGAATACTTGTCACGCTACGAAGAACAAGGTCTTGGCCTACAGTGGGGTAACATCAGGACCAGTCCCTTGGAAGGAGATGATTATAGTTTTCTTTTTTCCATTAACATGATGCTTTTTGATGCTTTTCTCTATGGAATACTTTCTTGGTATCTTGATAACATTTTTCCAGGTATGTCCATTTCTTCTCCATATGAAGTGGTGGTAGTTGTTGTAAACTCTGTTAGTCTAATCAGTCTCTGAGTAATTCACTGTAAAAGCAGGGTGTTTGACATTGTAGACCAATTATCTTATCCACTTTAGCACCACTGGTTTATTAAGTCTTCCACTTTTCTCTCTTTCTTTTTTCTTTCTCCTGTTTTATTCCTGAAAAGAATGAAAAAGGAGGAAAGAGTAAAAAGGAGGATGCAATTTCTGGTCACATTTTATAATTTAAATAGAAAATAAATCTAGAAAAATATCATCTGTTAAAATCCAAATTGTGTACATTTTCTTTTGAGAAATTTCAACCATTTCTAATGAGATTTCTTTAAATTTTTAAAAATATAGAAGTAACAGTTCTCGTTCACATATATATTATGGCCACCTTAGGCAAAATGTTTCTTAAAGGATGGTACTATTTCCTAAGACACATACTTTGTCCCAAGCAGTTATGAAAGTTCATGTCTGGATTTATTTTATTTCTAAAGGGGAATCATGGTTCTTGTGTGAGTTCACAAGAGGATTTTTTTTGTTATCAATTACAAAATTCTAGAACTTTCTTTGTGACAAAATGGTTTGTCCTTCTAGCTTAAATGGTTATCTTACTTCATATTGAATATTGTTACAGTGTAATAAATGTAACTCTTATGCTGTACCAGCAAGTGAGCTTTCTTTTCATTAATTACTCCTGCATGCGAACTGCAGTTCCAAAATGTGTTCTTGGCAGATGGATGTTTTTTTTCCTTTTCCTTTTCTGCAACTCTGTTTATTTAAAGAAGAATGGACAATGTACTATTTCCATGAACACAGCAGAAATTAAACAACAGCAGTTTCTTCGTTCATAGATACAAATAGGGTTTTTTCTGTCAGCACTTTACACAAAAGTAACACCTTTCAGGGCTTCTAGTTAGTAGCTTCGCATCCTCCCAATATTTGCTCTGAGTATCTGATTGGCTTTCTGCTCCTCTGTTTCAGTAGAGTTTCTCATGGTGTTTCTCTGTCACACATGTGCAGACCTACCAAATCAATGCTGTAGTCTTTGAGGTTACTATGGATAATCCTTTGAGTCATATCCAGTTCCCTGGATAATCCTTTGAGTCATATGGTTCTGTTCCTGCTCAAGTGTGTTCTGCAGCTAACCTCCCATTGGCACAATGGTGCTTTGGCTATTTGAGCATTCTGCTCCATAACAAATTTCACTTGGGTTTTGCATTCATCCTGAATAAGAATCTGTCATTTTAGCCACCAGTTTCAGAGGGATATAATCCAGTCCATAGCAAGTGCAAGGCAAACTGTTTGTGGATGCAGACAGAGCATTTGTGTGCATTAATAGGGGTATAAGTGGTTGCCTGAAATACAGATAACATTTGTTAATTCAGAAATAGGCAGACACTTTCATAAACAGTGGTTTTCAATTAAAAAAAATGGACTATCTTTCAGTGAGTATTACAAACTCCCTTTGCTTATTTTGAACAAATAGCACAAGGATAATAACATCTGGGTTCACAGGGATGCCAGTTTTAAACATAGCAGCTCAAATTCTTGCATTCTATAAATCAGTATGATCCAGGAAAGCAGTGTTGACTTGCTGTAACTCTGATCTGGCCTGACAAGAACTGGTAATGTTATTGTTCTTTCTCTTACCCAAACTGAATTAACCCGTGACAAAAAAAGCCCACTTTTGCTTAAGAAGACGATTACTGTGTTGTTACTTTTCCTAAAAAGCTGTGTGCTGAAATAACAGTCAGAGTGTCTTTTCTCATTGTGACTTGTAAATGTAGCCCCGGGGTAATAAGTGTAAATATAAAACGCTTTTCACTCATGTCAACCCTCAAGCGCTAAGTGGGCCTTAAAAGAAAATCACTGAGTGAGGCTAGGATCCCACTTAAGCAGTGAGCTGCCCCCTCCCTGGTTGGTAAAGATTCAGGGAGTAGCTTCATTCTGTAATTCAACTATATTGTACTTAAGCCAAGGTAAGGCAAATCACATCACATATTTTCTCAATATTTTACTGCTGCCCAAAAATTAAAAAAATATCTGTAAACAAAATCTGTTCTGTCAGGTACTCGGTGGATGGTTTGACCTTCTGATATGCACAGTAGGACTGCAAGTGTTTATAATTATACTCAGATTTAGTTTAATTGTACTTGTACCTACTGAGAAATGGGGTTATGAAGTGCACTTTACCTACTTACTTTTTTTTTAGGGGACTATGGGCTACCACAACCTTGGTATTTCCCTGTGCAGAGGTCTTACTGGCTTGGCTCTAGACACCCACAAGATGAGAAAACAGCAACTGCAGATGGTGAGTTCTTTTAAAACTCAGGTGTTTAGAAATAACTTCATTGATCTGCTTAAAGGTGGCAATGCAACATTTCCATTACCTGAGCTGCTGCAAAGGTGAGAGACAGCCATATACTGGGAATCTCAGCAGGTGCCTTTGAACTTGGAGTGGCCTGCTGTTATTAGAATTAGTGGAGTCCCTGTTCCATCTGAGAGCCTTTGAAGTGTGGGTTAACAAGCAGCATCAGACCCCACTCTCTCTACCCAACACTTTTTGAGACATTCAAGGTATTGCTCAACACAGCCTTTGTGAAATGTTGATCTTATTTACACTGAGTTTCCTCATCTTTCTAAACCTGATTCTTTTTTATCTAGTTTGACACTAATTTAGTCTTTTTACTTTCAGTTTCTAAGCAAGATCATGATTTATGCCACACTTGTACCATCTTGAATAAGCTCAGTAAAGAGCCACTAAATTGATTAGGAGCTGCAGCACATAACATACAAGATGATGAGAGAACTGGGTCTGCTCAGCCTTGAGAAAGCTAAGATAGATCTAGACTGCTCAGATGTGTCTAAAGGAAGCATGAGAGGCAATGGATATAAACTGGAAAACAGGAATTCTGATTCAATATAAGAAAATAAATATTTGTTATGAAGGTAGTTAGAGCACTGGAACAGGTTGCTCAGGAAGTTTGTGAAATCTGCATTTTTTGAGATAGTTGCCATGATCTGAATTGACCCTATTTTTTGACAATTGAACTGGGAACCTTTGGAAGTCATTTCTGATCTAAATTATTCTATTATTATCTCACTTGCCTGATTGTGCTGATAGTTATTTCATCTTCTCTTCTACAAAACATTGCCTTGGGTTTTCTCAAGCAGGGACAATTAGAAAGGCGATCTTTGATTAATTCCTTTGTAGGAGACTGTGATTCTTATCTATTTGAAGAACCAAGACTCTTCAGTGTCTGGGCTTACTTGAACAACTGTAGAACTTTTCTCAACTCCTATCTTTCTTTCAGGGATAATACTGAGCATTTTCTTAATTTGTTGTGACTGGTTAATATATTGGGAGGAAAACTGAATAAGGAAATGTCGTATAATGTAAATTCACTGTTGAAAATTAAGATAAACTGGTAAATTATCTTGGTACTTTTAAAATTTACTTCTATTGGACCACTTTTGTATCCTCTACTTTGCCATTTTAGGTGATGGTGTGAACTTGTTTATGTGGCTATTTGTACACTAGGTAATTTTATACAGTTTTGTGGGCTAAAATTTCTTATAGCAGAAAGTTAGGGTGAAATTGCACAACAAAAATAAGTCCCAGACCATCTGATAAATTACAATTGTTCTAGTTTCACTCTAGACTGCCAGCTTAAATTTGTGTTATGTAAACAGTTCGTTCAGGGGCTCCTGCTTTGAACATCACTGTTCTTCCTGCTTCAAGCCTGACCCAATCAGTGATTTTATGTGACTGTTTTCTTTTGTGGCAGCAAGGGCTAAGGCCAAACTGGAAAGCCAGAAATTCTTGTATAAAAGTTAACATCAACTCATTCATTCCACCCTGTTGCTCTTAAATTAAGTAACAGTTTAGTATTTTGCTTTTCATTTAACCTTTTAATTTTGTTTTCCTTCCTCTCACTCCCTATAAGTCTGGGAAATGTTTTTATGTCCTTTCTTGTTCACTTAAGAGTTGGACTCGATGGTCCTTGGGGGTCCCTTCCAACTCAGAATAATCTGTGAATCTTCATATGGTGAAGAATTTGGTCTAGAGCTGCATAGACAAAATGTAAAACATGTACCTAATATCAGTCAGAATCTTACTCTGAGTTTGTAATTGCAAAATTGTCAGTCGTCTTCCTTAAATATATGATCTTGACACTCTGAAGCAGATTTTAAGCTAGATGGTTTTGGATCCTGTGTTCCTAACCCAATGAATTACTGATGGTTAATGCTCCTGGAAAGCTCAAAGCTTAGGACTACCTCCTTTTCCTCAAAATATCTCTAGAGATAAGAGGATATTAAATTTTGGTTCATTACATCTTGGTTACTTTTGGTTTATGTAGAAAAAATTCCAGAGTCAGAAGGCTGTGTGGATCAGAAGACCATGGAAGGGGGAAAAAATGAAAGCAGAACAAATAAATCTGAAGAACCTGAAAAAACAGAAGAAAAGAATGACAACCAGGGGAAGAAGGACGGTAAAAACAAACAATGTAAACACAAACGAGAAAAAGAACCCGGCGAGCAGGGGAAGCCTAAGACAGATGTCCAGGACAAAGATGAAATTAATAGTAAGGAGAGAGAGCAACCTGAGTACTTTTGAGATTATACTTCATAACAAACTACATGTAGGAATGATTAGAGCCAACCTACAAGAGCCCAGTAGGCTACAGATGATAGCATGCAACTGCCGGAGCTAAGCATAACAGAGATTGGCTCTTACTGATTCCTCTACATTCATAATCCCTTAGAATATGTTAGCCACTACACATAAGACAGCTGCCCTCCTGAAGAGCTCCATAACTTGTTTTTTATTGTGCAAATGCAGGCTAACTTTGGCAAGTTAGCATTCATGCTGAGGGAAGCTTCAAAGACAGATGCATTGACTCCTTAGAATTAAACAGAGCCATGACTTCAATAAAAATACTTATGTTGAGAGGAATGTTCTTCCCACCTAGCCCCACCCCTCCTCCTTTTTTTTCGTCTATCTTTAGTGGGTCTTGCATCTGTAGGGAAAGGCTGGTTTCAAAGGGATTTATCTGAAGTGCTCTGTGTGTCTGTCTGCACCCTTTTCTGATGCTGACATTAGCCACCACCTAAGAATTCCTGAATGACCTGCCTTGTTTTCAAGTCCCAATGTCTTTTTGTGGGGAGCCAGAGGAGTTTTTTGTATGTGATGCTCAGAGGAATGCATGTGGATTCTGTAGCACAAGTAACTGCTACTGGCAGCTCTGAGCCCATTTTGACTCTCTTGAAAAGCTGAAGATAAAAGTGGGGCCATCAGAGCTCCTCACGTAGGCACTGAAAACATGCATTCAGGGTGAATGGAAACAGGACAGGACTTCAAAAGAAAAAAGACAGGCAGAGGTCAAAGGTTCTTTCAGCCAATCTTCTCCTAATACTGCCTTATCTTTGTGGTGCTGTATTCATCAGTTCCCATGTTCCAGCTGCTCCATGGCCACAGAGGAAGGACTTTTTGCTTGTCACTGCACAAAAAAAAGCCCGTCTTCCCTTTCAGCCACCCACACAGGAACTAGGAGGCTTGTGGAGAAGCCAAAACCAGACCTAGTTTCCAGAATGGTTTCATGTAAGAGCTAGTGCTTCACATAAGAGTAATGGAATTGGAAATAGAATAGTTCTAACAGCTTAACTCCAAAACTAGCACAAGTTGGCAGAGCAGGGCAGATGCTGTAAATATATCCTAATTGCTTGATACATTTTAAGCAGAGCTTTCACCAACACCTATCCACATCCCCCCAGTGATGGCATCTCTGAAGAAAGACCTAAATGGCCCAAAATTGCACAGAGGATAGAGAATCAGAATGGAGAAATATGAATCGCAAAAAAAAAAGGGAGCTTAACCCTCCACCAGTGTCCTTCAGGTGATGCAAAGCAGATACTGGGGGAGATCATCAGAGAATTTGCCTCAGAACTTGTGAGTGAGTCTTGCAGACAAATATTAATTGAGCTCATGATACATATAAAACCAAGGAAGGTGCCTCAATTGCCAATATATGCATAAGTATTTAGCCAGACTCGATGAGAACTTCTGTCAATAGAGAGATGTTTGTATTTGTCCCAGTAAGGTAAATGGAAACCCAGATTCACAAAGCAAAAGAAAAGTTATCTATAAACATAATTTTATTTAAAATGAAACTACCCATTCTAGATTGATTATTTCATCTGATTTGTAACATACACAGCTCTCTCATATCCAACATATTTGGGACTTTTTCCTGAGTGTTGTCTATAGTGACAGTCACACAAGCTACTGAAGGAGGTGGGGCTGGTTTTGCCCAGATGGTATTGGCTGCTCTCCACACAGGCGTGCTGGGTACTGAACAATTTAAGTAAACTGGAATTGCAAAACAAGCCTCCCTACAAAGCCTGAAGCATTCTGTGTAAACAAAAGTGGACAGGGTCTTTAGTTTCAATTTCTCAACTCCCATAATTCATATTGCCCAAGGGCTTAATTTACTTCAAAGGAAGTTTGTTTTGTCTAGAAGCTGATGTAATAAAACATCCTGATGGTGCTATTTACAATAATGCATTTTTAATCCTGAGACAAAGCCATCTCATGTAGTGTTCCTGTTAGGTACTGTCTAAATCCTGAGCTGGCCTCAGCAATGGGGTAAATTTCACCTACCAGGATTGAAGGTAATTTTTTTTTTTGTTGTGTTTTGTTTGTGTTCTGGGGAGATTTTTTAAGCATCATGGTCAAAGAATGCACAGCTGGACAGATTATTTGAATGGCAGATTTCAGCCTGACTAGAAAGGCAACCTGCTGTTTGTTTAATGTAATCTCTCAGCCTAAGTATCTTCAGAAAACAATCCCAAATAATCTTCCAGCTACACAATTAGAACAGAAATCATGTTCAGCTTCACCTGATCCAATGAGATACCTCTCCACAGAGCACCACAATTCTGGGCTTCACTTTTCCTGACATTGATATGAGGGTAAATCTAAATAAATTGCACTGCAATTAGAAATCTGGCATCAGTTTGGTACTGGTGTGACTTGGAGAATCTGGCCCTGGAACATGATGGTGTGTTTTACTGGGTATATGCTATTGCTTCTGCACTTACTGATGTGTCATCATCAAACTAGGGTTAAAACAGGTGTTTTTATTCTCTTTTCATTCTTAATTTTTTGCCTTTCAAGTAAATACCTTCTTTGAGCCTGAGCCAACAGGACTGATTCCAGGAGTATGCATTCAGAACCTTGTGAAGATTTTTGCAAACAGGTCCAAGCCAGCAGTAGATGGGATGAATATTACATTTTATGAGGGTCAAATCACAGCCTTCCTTGGTCACAATGGAGCAGGAAAGACAACAACCATGTAAGTCTCTTATTTTAGAAGCAAATCCAGGGCTGTGCTCTATTGCTATATCCCAAGGAGCAGTCTTCTCTTTTCACTCTTTCCTTTTCTCTCTCCACCCCTGCAGCTGGCTTAAGACACAGCATCAGGCTTTTTCCAGACAGGGAAATGCTGCCCCTAGGCACAGAGAACATATCCTGGATTAGCTAAAGCCCTGGGAGGGAGGCAATGCATGACACAAACAAGTGAAAGTCTAAAGAGAAGGAAGCAGTATTCTCTCCCAGAATTCGTTTCCCATGGCCAAACTACCCTTAGGTGAAGAAGAAGGATCTTCTGGCTGAAAGGGCTGAAGATTTGCAAGCCACCACATTCCATGTGTTCTTGATTTCTCTAACCGGCTTAAAGTCAGTCACATTTTTTGGTCTGTGTGCAAAGAAGTATAAAATATAGACCCTCTTTAAATAAAATGGTTACATGCATGCAAGATCCATGTCCAGATTAAAATGTTACTCTTGTCCTAGAACTCTAGCATCCCAGGAAGCCAGACTCTAGGAATGTTTAGTTTTCTTTATATGGAACATTATTTGGCAAAATAGGATTAATTATTGAAAAAACATTTCATGAATCTGTGACAAGTTCACCAAATGTTGAAAGAACTAAATGTGTTTCATTATGACTTTTCCCAGCAGAATACTTTAGGATTTTTTAATTAAAAATACTCTTATTTCAAATGCACTTTAAGTTGCTTTTTAATTTTTTTAATAGTTCCACAAGAAATATGTTCAACCCAAAGTAAAAGCATTCTAATCTACTGAAATGTTTTGTAACCTTGGGTTTTTTTGTTCTCTTGATAAAGCAAAAAATTTGTATCGCTTTGAACTTTTTAGAACTGAAAAACCCAATATTCACCCAAATGTAGTAACAGATGCCACCCATTTGCAACATAACGTTTGGTGCCCTTCTGTTTTATAGAAAATAAAGGTGTAGGGCATAAGTCAGTATGGCCAGAGACCTCAAACCATTTTTCTATATCTTCATCCTAGTGAGGTTCGTTTTAGACCCCTTTGTACATAGGGATGATGTAACGTGCTGAACAAGCTACCTGAAACAGAGGAACTGACTAAAACAGTTTTTTCATGGAAGCCAGAATCATACAGACAGATATATCAAGAATTATGTTAGCAGATTCTCTCTGTAGCAGGGCAAGAGTACTTTCATGCATGCTTTTCACAGGATTTGTTTCATCAAGGCCTGTAGTAAGAGATCAGCATGCTCCATCTAGTGGAATCATGCAATGTAGCTTCCTAATCTAACCCAGAAAGATAGGAGACTGGGAATTTCCTCTTTCTATTTTCCCAGGTCAATACTGACAGGCCTCTTCCCACCAACGTCTGGAACTGTGCTGATTGGCGGTCTGGATATTCAGACTCACATGGACTCTGTTCGGGACAGAATAGGCATGTGCCCACAGCACAACATCTTGTTCAATCAGTAAGTATCGTTCCATACCAGCTTTAAGAAGCATCCCAGTCTGCTTGTGTGAAAATGCCCAAAGCCTGTGTTGTTTCTCTTACTGTGCTGGCAGTAGATGTGTTTCAGGAGCACTTCTTCATCTCTTAACACTCACATGGGATAAGTGTTGTCCTTCTGCAGTAGAAATCTCCTGCATCATTTTGCCGGAAGCACAGTATTTTCTTAGGAAAATGAGAGTGGTCTTGGTGTTTTCTCTTGCAGTGTGAGTTAGCAGGAGTCCATCCTGAGCCTTCATACACTACAATTTAGGACTCCTAAAGAAAAAAATCCAAGTTGACAGTGCAGTAGCGGGAAACTTTTTTGTCCATTTTGCACTACCACACAACCACTTACTGCCTTCTCAGTACCATTAGTTTGTGTTCAAACAGACTGTTCAGCAGACTCTCTTCCTTAATGCAGCTCCTCATGTTAGCTCCCATTTTATTCCTATAAATGGATGGTTTGATGCCTGCTATACCTGTTCCTTTAGTAGCAGGTTCTGCTTTGAAAAGGCAGAGAAAGAGCCTATGACATCCAAGTGAAGTGTGTTGATCCTGAAGAAGATCTTCTAGGGTAATGCAACCTCTCTTCTTTAGCATGATAAAGCTAGAGTGAATTTATTGCTGCTTGGGAAAAGAACCCAGCTCATTCATTTAAATTGTCTTGGTGCCTTTCTGTCTGATTTCACAGCCTTACTGTAGCAGAGCACATCTTGTTTTATTCTCAATTGAAAGGAAGATCCAGGGATGAAGCTGAGCAAGAGCTGGAAACAATGCTAGAAGATACAGGCCTCACCCATAAAAGGAATGAAGAGGCTCAGAATTTGTCAGGTGCCCACATGAATGTTCTAAGATGGTTTTTCCTGCTGCCTTTTCTTTGTCTTTCGCAGAATCACAGAATGGTTTAAGTTGGAAGGGACTTTAAAGATCATCTAGTTCCAATCCCCCTGTCATGGCCAGAGACACCTTCCACTTAGAGACCAAGTTGCTCACAGTCCCATCCAACCTGGCCTTGGGGCAATTATTATTTGAGTTACGTGTTTGAGGCCATATTCTGACACATGAATGTACACTGGAGAGGTCTTTATTCTCAAAGAGTAAATGGAACTGTACAAGTAGTAAAGCTGGCACAACCTGTCCCTGAAGCTTCCATTTCTTTGAAATATACAACAAATTTGAATATACTTAAAGCCATTACTTTTAAAGAAATATATGTTAAAAATTGGTTAATATAGGGAAAAAACAAAATACAATGTTCTATTACTTCAAGGCGAATGAAATATTATACTATCATGCTACCCCACTGTTTGGATCAGTGCTCTGTAATACCGTATTATTTGTTAGGAGTAATTTCTTTCATTCTAAAGGTCCAAATCCACATAGCATATTTGTACAACTCTCACTTTTAGATTCAAAAGCTGATTTGAATAAACAGGCAGGTGTTCTTAAACTACTTTGTCCTGATTGCAACTGTAAAAGTGGGCTAGTTTTACAAAAGAACCTGAAAACCTCATATCTTCCTGCTTTTGCTTCTGACAAGAAGCAGAAAATGCAAGGTATAGATGAAAAAGATAGAGATATATATATATAGAAATGGAGCAAGCTGTTATGAACTTCGGAAGAAAAATTACTATTGATTTGACTTCGCAGAAATATTTGTCTGAGGATGGGTTTTGTTTTATTTGTAGCAGTTTGTCCCCACACCAAAAAGCAATGTAAATAGATACCTACCACATATGTAACTCATCTTAGACTCCTGGATGTGTCTGTCCTCTGGTAGGTGGAATGCAAAGGAAACTGTCTGTTGCCATTGCTTTTGTGGGTGAAGCAAAAGTGGTAGTGTTGGATGAGCCCACTTCTGGAGTTGATCCATATTCCAGGCGATCTATCTGGGATCTTCTGCTGAAGTATCGCTCAGGTAAGAAGTTTGAGAGTAGAAATTGTTCAATTCTGTTGGGTTTTTTTAAAACTTGTCAGACGCAGCACGTGCCTGCTGTGTAAACTGTCAGGAGTAGTGGGATATGAAAGCAAGCAAACAAGATTCTTTGGACAGATACCTATGGTTGTGGCAAACCTGGGACCTGATTTTGGTGCAAAGAAAACCCTGCACTAATTGACAAAAAAACTAAGCACGACTTTGAGTTCCAGAGAAAGTCTGGAACATTCATCCTTGTTCCTTCTAGGCAGAACCATCATCCTATCAACCCATCATATGGATGAGGCAGACATCCTTGGAGACAGAGTAGCCATCATATCCCAAGGGAAACTCTTCTGCTCAGGCTCTCCTGTATTCCTAAAGAATTGCTTCGGCTCTGGCTTCTATCTCACTCTTGTTCGCAAGATGAGAAACACAAGAATTGGAAGGGCTACAGTAAGTATGTATCTCCTTCCCTGCACATGTAATCTCAAAAATACTTGCACTGCACCAAGGTAAAAAGCAATTAGGTGCTGCTTGAGACAGTGTACAAAACAGAAAGCACAGAATCACAGAATGATTTGGGTTGGAAGAAACCTTAAAAATCATCTGGTTCCAACCCTCCTGCCATGGGCAGGGACACCTTCCACTAAACCAGGTTGCTTAAAGCCCTATCCAATCTGGCCTTGAACGCTTGCAGGGATGGGACATCCACAGCTTTTCTAGGCAATCTGTTCCAGTGCCTCACCATTCTCACAATGAAGAATTTCCTCCTAATATCTCTTCTAACCCTATCCCTTTTCAGTTTAAAGCCATTCCCCCTTGTTCTATCGCTACATGCTTGTAAAAAAGTCCTTCTCCATCTCTTTTGTAGCCCCTTTTAAGTGCTGGAAGGTGCTGGAAGGTCTCCCTGGAGCCCTCTCTTCTCCAGGCTGAACAATTCCAACTCTCAAGTTGCCTTTGTCCATATACAGGTCTTTCTGATGCTTGCTTTTGCCATACACTGATTTTAAACATTATATAGTTTAAGTAAGTAGCTCAGACACCAGAAGAGTCTACATTTATTCACAGCTAAACCAACCTCACACAGTTTGACAAGTAGAGTTCTGGATTATTTCTGCTGCTAGTTGTGCTTCCAGACTTAGTAGCAACACAGTCTGTATACTCATGGCCACTGCTGATTGCATTTCCCCAGGCATTTTGTATGCAATTTAGAATGGACAGGTATGATTTGTGCAGGTGGAATTATGTTTTCTGCATTGCTTAATCCAGTCTTCAGATGACTTTCAGTCTAGTATGTTCAAGATGTTCTGGATATATTTTTCAAGCTGTTCAAATACTGACAACCCTTACATCCTGTTTTGTGTGTATCTGAAGCACTTTCATCTTTGTTCCTTGTCCATGCTAGTCACTTTGTAGCTGTGGATCTGGGTGCTCCTGTTCCTGCTCCAGCTGTGTGCACAGGGATGAAGAAGGAGCTCCAGAGCTGGAACTGGATGGTAAGAAGTGGGATGGTTCATCATTCCTGCACATAGCTATGTCTTCTGTTATGCTGCAGTCTTATCTTACAGACCTATGCTGCTCAGGCCTCTTCTTCGGTCCTTGTGTCTAACATTTGTATAGTATTGTAACATGAATTTGATAAGGCTTCTCTGTGATTTTGGTTACTATTGCCCCTATTTGGTGTATATGTGTTCTCAGGCACAGATGATGAAATGGAATTTTGTGTGCTTAGAAGCAAAGTATAGAGTTTTGAACTACTCTGCACCAAAATGTGTAATTTGGTAATGAAAACCGAAGCATTTCTAGAGCAAAGGAAACTGATTTTCTCAGAAAAAAAAAATTACTTTTCTGCAAAGGAGAAAAACTTAAGTAGATATTCCTGAAGATTTCATTGTGCTTTATTAACGAACCTGAAATAGTTTCCTGCTACATAGTTCCAAAGCATTAATAGCAACATAGCCCAGTCTAGTACAGAATTAACTGAGATATCTGTGAGTTATGTGATAAAGCAGTCCCCTTTTACATTGGCAAACAACAGCTTTTGAAATCATGCTTAGAATGGTTAAATATTCATTCTATGAACACTGTTTTGACTTTTCACAGGAGATCTAAATGAGCTAGCAGAAGTAATTCACCATCATATTCCAGAAGCAAAATTAATTGAAAGCATTGGTCAGGAACTCATTTACCTTTTGCCCAATAAAAACTTTAAACAGCGATCTTATGCCAGTCTCTTCAGAGAACTGGAGGAAACACTGGATGACCTGGGACTCAGCAGTTTTGGAGTTTCAGACACACCACTTGAAGAGGTAACAGGCAAATGAAAATACTTGCTGATCTTACCGTAAACCACCAAAATGTTTACTGAGACATTTCCTAGTCTTAAACACGTAATTCATGATTCCTAATATCCCCTTCAAAACGTATTCACATATACTGTGGCACACTCAGAGAATCTTTGAGAAGGGCATAGAGAAAGGATCCAAGCCTTACGTCATTGTAGCCCTGTGGAACATGACTCATTAACCTGAAATATGTCCTTTTTTTTTTTGTACCTTTGTTCATTCATTAATTTTCTGAGGTATTTAATAAGAGACCTCTGGTTGTATAATAAGTTGAAGTACTGAAAAGGTATCCAAATTTTTTTTCTGTTACATTGAAGGATGATGTTTTAAAGGTCAGATAATTGCAATTGTTCTTTTCTTAACCGAGAGATATATTTGTCTATGGCAGGTTTTCCTAAAGGTCACAACAGAAGCTGACCCTGGAATGCAAAAAACAGGTATAGATCCATGAATCTGTATTTGATAGACTTTTCTTGGGACTGTTCTTTATTCTGAACACCCTGTAAAGAGGAGCATCAGAACTTTCAGTCTTTGTATAGCGTTTTTTGACAAAATGAATTTAGTCAGCAAGTATCTGTTTTTAGGGCCTGACATGATATCAGAGAAACAAGATTAAGTCAGCAGAAAGACTTGGATTTAGATTAGATGAGGTTCTTAACTATGTAAATAAGAGTGTAGTGTCAAGCACTCAGATGTCAATGATTTTAGTAGTTTTATAAAAAGTACTTTCCTGTCCATTAGTCCATAAACTACAGACATGATTAACTTGTTCATCCTGCTGAGTAAGAGGAGTCTTAACCTCCTGATGTCACTAAATACATCCACAGTGAAAACAGTTGTAATAAAACAATCTTGTGATGTGATATATACAGTTGGTAAAATCTGGAGATCATTAAAATATTTGTGCTACTTCATGTATGGAGGATAAAGTGTCTTATCTGCTGCTCCTCATCTTAACCTAGGAGACACTCAAGAAAATGGTTCTACTCTTGGCAAAACACCTACTGAGAACAAACCAGCTGAACAAATCACACTGAAAACTAATGACACTTCTCGAATGCCGGTAGGCAAAGCAGGAGATCAAAATGAAGGCAAAGGGTCACGACAATATAAAGGTTTTCAGCTTGTACATCAGCAGATCAAAGCACTGCTCATCAAACGGTTCCAGCGTGCCTCCCGCAGCCACAGGGACTTCCTAGCCCAGGTATTGACTGACTTTTGCTGTTCTTGATTCTTTCCCACAACATTCTCAACACTGTCTTTCCACCAGTAGAAAGCAATAGAGATACTGCAAATGGATAACAGTGTTTCTAACTGTGTAATTATGATTCCAACTCTTCTGCCTCTTCTATTTCTTTCTGCCTGGAGACTTTCACCTGCACCAAGTTCACAATTCAATCACTAGTAGCCCAACATTTTATTTTTAACATAATACTGTTCTATGACAACCAGAATCTTAAGTGAAAGCATTGGAAAGTGAATTGTTGATGTTCAGGAGCTAAACTATATTGGATCTGTGTGTTCCTGCTGTCCCTCGGGTGTTTACATATATTATGAGATGGGTATAGAATCAATCTACAATGTATATATAATAACTTAATGTGAAATTTTCTTGTTCCCTGCAGGTTGTTCTCCCTTCTAGTTTTGTGTTGCTGTCTCTAATACTTACAGTCATTATTCCTCCATTTGGAGAATATCCCGCCTTAACATTACACCCTTGGATCTATGGACAACAGTTTACTTTCTTCAGGTAAGAGGAATCACTTAAAGTACATCTGTCATATATACACCTTTTCCTCCCTAGGATCATGGGGGACCATTTAGGATCATGGGAGATTTAAGATCATTTAAGATCATTTAGGATCATGGGACCCTGTCCCATTGGGCTTTTCTCACTGTGATATAAAAAAATAGATTAACTCCACTGGAATCAACAGATTTAAAATAGCACAAAATTTGTGCAAGTAGAGAATACAGCTGTTAATCCATCTAACAAATAGTCCTTCAAATACCTTGCTATCTTTTGTAGTCTCTTCTTCCTGCCTGAATTCGTAGTCTCTATACTTATAAAATTACATATCCTGCCTAACAGGAGATCCAGATCTCAGCAAATGAAAATGCAGAATATGTTTTTCATCTTCTGATTACTGACAGTACAGTGCTGAGAGGACAGAAATGAAGATTCAAGCTTTTTTGAAGAATATTGCTGTTGGACTATGTCAGAAGTTATGCCTTACTATTAGGAGAAAAGGACCATTGTTTATCCTGTTAACCATTTCGGAAGGTTCTGGGGTTTTACATTAAAAAATAAAACAATTGAATTATCAGCATTTGGAGAGGGGCAGTTGGTTCTGCCATATGACTGTTCTTCTCTAGTTCCTATGCATATTCCAGTACAACGGTTTGAAAAAATATTTTATAGAGTCCTATTTTATCCCCTTAGCAATGAACGTCCTGGCAATGAGCAGATGGTCTCCCTTACTCATGCTTTCTTGAATAAACCAGGATTTGGAAATCGCTGCATGAAGAATCAGCCTCTTCCGTAAGTTGCTAGCTAATTTCTCTTGAACAAGAGCCTAGCAGAGTATTACTGGTAGAACTTGAGTAGTGAAACAAGAATGAATTGGCTTGACTTTTCACTGAGCCAATGCTTCAGATACGTTGTTGGCAATAATATCTAGTATCAGGTCAAAAGTAACAGACAAACAGCAAGACAATACGGCCATTAGATCAGGAATGATTTGCAGTGCTCAGTGTGACTAACTGGAAACTAGCTGATGTAGCCTTGTATTGAGAGTTAAGCAATCTTGAAATTTATATCAGTAGGTCAGTGGGCCCAAATCTTCACAGCTTCCCTGGCACTTTCATGTGTGAGTCCCTTCAGGTTCTTCCTGTTCCCACTGGTGTGTGTGGAAGCAGTAACTTCAGCAATCGCTCAAATTGGGAAGAATCAATAGGATGATGTCTATGATTTGAAACTATTCTCACTCTGAAGTGAGGGCAGCATTAGTAGAGCTCTAACTTCAACTTTTGTTTGTTGTACCTGCCTGTGAGTCCTGCTTTGGAGCCATTTGTCACTGGCTTGCTATGCTTTGACATTTGTTCCATTTGTCCTGCCTCTTTCCTAGTCATTATATCCAGCAACGTGATTTTTCTGGCTGTCCTCTCTTTTCCCTTTCCTCTTCTCTACCTGGTACAGCAGGAACAAAGAGGAAACTTTAAAAAGAGAAAAGATGCTACATGAGCAAGGAAAAGGATAATTTCTTCACAAAGATGTATGTCCACTGCAGATTTCATGTGTACTAATGGGTCAAACATAATCCCCTTGTTCCTTCAGTGTCCCATCTGCAACCCAAAGACAGTAAACTTGGGAGAGATGTGGGAGGAGATTATATTTTTTCATGTTTACCAAGTACCCTAAGATGCTCTTCTTATTTGTAACTCACAGGATAAGGGCTGAGAGGGGAATGGCTTCTGAGAGCATTGTGATTTTGTGGATATGTGAGTTCTCATGAACTGTTATTTCTGTACAGCTTAAAGCTCTGTTCTTCTATACAGGAACTACGCATGCAATAATATGCCAACTGCCTGGAACACACCTGCTGTTCATCCTAACCTAAGCAGCCTGCTGCTGAGCCAAGAGTGGAGCCCCAAGAATCCATCACCTTCCTGCAAGTGCAGCACTCACAAGAAACTCACCATGCTGCCAGAATGTCCTGCAGGGGCAGGAGGCCTCCCACCACCACAGGTTGAGTGCTTATGCTATAAATCTTTGTAGAAGTTTCATGGCAAGTGCTGGAAGAGGGATTATTGTGTGAGTACCTTGCCATGCTAAATATACATGGAAGGCATTGAGTACATTTTTTTAAGGGAGCAAGAATTGCTGAGATTTGGAATTCAGTTTCAGAGATATTGGAAAACCTTGCCCATTGAAATTAAATTTGATTACTCTTTTCATCCAAATTGCAAACTTTTCATGTAGGAGAAAATCACAAAAATTTTAATGATTTGTTGCATAATCTTTAAAAATATTACTTTCTTTTTCCTCAATGAAAATTCTATTTAGAAGATTACCTTTCTTTAAAGAAGGGAAGGAGGGAGAAAGAGGAAAGAAAATGAAGAAAAATTTCACAGTTTTCAAAAACGTGAAGTGGGGTCAGCTCATTAAAACAGAAAAATTAATATTCAGTCAGCCCCAAAGTATTATTTTTTTCTGTGTCTTTCAGTTCCATTTGTAGAAAAAATGTTCTAAGCTGGCAAAATGAATGTTTGTATGCATGTATGTGGACGTGAGTAATTTAATAACCGCTGATGCTGTATGGAGGAGAACAGAGCTACATTCCCACCTGCTCCTATGATCTTAGTAATGCCCTTTATAAAATGTGCTTGCTCTTTTCAAGAGCAAAGGAAAATTACAGCCTGTTAGTGTTTACATTTTATAAATGCTTTTCTAAGAAATTAAACAGAAATGCAGCCACTTTCAGAGCAATAGCTCGCTAATTTAATGTCTCGCCATGCACACTGCTTGGCTTTAATATTCCCGCTTGCCAGGCTGCACACATTAGCCAAATGGCTAAAATATTTCTGGTTTTTATAGAATCATAGGATTGTTAAGTTTAGAAAACAACTCTAAGATCATCAAGTCCAACCATTAACCCAGCAGTGCATCTTCACCACTAAACTGTATCCCCAACTGCCACATCTAGACATTTTTTAAACATTCCAGGGGTGGTCATTACAACACTTTCAGTGACATGATCTCTTAAAAATACTGACTCAACTTGCTTTGATCTCGCTATCACTGTTCGTAAAACAACAATTGTTTTAAATAACTGTAGAATTCCTGTTTTTGAAGAAAAAAAAACTTAATAAAGAGGTTGCATTGACTTACAGCATCCCAAGTTATTTCTGATTTCCAAGTAATCCCTGTCTAAGAGACAGAGTTGAATTTTGCTAATCACATGCTAGTGTTTTTCAGAGAACTTTAGTCTAAAACTTCGATTCCAAGTAAGATGTAAGTTTTTTTATTTGTTTGTGGGGATTCTAGTCCTCTAGATGAAATGTGGTTATTATAACATTATCCTGATAATTTTGAAGGATATTATAGTTTTGTATAACTTGTCAGAATGAAACAGTTCATATTTGAGTCTGCAGGGAAGGCACAGTATGTAAATAATTGCAAATTATGTCTAAGCATGGACAACTCATTTAATGAAAGCACTATGAAGATGCCTCCAGTCTTCCTGTCTAGAATCAGCTAGACATCTGTAATGTGTCTTCTGTGTCATCCGGCACTGTCTCTCTGTGGACAACTGTAGGAACTTCTGGAAAGTTCATTAGACTTCTTTCTAGGACATTATCAGATCATTTCAGGCTGCGAGCTTTGCGCTCTGAAACTGCCCAGGAACCTTTCAAAGTATATTCTACCTTGGGATAAACTCAGCAAGTGTGAGATCTTGCTTTTCACAGTGATCCTGTATTTACAAAAGACTCAACAACTTTGTCATGTGGCATGATTTTCATTTACAAAAATGAAAAAAAAAGAGTAATTTTCATTAAAAGTATCTCATGTGCTATTGAAGGCGAAGTTTTCATATTAATTTTTACCTAAAGCTGCTAAAGTGTAGAAAACTACCTTTTTTTTTTTTTTTTTTTACTGGGACCTCAGTTTGTTTGAAAAGCTTCCTTCTTTCACACATAAGAAAAAGCCTGACCTGTGTTGCAAATAACAGTTTCAGAGTGAAGTGCAACTGTTTTGTGTCATGCATCACAAACTTGATTTCTTCTGAAGTCTTAGTAAAGTATGTTTGGGCCAGAAAGTGAATGACCTACTCTCTTTCAGTGATACTACAAACCTGAGCATTTTATCTGAATCAAAGCTACTTTTGCTGTTTTCCTGACAAAGTCTTAGTTAATAGCTTTAGACACTGTAAATTTTACTGTGATTGATTAGGTTTTCATTTCTTGCCAGAGAGTGCAACGCAGCACAGAAATTCTTCAAGACCTGACCCATAGAAATATTTCAGATTTTCTGGTGAAAACATATCCCACTTTGATAAAAGGAAGGTAAGGATTAATTTCTGTTTATTTTTCACATGCAGTATTTTGTACCTGGCCATGAAACTCTTATTTAATGATAAACATAGCAGCTGATTTACCACAGTGTTCTGTAGACTTGAGCACAATGTCCATATTTCCGATGTAAGACTAGGAGAGGCTGATTTTAAAGGAGTTAAATATTTTCAGTTATACCCATTTGTATAATTGGGTACTCCTTTATAGGCAGACTTGTTTCAGTGTTGATGGAAAGCCATGTTGATGGTGACTGTGTTAATGGTGAGAAAAACGGTGCCTTTGCACAGCATGGTGAACTGCCTTGCAGAAATACTAGTTTGTCTCCCTGAAGAACTATAGGCACACCAGCATGACCATCTGCCTAAGTTAATTATCACTTGTTTCCCAGAAGCACTAAAGAGCAGCCAAGAACAATGTTACATAGATACATCTATCCTACTGATAGCTCCTCCGCTTACCTGAGTGTTGTTCGTGGTAATTAGCTGCATGGGGTCCACGGCCTATTATTTCTGATTCAGGCTTGCTACTTTTTCAGTTCCTGGCAGAGTTCTTGAAATTCCCATTATATTAGCTGTGTGCTACTGCCTTTGACTGATTCCTCTTAGCATGTGTCATAATTGCTTTAGGTACATCTTTTAAAATCAATTAATTATGGATTAGGATGGCCTAGTATGTGTTGCTTTAGGAATCTTTCTTGTCTCTGTATGATTGGAGATGGTCATGTCAGAAAACAAAACAAAACCCCAAAAACACACTGCAGGGGATGCCAAAAGTCTTGACAACCTGACAACTCAAATTAATAAGAAGCACACTGAAGATCTGCAAAGTATAGGTATTCAATTTTCATTTAAGTCTGACAATATCATTGATTTTGGTTTTGTGCATTGAGAGACAGGATTCTCTTTATCTGTTTCAGCTTGAAGAGTAAATACTGGGTCAATGAGCAAAGGTAAGAAACCAATTCACAGATTAAGGTGGTAAATAAAGGAACAATGTTTAACCAGGGAGCCTGTTTCTGGAAATGGCCAAGGGGAATTGTGGCAGATAGTGTAGAACAAAGAGATGGTTTCAGTGGGAAATAGATTGGGGATCAGGAAGGATCTTATAAAGGCAAGGGATTATACTTGTTTGAACTCCCCCAACTAGGATGAAGGCCAGAGGGGCACAATGGAACTATCACAGTTTTATTATCTACAGGAGTCAAACTAATGGGAACTGAGTGGTGGAAAGTTACAGTACAATAGTGCAAAATGTTGTGCTGGTGCTCTGACACAGCTCTTTCAAAGTGCTGCAGAAAAAATATAAACCTTTCAAAAAAAGGACCTGAAAAGATGAAACCTAGACACCAGCCTATTAAATACAGAAGTAACAACCACAATTCCTCATTCCTGCTCTGTACACGTGCAGTAGTTATAAACCAGATTCCGCTAGTGCTGTACACTTAGGGAGAGGTATCAGCTAACCCCAGAGTGATGTCTACACTGCAGATACTAAGCTTAGAAAAGTGACTGGTTAGACTGAAGGATATACTTATTTCCTTTTTCATCAGCAGTAGGAGTTCACTTCAAAGACAGCAGCTGGATGATGGCTTCCTTCACAGAATATCTGCTTATTCATGTGCAAACACTGCTTTATATGGGATTAGACTTCAGTTCATCTCATGCAATAGTATTTATCATTATGGAGTACTGGCTGGTACCAGCATTGGTGAATACCTGCTCCTCTCAGGGCATGTGAAATTTTAACTTAGGTCTGTGCTGCCCTCAGTCCTCCATGCTGTCTAAACCATTACATGTCCATTATCTTGATTTAAAAATTTTGCACTGTAGAAATCACTGTTTCCTACAAATCTTTTATCTAAATAATTTTCTTTGGATGCTGGCATGAACCTCTCAGAAACTGATGGAACTTCTATTATTTGTAAGCCTTATAAAGACCTAATACAGCTTGTTAGTAGAAGAGTAGAAATCACTATACGTGAAATACATGATTTATAGAAATTAAACTTGTATTAAGTGGGTTTTTAGTGTTTCCATCAATGTATAGTTCTGGGTCTATGGTACAAGTTAGTGATGATACTTTTCTCTTTGCTAGATATGGAGGAATTTCTATAGGAGGAAGACTTCCAGTCCTTCATGTCTCTGGAGATCAAGTTGTCAATTTTTTAAGTGATCTTGGCCAAATGATGAATGTTACAGGAGTAAGCAAGATATTTTGTTTATTTGCTTGGTTGGTTGGTTGTTTTTTGGCCCCTTACTAAAGCATTGTTACAAAGCTGAAACCCTGAAGCATCAGATTTCACCCAGAATGCTGATCTTTAGCCTTTTTTATTTTAGGGACAAACTTCACTGGCTGCTGCTAAAGAATTCCCTAATTTCCTTAAATACATGGAAACTGAAGATAATATTAAGGTATTTGCTGGAAATAGTCTGCTAACTCACAGTCTTTCTTGACGTAGATTTCAAATTGTGAGAATATTGCTGGTGGCATTCCCGGATGCAAGAAGAGCTGAAATGCTATACTTCAGAAATAACTTGGCATTAACACTGTATCCTATATTATAAGTAATTCTTATTTATAGTATTTCAAATGTGAGATTTTTTTTAAACTATGTTCTCAGTACTTCTTGCTGTCCTAAATACTCCAAGTAGTACACTACATTTTAAAATGTGTTTCTATAAAATCCCTCAACAGCAGTTGTCCAATGCTTTTAAAAGCATAGTATGTGAGCTCCTCCTGCAGGACTGTGCCTAGAAACTATGAATTCCTGGTGCTGGATTCGCCCCTGCTGACAATGCCCACCAAAGTAGATAAAAGGCAACCAAGTTTTCTCCTGCAGCTCAGGGTTATTAGTGAAGGCTTCTTAAATGAATCTGTGCTTTCTGACTCTTTCAGGTGTGGTTTAACAATAAAGGCTGGCATGCTATGGTTAGTTTCCTCAATGTAGCCAATAATGCAATCCTTAGAGCTAACCTGCGGACTGGCCAAGCCCCTGAGGAACATGGGATCACTGCTATAAACCATCCT
Source organism: Neopelma chrysocephalum (assembly GCF_003984885.1). Classification (NCBI taxonomy): domain Eukaryota; kingdom Metazoa; phylum Chordata; class Aves; order Passeriformes; family Pipridae; genus Neopelma; species Neopelma chrysocephalum. The sequence goes on along the minus strand of NW_020897760.1, from coordinate 6,328,857 downwards.
CTGAACCTCACCAAGGAGCAACTCTCTGAAGTCACTGTGTGAGTCTGTCTGTGCTCTGCTTCTGGCTTTTACCCCTCCATCTCCTGCCAGCTTGCGACCTGCAGCATACTCACACTCTGAGGAGAAATAGTCCAGGGACAGACTGTGGAGGCCTTTCCCTGAAGTTTTATTCTAAACAAGAATGTATTCCTGTCTCATTATATTCCCATAAGAGTTCATTCTCATCACACACGGGAACTATGACCAATGGTTATACATGATTGCATGTTTCTGTTGATTTCCAAGCATGAAGATTCTGAAATCTTTGTTCATGCTCCAAATCCTATACGTGTACTGGTGAAATAAAATGCGTAATGAAAAATGGAATGAGAAATAGTTCTTAACTGACTTTAGGAAGGCAGAAGTCAACAACCTCTGTTTTGGTACCAAGGACATCACACAGGTAGATTTTCAATGGCATGTTGTAGGGTTGGTGTATTCCAGAATCTAAAAGTCATCATTTCTTGAGAAATACACCCCTAAAAAGACAAGACTTTCCACTCACATCTCCTATTAAGTTCAAAATTCAGTAAAACTGAAAACTGCGCATTATAGCACAGAGACAAAATCTGTGCTTCATCTCACTGTCTTCAACTTACCTTTCTCTTTTCCCAGCTACCAGAGCACTTTGGCTATTGTGTCTTTATGTCTAGTTTGAGATGTCTCATATGGGAAAGGCTGTCAAACTGAGATATATAGAGAGTGAGTTCCACAGAATGAAGGCAAGTGAAAAATCAGAGAATGGTGCCATATTTGTTAGCCACAGTCTCCAAAACAGCTTGGGAAAATACACTAGCACACTTTGAAGTTGGAGAAGTCTTCTACTTAAAAAGTAGCCTTGCTACTTCTAGATCTTAAAACACCCTCCAGATTCCCCAAATGCTCATATGGTGTTGTGTTGCATCCATTCCCTTGCTCACAGTTCCTTCTTGTGCTCTGTTTTAGACTGACCACTTCAGTGGATGCTGTTGTTGCCATCTGTGTGATTTTTGCCATGTCCTTTATACCAGCCAGTTTTGTTTTATACCTGATTCAAGAACGTGTAACAAAAGCAAAGCATCTCCAGTTTGTCAGTGGTGTGAGCCCTGTTATCTATTGGCTAACTAACTTCACGTGGGACATCGTAAGTAACTGCTGGTCTGATTTCACAGCTTGTGATTATCCTGGGTGTGCATGAACTGGGAACTAATTGGTGAATTAAGTCAAGGTGATTCTAAGCATTGCAAAGTATAAATTTCTTTAAGTGTTTCTCGGAGAGCATGGTAAGCATCTGACCTCTGAACTAATTAGAGATGCAGAAATTAATTAAGGTGCACAACTCGTTATTCAACTAACAAAGCTGAAATTTTTGTCATCTTGGGATTTCCAGTCCTTACAACTGAATATATATTAAAGGACAATTTACCATAGCAGGGAAATCCTCATTGCTTGGTGCTAGTCACTCCTGTCCTCTAGAAGACCCAAAACATGTTTCAAGATGTTCAAGAAATCTAAGTGGGGAAGATTCACTGGCTGCTGGAACAGTAGCTGTAGGCCTGACAAAATACTCTAGGGTATCTAAAATGACACAGATATCTTTGTTTAGGTCTGTGTATTATGGTCACTGTGTTGTTCTGAAAAGATTTATACCACAGGTCCAGGCTTGTTTAGACAGGGCTCAGCTTCCCTCCTGTCACTCCTCCGGCCACTTTGTCACAAAGGAGACAATTCTTCTCCTGGCTGAGGCACCAGGGCTACTTTTCCAGCCATGCCGTCTCAACAAAGAAAGCAGCCAAGGGCTTATGCAATAAGAAAACCATGAACGTAGAATTGAAAAAGAAATAAAAAGAAAAAAAACTTGAGATACTTGAAAAGCCCAAAACTCTTCAGGCTTTGAAAAGTGCTCTCTCAGGAGAAGATAAATCAAAGCATTATTTTAGTAAATGAGGGGAAAAAAGCAGGTCTCTGAGTTCTTGTTCCCTGCTGTTCACAGCAGCCTCCCAGCAGCTTCCTTGACAGGAATTCTGCTTGGCTGTTGCCCTTGACAGCATGATGCAAAGGTATTAAGTGGTGTTAGCAGTTCCTGTGAAACACCACCTTCCATTCTGCGTGGGGAGTTCTGTGCATTTCAGTACAGTAGTGCTACTAATACTGAACAGAGAAATTGAGCAGTAGCCAAGCATTTAGCCTCCTCCCAGGAATGTGGCTCAAGTAACTGGCTTTTTCCTTTGCATCACCAGAAACACCACTTCCCTTGCATACCCATGGCCCCTTTTTGTGGGAAGCCTGGCAGCAGGACCATAAAATAATCGACTCACAAACCATAATCTAAGAAACAATAATGTATGTTGTATTTTTAATGAACAGTCTGATAAAAGACATCTCAGAAAAATGTTGAGTGTTGCCAGGGACCCTTTGATCCAAAAGCTTCAGTGTGATTAGTCTAACTCAAATTCTGGTGTTCCTCAATATAAAATCTTTTTGGAATGATGTGTAGGATATGGATATGTTTGCAGACCTTCTCAGGTCTCACACACTGATCTTCACCCTATGCTGTGGCAGGTGAATTACTCACTGAGTGCTGGAATGGTTGTGGCCATATTCGCTGGATTCGACAAGAAAGCATACACTTCTCCGACTAATCTCCCTGTGTTTGTTGCCTTGCTGCTTCTGTATGGGTGAGTGCTCAAGGTTATTCCTGCATTTAGGCCCTATATTACACATGGAAATGATTTCATGTTACTGAGCTCGGTACTTAGTGAAATCCAGCTTTAAAGAATAGAGCTGAGTGGATACAATACAGGTTAAAACTGGATTCTGTCTCTGCTGCAGGATATTTGCACACTCTGCCTGGATGCATGCTGCAAAGGAGATTCTTTTGTCACTGCCTTACATTTTTAAACATTAACTGTGATCCTTACAGGAAAATATATTTGTTGTTTGCTGCTTTCTTACTTGTACATTGTGTAGGAATTTAGTGGTTGCTCATTTGCCACATCACAGCCACTACTAAAATATCTTTCAGGATTTAACCCAAGGGCAAAGAGTACTGAGTCTTTAACACTTTTTAAAAATTGAAATGAACATTTTCGTTGACAAAACAGCATTTTATAAGGCTGACTGAAATTCAGTCTCAATTTCTCTCATTTAATCGGCGATCATATATTTTTATCTATAAAATTGTATCCCTGATAGCCCTTCAGCAGATGTAGTCTAGGCAAAGCAATTGATAAGATCTATTTCTAGGCTTAAAGAGAGAAATTAATCTTTTCATATCCTCCTATGAATATCACAAATGGAGCCTAAGAGGGAATGGTTCTTTACTGTGCAAACCAGTTTTAATTTTCTGAAGTTATTGTGTTCTTTGAATGAAAATCCTCAGAAAATGCAAAGCACTATCAGCATTTAATCTCTGTAAAACTGCTATCAGAATGTTAATTAGTTTTAATTTTTCATTATATCTTTTTAAAGTACAGTAGTAATAAGTTGTCTGTGGCATTGTATATTTTTTTAAAATATGGTAATTCATGACTGTGTGGATGGACATCTTAAATGTCTTTGCATATTTTAAAGCATCAGCCAAGATGAAATTTTCAGAAAAAGTATAATCACTTTTGACAGTCACTTCAATAATTTCATAATTTGCTACTCAGAAAATGGAAAGAAAAGTCCAATTGTAAAATCATATGTTAGCCCTTGTGTCCAGCTGCAGTCACAATAGGAAACTTCAGATGATTCTTTCTGACTGCATGTGTCTTGTCTTGTTAAACAATTCAGGTTGATGTTACTGAGTTTTCTCTGATCAGATTGGTTGTTGCTAAGCATTTTAAGTTTATTCCAGAGGAATACCCCTCTCAGGCTGCTGCGTGTGCATTTGCCATTTCCCAGAAATCATGGCACAGGAAGCTCCAAATCAGGAATAAAACAAACCATTAGTAGAGGGCTTAGAAAATAATATAAAAATTTGCAGTTTGTAATTTCTTTGGACAGTTCCAAGGGGTGAGGAATATCTAGCTAAGCAGAACACTGTGTCATGTTTCTTTGTTTGTCCCTCATGGTGTGCAATCCAGTGAGATGGGGTGATAACAACCTCGCTAGCATTAAGTTTTGTCAATTTTAGCAGTGTCGATTGTCCTGCATTTCAATAGCAAAAAAAGACTGAGCAGAAAAAAATTCTTATGTAGTAACCAGGGAAAGAATACTGTAGTGGATCTCTGTTGGTTATACCATTACATACACTTAGGATGAGAGGAAAGCTCAACTCTGTGTTTTCTTTAGGCCAAGTGACATAAGAATACTGAGAAGTTATCATAGTTTTTCTATCTTTTGCATGCAGGTGGGCAGTAATTCCCATGATGTACCCTGCTTCTTCTTTCTTCAGTGTCCCGAGCACTGCTTATGTTGCATTGTCTTGCATTAATCTCTTTGTGGGGATCAACAGCAGTGCCATTACATTCATCCTGGAGTTATTTGAAAATAACCTGGTAAGTAATGTTTTTATTGACCCCTGGCTTTAGAAAGCTGTGCAAAGAGCATCCAAGCATAACCATCCCTAACAGTAACTGTCTTTCTCTACATTACCATTTTTTTCTGGCAATAAATGAGTGAGAAACTTGCTGAGTAACTGCAGTGCAGGTGAGCAGATAACCCAGAGAAGTGACTCAGAGCAATTGGTATGTAGGGCTGCACACACAAGGAGTGACATTGAGTGTTTTTCATACCTAAGAGCAAACTTCTGTACACTTTCCCGGTTGGGGAGGTGGCAGCACAGCACTTCATGCTTGCTTCTGCAGCCTGTGTTGTGTGGGAAGATGTAGATGGTAGGCACTTACTCCTGCTGGTTTTATTGTGTTAGAGGAGATGTTCTACTTATACTAGCATTTTGAGAACTGTCAAAAAAATGAATTTAACACCACCAGGAACGTGACAGAATACAGCAAGTGCCAAAATTAATTCTTAGAGAGGCTAAGAGATCAGTTTATGAAGTGCTGTTGTCTTGTATGCACTACTGCTATCACCTCTACAGTTGCTGAAGCTCTGGCCATTACATTTGACACCCCTTCTACATCTGACAGCAGTCCAATTAACTATCGTTACTGATAGTGCATTTTCAAACACTTTGTGCTGATCAAGCATTGTTCTTTGCTATAAAGGAGAAACAGATCTTGGTTAAATTCATGGTTTCAAGGGCCGACTTGACAATACTGTCCCTGCTGTTCCTGTATTCACAGACATGCTTCTTGATAGCACAGGGTTCAGTCTAGTGCCATTCAGTCTGTGGGACATCATGGCAGCATTGTTACCTTTGAAAATATGTCTATGTTGTAGACATATCTCCAGAGGGAAGATGGCCCTTCTCTGGATTCAGTGCTGATGCAGCTAGACTGCTGCTGGCACTTACACTGTTTACATTAAAGTCTACTGTGTATTTATGCCCAGACACTAGTACTTTTCAGTATAGTGGCAGCCCTGACTATTGTCATGGTTTCATCCCAGCCATCAACCAAGCAGCACACAGTCACTCACTCACTGCACACCACACACACATGCCCCATGGAATGGGGTAAAGAATCAGAAGATTAAAAGTGAGAAAACTCATGGGTTTAGATAGACAGTTTAATAGGTAAAGTAGAAGCTGCATGTGCAAGCAAATCAAAACAAGGACTTCATTTACCATGTCCCATTGGCAGGCAGATGTTCAGCCATCTCCAGGAAAGCAGGGCTTCATCACACATAAAGGTTACTTGGAAAGACAGGTGCTGTAACTCTGAATGTCCCCCTCTTGCTTCTTTTGCCCCCAGCCTTATGTGCTGAGCATGGCACCATATGGTCTGGCATGTCCTTTGGGTCAGTTGGGGTCAGCTGTCCTGGTCGTTTTCTTAAACAGATCTGGTTTCAACAGCTTATTATGTTGTTTCTGTCTCTTATAGTCTTTGCTGAAGTTTAACAAAACATTAAAAAATGTGCTGCTTGTCTTCCCACATTTTTGCCTGGGCCGTGGGCTCATCGACTTGGCCATGAACCAAGCTGTGACTGAAGTATATGCAAGGTTTGGTAAGTAAAGCCAGTAAGCAACAAGTTATGTCCGTGTCATGGGTCCTGACCTTGGATGAGATGTTTGGACGTGTTATCTTGGAAAAGTAGTAATGTTTCTGAAATTCTCACCTCTCACATCATCTGATGGATGAGGACTATGAAAGTTCACCCTCTCTGAAGGAAGACAGCTTCTGATATCGCTGCCAGAACTCTATGGCCCAACCAGTAGTCTGCATTGGAAATGAACCCATTTGTGCAGTGCCAGACTCTAGTGTCTTTTTATCCTTTGTTCAGAATTCCTTAGATCGTTACAGGAGGATATATTATGTCATTTCATTTGAATACTTTGGTTAATATTTCAAGTGACTGTTGTTCTTCAAATACATCCTCTTAGGATGTGGTTGTCTTTGATATCAAACAACTTATTAAAGACTAGCAGACAACTTATTAAAAGAATAGTCATACAGCAGAACTCATCTGGTTTCTATTCAGAAAATAGGTGTCTTTTCACATAATCCATGCAAGTTTCATGTTATGATACATAAATTAGTGTATATTCAGAGAGCTTATATTTATTTTTACTCTTATGCAGCAGCTGAGCTTGGAGTGCATTTTGTTAAGAATCTTTGTAAGACACTGAAAACTGAACTGTTAACTGATCATGAGCAAATAAAGTACAGTAAACCGTTAGGATTAGGCCTGTTGTTCTGAAGAGCAGTGTTTTTTTCCAGCAGTATTTCACCTTTCTTTCTGGTGCTCTTTCTCCAAAGGTGAGGAGCATGTTTCCAATCCCTTTCAGTGGGACTTTATTGGAAAGAACCTGGTTGCCATGGCTGTTCAAGGGGTTGTGTACTTCATTCTGAATCTCCTTATGCAGCGCCGTTTGTTCTCCACAAGATGGTTTGTCTAAAAGCTTCTATTAATGTTCCTTTGTTAACAGGATGAGTGTCTTTTTTATGTCTCTATGTCCCTCTTTTTCTTTTTTTTTAATTTTTCTCTGAATTTGTCAGCTTTTTACTTTTCTATTTACTTGCCTGATCTCATCTTAATTTATTGATACCCTGAGTCAAGAAAGCTTTTAAAAATGTGCATTATCTTGACAGGATTTAAGAATATTTTATTTTAAAAGTTGGGTTTTTTGAAGTAAGACTGTAATGTAATATTTTTTCACTTAAGACACTGTAATAGTGAGATTTCAAAATTACTTGGAAAGTTCGTAGTGTCCTAAGTACTGTCATGAGGTACTAGCCTGACATCCCAAGACAGCAACTCCAGTCTATGGCACAGGACAGTTGTAGCCTGGACACTATGCAAACTTCCCCTCTCTGCTTTACCAGTGTGCCTCTTCCTTGATGAAAACAGGTGTGAGTGGGTCATTCAGTCCTGTTCAAGATTGCCAACGAGAGTACTAATTGGTACAATTATAAAAATACTGTCTTACAGAGAGAGCTACTCAAAACTTCCGTGGTACTATCACTAGCTACTAAGAGCAGCCAAATAGTGAAAGCTGTGGCTTAGGGGCTGTTTATGTCATATCAGTGACTGACAAAGCATGTTCTTTTGAGAGAGTAATTTCCTCCCTTTTTAGTGTTTAGAGATTAACTTTCAGAGGTCAGGGATTCTCCCAACAGTGGGAATATTCCAGCCAATGTCATGTTGTAAAGTTTCAATCTCACTACTTCCACCAGTCACATTTTTGGCAATTGATTAGCCATAGTTTCACACTGTTATTCTGTTATTCTGCACCCAGAGCAACTCAGTATCTTGCTTTTTTCCAGGTTTGCTGAGACTGCCATGTCACCTATTATTTGTGAAGATGAGGATGTTGCAGAAGAAAGAAAAAGAATTATGAATGGAGAAAACAGAAGAGATATCTTAGAATTACAAGAATTGACCAAGGTAATATTTTGAGAAGAATGAAACAAATAAGTCTGGTGTAAATTCATTCTTTCAGAATGTACTTCAGCTGTGGATTCAGGTTGTATTGTTTTCAAAATCAACCTCGTGCCTTAGAAAATAATAAACATTTTAGAAGTCAAGGTTATTTCCTTTGACTAGAAATAAATAGGGAAGTCCTGCAAGGACAATGCAACTCTCCCTGCTTAAGTTAAGGTTTTTACCTCTAATCGTCTGACATGACTTATCTATTGAGTGTCCATTTCTACTACCCATCTTTTTTTCTACATTGCTTTTTTTTCCCCATAGGTGAGTTTCAATCTCAAGTAAACTATTTGGTTGCTTTCACATTGAAAACTACAGTTATTCCTAATCTATCTTCTTTCCAGACATTGAAGGTGTCTGAGTTATGCTATAAGAATGCATGCAAGCTTGAGCCACACAAATATAAAGATTACACACATTGCTGGGATCTCATGAATAGATAACTGGGGTGTCATTCTTCAGCCTATCTTGCTGTATTGTTCCACTTTGCTTTGTTTGTCAGAGATCCCCTGAGACTGGCTCAGACTGGTTAGAGCCTTGGTGCTGATGATGCCAGCATTGTGGGTTCGATCCCTGTATGGGCCATTCACTTAAGAGCTGGACTTGATGATCCTTGTGGGTCCCTTCAGAATATTCTGTGATACTTTGTCCCAGCAAAGCATTCAGTCTATCTCCTAGTGCTAAATATATGAAATAAATGGTTGTAAGCAGAAAAACTGGTATTTTTAGGGATCATCATAGGTTTATTTAATGTAAATAAATTCCGACCTTGTAGAATGTTTATGCTTATTAATTTTTTATTTACTCCTTAGTTCTAAAGTTGCCTTATCCCAATAGCATTAAACTAAAAAAATTTAGAAGATTTTCTTTGCTATAGATGTCTTGAAATAGGAATTTTCTCTTTTTTTCCCCCATCAATATAGATTTATCCAGGTCAGCGCAAACCTGCAGTGGACAGACTCTGTGTTGGCATCCGTCCTGGAGAGGTAGGTTATTCAATAACACTAGATCACATTCCATGGATCAGTTCAGATTTTATGACATTACTGATTTGCAAATTGGAAATACTAAAGAATATTATAAATTTTGCAATTTAGTGCTTTGGGCTTTTGGGAGTGAATGGGGCTGGCAAAACAACAACATTCAAAATGCTGACTGGAGATACTGATGTGACATCTGGAGATGCTATAGTGGCTGGCAATAGGTAAGTACCTTAAAAAAAACCCTATGATAATCCATTTATTGGGGTAGAACTGTCCAGATCATACTCTCAGTGATCCAGCAGCTCTATGGCACTGAGACCACAGCTAACACACATAAAGTATTTTATACCTTTAACACTCTGTTGTAAAATCTGTGGCTCAGTTGTAGTAATGCCAGCAGTGGGACAAGGCAAGCAGATCTACTGAAAAGAGCTCACAAACATAAGATAACCAGTCCAGCAGGGTACTTTGATCTGAGCTTTGGGATTTTCCTCTGGCTGTTTTTAGCATCTTTGTTTACACAGAGCTGGCATAATGGCATAAGTTAGTACAGTGTGATCTGGTATGTGCTTGTGTTAGTTTACTTCCAGGTAAACTAAATGTCCTGGTTTCTTAGATGTAGTTGGGATTTGATCCTTTGTCCATCATTGTGATTTGAACAATAACTATTTTGTTGCCAGGACATGGCCCTGGGCACCCTGCTGTAGGTGAGCTTGAGCAGGGTTGGTGGACAAGGTGACCTCCAGAGCCCCCTTCCAACCACAACCGTTCTGTGATTTTGTACTTCTCCTCCTACTACCAACAAAGTGTTAGCCTTTGTGTCCTGCTGTCTGTTCCTAGTGACCACTGAGTTGAAATCAACTACTTTTTTTGGTCTAGAAATAAACACCATTCTCAAAAAATTAGGTCTGAGTGGCTGTTTAAAGAACTTCTCATTAAGTTAGCTTGTACTTACACAGGAAAATGGGTGAGGGGAAATGGGCTTACACTCTTAACCATGACAGAGATGACTTAGGAATATGCTCCTTGCTCTAATATACAGAGAAATATTTCAGTAGAACATTTTATCTGGCAGAATTCATTCTCCTCTTAAAAGAGTTGTTGCCCCAGAAAATAAAGATTTAATTCAAACTGGTTTTCTTTATCTTAAAGCTAGTATTACAGAACAATTCCTTTGTTTCTCCAGTATATTGACCCACATTTCTGATGTCCATCAAAACATGGGATACTGCCCTCAGTTTGATGCCATTGATGACCTGCTCACAGGACGAGAACATCTCTACTTATACGCACGCCTGCGGGGGGTTCCAGCAGAGGAAATCAAGAGGGTAAAGTAATCTTGCTTTTAATAGTTATAGGTATTATTTGTGATGATTAACTGCATTCATAACAGGCCAGAATTTCAAAGTGGACTTGCCATCCCGTGTGTTGAAGTCTTGGAAGTGGTTCCTGTCATTTAGACAGTTAAGTACAAGACTGCACTAACAAATGCAGGTTCTCAGGCATTTGTGGTACTTGCAAAACTGTGGCAGCAAAAGTGGAAGGCTAAAGATGCAATTGCTATGACTCAGAACTGCACTGGTTGCTGTCTTATTCTTGTCTTTAAAGTTGTTTATGTATAAGAAAGAAAACATGAAGATTCCAGAAGAAAATAATTTAAATTCTTGCAGATAGGAAATCTACAGCTGAGGTTGCTTTATGGCTTTCTCTCAAGTAGTTGGAACTCCCCTCATCATCATCATCATCATCATCATCATCATCAATTTTTTGTACTTCCCTGGTCCAGTTCCAGAATGAATATGCTAAAACCCAGGGGACTGTCATGCTTCTGCCAGAAGAGCAATGTATCAGCAATCCTGTCTGTTATGCATTAGCTGCTGTGTGAAAAACATGGTCTTTCTCACAGGTTGCTGAGTGGGGCATCCAGAAGCTGGGCCTTCCTCTGTACGCAGACCACCTGGCTGGCACCTACAGCGGGGGCAACAAGCGCAAGCTCTCCACTGCCATTGCGCTGATCGGCTGCCCACCACTCGTCTTGCTGGTAAGAGTCATGTCACAGCTCTGTGACAGTGCAATGGAACACCTCGTGACACTGCCTGCTAAAGAGGTACAAAAGGTTTATGACAGTCCTGCCAAGCTCGTTTCTGCCCTCAACTTACATCCATTTTAATTTTGAGTTCTTTAATTTCAGGCATAGACTGGGATGCATAAATATATTTCCAGTGGATCCCAAGTGATTATGAAAGAAAGATCTTCAACAAAGAATGTTTTGAGATAAAATCTATAATCCAGATAAATCTGAATTTAAATCCTTGTTTGGTTTCAGTCGGCCACTTGTTGTCAGAGTGTAGCTACTCATGTAAAAGATGATCTTCTGGCAAATACCTTGCTGCCATCTCTAACAGAACAGAGGAAGACAGCTACCCTTTTGCAGCCTTTAATATCTTTGGAAGAAATTATACAGATTTATATGAAACTATACGAATGCTGAAATGTAGTTCTTATCAAAATATATTATCAGATAATTGCATATCTAAAGAGAAATTCTATATGCAATTACTACAAAAATTCTTTAGATTATACTGTACCGCCTTAATCTGTAGGCTAAAAAGACATACTTTAATGACATTTTAGTAGCATGGTTCTCAGTGCGATTTAATACGCCCTTACATGTATTCTGACTGCATAGGAAACAGTCAGATAAAATGTTTTCTCATAATTTCTTAAGACAAAATGTTCAATGAAAATTTTTCTATCCAAGATTTTCTTTACATTTTTTGGCACTAACTGAGTTAACTGATTTATGCAGGACCAGATCCTTAGCAGGTGTAAATCAGGGTAACTACATTAGTTTCTTGGATTGAGCAATGTCCTGTATGTTTATGTAAGTAAGAAGATTACGTGGTGAGAACTCATTCTCCTCTTACAAGCATGGCTGCCCAGAAAAAGCATTCATTTCCCTGTAACTGTGCCCTACACAGACAGCGTTGTGTTCGTACCTGTAGGTTCTTGTTACTTCTTTCCTTACTGCTTTGTGCCGAGACATCCATCGGTACCCATTCACTCATGCACTTCTCAAGGTGTATGTGCTTTCTCAAGGTACAGATTACAGTGGAGAAGCAATTATATGCTACAGTCCAAACAATGACTTGTTTCTAAATAGATTTTCTCTTTTTTATCTGATTCTCTGAATCTGACTGCCCTAACATTTCCTTTACAGGATGAACCGACTACTGGAATGGACCCTCAGTCCCGACGCCTCCTGTGGGACTCTATTGTTGGTGTGCTCAGAGATGGGCGAGCGGTGGTTCTAACCTCACACAGGTAAACACAGTTAGAATTCAGAATCCAAGAGTAAATGAAGTTCATCTGTTGGTTTTTATCTCAAATATCTGTTCTCTGTTTTGAAAGTATGGAAGAATGTGAAGCCCTCTGTACTCGTTTAGCCATCATGGTGAAAGGTACCTTCAAATGCCTAGGCACAATTCAGGAGCTGAAATACAAGTAAGTAGAATATTTTTATGGTGTTTTTTAATGGGAAAACTTAGTGTATGTCACGTGTACCGTTCTTCAGTGTTTAACCAGACCCATTTCTGGGTGCAACTCTGTGGTAATCCAGATAATCTGAGCAGATCTCATTTCAACGGTTATGCTATGCACCACTTCTGCAGGGCAAATACAGGGCTTCCTACAAAGCTACATCTTATGCAATAGCTTTCAAATACTGTTAATGTTTTCACTGCTGCAGAAAATTAATTTCCTTCCTGAATGACGAAACCATCTCTTCATCCAATTCCCAAATCCACATGTGCTTTCCAGGTTTGGAGATGGCTACATTGTCACTCTGAAAATCAAAGCTCCAAAGTCTGGGTTGCCTCCAGATCCTACTCCTGCTGAGCAATTCATACGCATGAACTTCCCTGGGAGTTTACAGAGAGAGAAACACTACAACATGCTGCAGTATCAGATTTGCTCCTCCTCTCTGGCTAAGATTTTTCGGTTAATAGTCTCCAATAAGGAAAACTTGCATATTGAAGAATATTCTGTGTCTCAAACAACTTTAGATCAGGTGAGTAAAAAGTAAAACATCCACGAGAAAGCCTGTCTTGTGAGAATCAGGCAACACAATGGAGATGTATCCAAACAGCTGAAAGACCAAAATGTTCAGAGTAGAGAATTATCTTTCACCTCTTTCTCAGGCAAAATTCCCAGGCCTCTCATCAAAGAGGGTGGATGAGTATGAATCTTTAACTTGTTCCCTGTATAAACAGGTGCCATTTGAAAGCTGGTAAGACAGCATTTCCCAGATGACAGAATTCATACAACCCATTCCTTCAGGAGCAGCATCTGAGCAAGGTCAGCAGTTTGGAATGAGGCTGAGCTGAGAATAACATTTTATTTTAAATAAAAGGTTTGGAAGGTGTTGATTCAGAGATACGGTGAGAAGCAATTAGACACAAAACCTGGAAAGCTCACTGGGACTTTTGGCAACACCCACTTCCTAGAGGGTATCAGCCCCATCTGTCTGCTTTCTTAAGTAACTGAGGGTCCACATATGCAAAGCTGTCTTCCATGGATGGGATTGCTAGATTGTCTTTCAGCTTCCTACTAAAATATTCTGTCTCCTCTTTCCTATCACAACCAAACTCACGCTGTGCAAGCTGTGCAAACCTTGCTGAACCCATCTCCTCCTTAAGAAAAAATAGAATTTAATTTGCCAGCAAGTACATCCAAAGGAAGGAAGTTACAAGAAAGGAATTTACAGGGAAGTTTATCAAAATAAATGAGGAAATCATGATCCTGGCTGATAACGCAGTGCCTCAGTTCAGTTAATGTCTATGGATTCCCTTTTCTGTCTCCTTCCTGAAGAGTGGTCATTCCAGTAACTCATCTCAGTCAAGAAAATTGAGACCTTTTCTGCTTTCCTCACACAGGTTTTTGTGAACTTTGCTAAACAGCAGATGGAGGATGAGGAAATTCCTTTGCATCCCCGTGCAGCTGGAGCCAGCCGCGAAGCAAAGGTGTCGCCTGCTTTGCGTCAGCAGGCAGTTGCATAGACTATTCTTACAGTCACCAGTGCTTAGTGTGTGTGCACAGGGCAAAAATGTGTCATACCAGAGCAGCACAAGGCTATAACAAAGGTTCCCACACTCAGTATTACACTGATTTTTTGCACCTTTCTGAGCACTGTGCTCTCAACAACAGCCCTAGCAACAGCCAACTTCTACTGCTCTACCAAGAACACTACATGACACGACAGTGTCAAAGGAAAGGCAAGTCCTTGCAATAGAATAAAACCTTCCTCTAACATAAAGTTGATTATAAGATACAAGAAGAGAAGTCTCATTCCTCCTTGTTGACATATAAATAGCATCAAAGACAGTTTCTCTATCTGGTGCTTTCAGGCTGGTAGGTTCTTCTTGTTTAACCCTTATGTCAACTGCTACCAGCCAGCAGACAGGTCCCAAGGCAGAGAGCATTGCCCAGCTTAGAAGCGGATTTCTGCCACGCTGATTCCTGCACGGGACTACCAAGGTCAGAACATCAGTGCTGGCTGATGGGTCTAGTGCTGGGAGATTGCTTCACTGTCTCACCAGGCTGCCAGTGAAAACAGATGGTTGTCTCAGCAAGAATAAAAAGAATTAATTCAGATCTCAGACCCAGACAAGAAACATGCTTTAAAAAAATTAATTAAAATGATCTCATACTCATCTTCAAGTTGCCTCAAATAGAGGCCAAATGTCAAAATGGAGATTAAAAAGAAAGAGAGTATGTCCAAATCTGCCAAAAGTTTTGTTTTCTCTTGGAGACCTGGAAAGATATCTTTGTTACTAAACAAGATCAAATTTTTCTTCTTTCCTGTGACTGGACATTAAGTGGGTGTAAAGTATGAATAGGGTATGTGCTTTCTCTCTCCTTAGAAGGAAAATTTCAACATGCTTGTACTCCACGCTGCACTCAGTGGGAAATCATTTGACATTTAGATCTTTTCTCTGGTTCACTGGTTCACAAACTAGTGAAAAAAACAATACTGAAAACAAATTCATAATGACATATTGCTTCAGTTATCTACCAGATCTGACCATTTCTAAGAAATCTTCTCTAAGATATGTCATACAGAAATAAAATCTGGGTCATGTATTTCTGCTTTGAAAGTTTTTGTTCTTCAATTGATGTAGATTTTTTTTTATAACAAGATTCTTGCTCTGTACTGTACAAAATATTACAAAACTTCAGCAACCAGCTGTAGCCTTCTCTTTTTGCCATAATTATTTCAACTGATTTCAAAACATAGTCTAGAATTTATTGCATATTTCATCCTTACAAAAAGTTGCAAAAATCTTTCTATACATCCATTATAGATAAATAAAGTAATTGTGAAACAAAACAGTATCTATGCATTCTCTTCATATTCTAAAATAGCTTCTTCAAAATATCCTTCAGATAGATTTCAGTAGCCTTTTTTACCAGATTTACACAAAACCCAACTAAGTCACACTGAACATCTTGTGAAAAAGAAAACACAGGAAGTCCAAAATGTAGCTAATTTTTCTCCCTGGCTCTGAAAATAGGAAGAGCATTCTGAGGACTAGCAGTCACTTCATGTAAAATACTTGGGTAAAAGGTCCTTTTAGTGTCGTAAGGAATTGTTACATGAAACCAGGCCAAATATCAAAGATATAGATCAGAGTGCTTCTGAACCTTATTTACTAGTATGCAATTTACTAATGAAGACCAAAAACAAACAAAAAAACCCCCAACAGAGGATGTTACATTCACAAATACAACAAATGCTTCTTACTTCAGACTCGTTTGGCAAATTAGGGGTTAGACCCAAATCAGGTTTTTGAGATATTGCCTATTTCTTTATTCCAGGAACCATTCATAATCTTTGGTAATCTTATTCGTTACAAAGCACCTGCCTCCAGGCAGCACACACTCTTCTTCAAGTCAAAGAAGGCAGATCATGCAACTGTCTCCAGGCCAGCTGGCCATGCTGGCTGAAGTGAGCTCTAGTAGTTAGCTGGTGTGTCCTCCTTCCAAGGTACTTCTGTCTTGCAGAATGCCGCTGCTAAATTTGGAGCTGCTTTTCAGCACAGACTTGTCAGTATTTCTGATCCATCAATCTAAATAGGCTAGTAGAGAAAAATCTAAGTCAATCAGGTTACAGTGAACTGCAGGGGCTTTCGACTACCAGCTCTGCAATGAAGCTTTATTTTTTAAGGTGCCTGTGAGTTGAGAATTCTTGAATGTAAGGAAGTGTAGCTTTCAAGTGCATACAATTTCCCTTAGCAGTGGTGATTAAACATGCACCAAAATCCTTTAAATTAATTCATTTATTTGGCAGGAGGTTTATGAGGTTTTTCTTCTTGAAGTTCTGTGCAACATTCAAATTAAACCTTCTTTTCTTACAACAAAAAGGGAATAATTGGCGTTCTATGCCTTGGATAATCCTTGAATTCTCGTAAGTAGGTGCAGTGTTTATCCTTTGCCCAGATTGTCATCTGAATGAAGCAAAGCAAGGTAAACAGCCCCACTGGAAGGAGAGGAGAAAAAGATACATTTCATTATCAGATTAAATACATGTTCTTGCTGCTGACATCACTTCAGGTTAAAGTACCAAAACATTACTCACCTGGAACACACTGAGTCATGATTGTGAAACTGATCCAGGTCCCCACCTGTTTTGGCCAAGGAAATTTAAAATATTTCTGGTGACAGCATTTGCATTTATGTCTCTATTGATCAAAATAACCTTGTCCTAGTACAGGTAAATAAAAAAGCCAAGGTCAGCCAGGTCAATTTCTAGTGTTAATAACCTTTAGCCAAGATGGTGAACAGTGCCTTGTTATCACAAACAAAACCTTCGTGTTTGCTTCCATAGCTATTACAATGACAAAATTTTAAGCATTTACAACAATGTCCTTTCTGCTTCTCTGCCTAATTTGTATTTGTCAGACCTCCATCAGTGCTAGGAATGGTAACTTTCTATAGTCTGAGACCAAATGCTCCTCTCTTTAACATCTGTTAATCTCCACTGAATTTAAAACCTGGTGCTGTCCTTCTGTGCAAGAGTGAATGTTACACTGAGTTGCACTGATTTTATCTGCTTTTGAACTCAGTCAGGAGTTTGGCTCCTGATTAAGGAGTATTAAATTATAAACTGATACAAGCTTCTAAAGCAGTCACCACCAACACAAGTGACTGTGTAACTTCAGAGAATGGGAAAGAAGACTTCAGCCTGTTTTCTCTAGCACAATATCTTCTATTTGTCTGACCCTCTCTTCTTGCCTGCTGTGATATTTCTAGGATCTTATGTTATAAATCCACCAGACATCCCCATCCCCTCATTACAACATTCAGTGGCAATCTCCCTGTCCCTGGCTGCAGAATTTGCACTGCTTTACAGTGTATCTGTCTTGTCTAGCAGCCACACTGAAGCACAGGAGGCTCAGAGTCAGGGCTGTCTATTCAAGTTTAGCCCCATCAGTATTGATTGCCTCAGGGGAGGGGAGGAAGAGCAGACAAGTTCCCGTCCACAGTCTGATTTAATGGGGTGTAGGGGAGGAGGGGAAATGTATAGAGCTCAACTGTTTCAGAGATTTCTCCCATGTTTAACATTCCAAAAGAAATGAAAATATATTCAGCAAAGCTAAAATCTAAACATCTTGTTTGAAAATACATACCTCATATGTATAGTTAGGGCAAGATACAAAGAAAAACAGCCATGTGAAAGGATTCTTTGTTGGATATGGGATCTTACGGGTTTTGGATCCTATAGATTAGAAAACAAATCACAAAATATTCACACTCCTAAATACATATAAAGACAACCCAACTCTGCCTACTCCTGTGTCTCATGACTGTGAGAGGGACAAGCAGGATATGGGGAGATAGGGTGTCCTCTGGACTCACAAGAAGAAATAGAATAACTGTGGGGAAATGTTCTGGGCATTAGAAAGTCATCTACTTATGCCTTTGATCACAGTCACTCCTGTAAGAAGAGGTATCTCAAATTTTAAATTTAGAAGTTAAAGGTTTTCTCAAATTGTCACAGAATGGGATTTTAGCAGTCATAGCTGATCGCTGCCAGATGTTTGGCTCATGCCCAAGGAACCCTGATCTGCACAGAGATCTTGTGCCCCCTACAGAAGCCGGTGAAATTACTTTTCCTTGCTCGCCAAATCATAGCTTTTACTAGCACTGTTTCCTTTTGCACTGCCAGTGTAACCAATATAACTGCTCCCCCCAACACAACCTGGCCCTTAGCAATAAAAATTACAGTAAGATAGGAAGTGCAGTTCAACAGTCTGATGTTGGATTCTTTGCACTGTTTGATCTCCCTTAGAATCCAATCTTTACAGTGCTGAGCAACCTGTGCTCCCACAGCAGTCAGCTGACAGGTATCAACACCCCCCAGGATCAGGTCTTTCACAAGGCAGAGTAACTTAAGAAGTACTGAACGGCTGTGCCGAAGTGAAAAATGATTATTCAGTTTTTACCATTTCTCCGGAGGTCACTGAGTGCAACATGAATGGAAAAATTTCCAGCTTCACACAGCTGCAAGAAAAAGTATGACAGAGTTAAAAATGTGCTTCCCTTCTATTTGTTTTTCTTCCTTTTGTTATTTCCTGGGGTCCTTTAAAAATTTAGGAAAAGGAAAATAATTTGTTGTAAACATAATAAATATCCTTAACCGAGAGTGCTGTCTGACAGGAGGATATCTTCATTCAAACATGAGTCTATATACTCTGTTATATATTTATGATATTTTCCAGAAAATGTGGACTCTGTGTCAAAAGATCAAATTTACTACTTAGATAATCCCCATGAGATCTAAATAAAACAATGGGGATAAAAGTAAATCCAGGAGATACTTGCTTTATCTTTTGGTTATTCTTATGTCTTTAAAAACACCCGAAAATGGATTTGCATAGTTTTGGTTTCTCAAAAGTTATTAAAATCCCAAAGAAGATACAGGTTGAACTCTAAGTAAATTTTCTTCCCTAGAGTATAATTGCTATGAATCATGAAGTAAAATTGACCCAGCTTCCTTCACTGGTTTTAAAGGATGCTTCCCCAATCAATTATAAAGAAAGTGCATTGAAATGACCCATTTATATGATTATGGACAGTCTCCAGTGTCTGCAATGCATAACCATTAAAGCAAATGACTAGTGGTCAGAGCTCCTAAGTTTTATTCCCAGCTCTGTGCTCTCTGTTATGGAGTCTCTCTATAAAATGTGAATAGGTTATGAACTCATAGAATTTTCATACTAGGAAGCTGCTTTGAGATCCTGCAGTCACTGACAATTAATTTGTCAAAGTGAACAGCTGATGTGCTAAACAAGTTACGCAGACGTAGGAAAAATCTTTGTTGACCTTTGTTGGCTATAGTGTATGAAATGTTCCTAGGAACTATGAGAATGAACAGTGATGAAGAATTTTGATTCATAAGGAAAGCTGTAAAATTTTCTGAAGCTCAGCAAAATGAAACTCTATCCCTGAACGTGATCAGTAACATACTTTCTTAGTTGGTCAGTTCTCTGAGTTTTATGATCTGTTGTGATTCTTAACGCTCAAGAAACAGTTCACAAAACAAACTCACTGGCTTTTAAACATAGTGTCACAAACTGGTAGTTCCAGCTTCTTTTAAAGATTATGAGAGATCATCCCAGCAGTTAAATATCCTAGTCTTGGAATGGATGTTGAATGAAAATATTCCCTTGTGTACAAAACCACATTAAAACCTGACAGATTTACTGTTCTGCATGTAAGTGGTCAGCTTTAGTACTATGTTCCAAATGCTCAAGTTCTAAGTATCTGCTTATCCTACTCACTCCTCCACTTATACAACAGAAAAAATAAAGCAAGATATTTTAGCATTTTATAGAAAGAGCAACAAACCTACCAGAAACATGATCACAGCAAAATTTATCTGTTTTTTCCCATAAGCTATTAAAAAAAAAAGTTTACATATGATTAGTACTAGTACGCAAACACAACGGTACTTAAATCATTGTGGGTTGTTTTGCTACTTACAGGGAGGAGTGTAAAGAGGATGATTGATGTAATATGCAAGCCAAGCTGCAAATCCCCAATAATAAAAGCAGTTCTGAAAAACAGGCAATTTTTCTTTGTTTTAGTACAATCCTCTAGGCTAGTATTCACTGCAAGGACTGTTGATAACAATGGGCTAATCCTTCAGCTTACTGATAAAACGACAAAAAATGGCAATACTAAGTGTGGTAAGGTGGGAGAAGATAATAGGAAATAAAAAAAGGATGTAGTGCTCACAGACTTAAGATTTCATCTCAAGTATCTTCGAGCTGTTAAGTTTATAAACAGTTTTAGAAAGTATGATCACACTATTGAAAATATCTTGTCTGGAAAGCTATTGGGCAAAGTTAAGTACATACACACTATATGTTAAAGAGAGATTTGTTTTGCTGACAAAAACATGTCTTTGTAAAATCAGATTTAGGCACTGCCCTCTCTTCCCTATTTATTACTTTTCACTGCCCATTCTCTTACCTGTCCTTCTTCATCCCATCAGTTTGCTTTCTTTCCCATGCTTTAACTTTTCCTACCTAAAATCATCATGCCTGATGCTTTCCTCTGCACTTGCACTGTGATATCTTTACTTTGTCCCTTATGCTGCTGTCCTTCTCCTTCTGTGATCCGGCTTCCATTCTCTAAACTCTGACAACACAGGTGTCATTAATGGCTGTACTGACTCACTCCTGACCAATCTCAGAGCTTGTTCACAGGCTTCATCCCTGAAAAAAACTCCTTACAATGACAATCTTTACTTCTTGTTTGGTTTCCTTGGCCCTGCCTCCTGTGGGGTTTTTTCTGATGCTCATTGCTGCTTCCATAACTTGGTGACAGGTTTATCTTCTCCCTCCTTACATATATGTGGGTAGGAGGGAGGCCCTTTCTTGGCCCCTTCCTCTTTTCCTCCAGGCTGTAACCTCTAGGAGCTATTTTCTTGCAGGCAGACTTTAACCTTCATCAACAACTCATAAACTTGCCTCTCATCACTGAAGTCTTCTTTTACCAAACCTAGTGCCTCGGCGTGTTCATTTATCACCTGGACTTCAGCAAGACCAAACCCGAGCTATCATCCTTTCATCACTCCCCCTGTTCTTTTCCTTCACCTTATCTTTTCTTGTATCCTATTTTCAATCTTGAGTAAAACACTGATCATCTTACTCTTTCTGGTGACACTTTTTTCTTGGCCTTCCAAATGGGTTCCTACACCTTAGACATTTCTAGGTGTTTCTGCTTTCTCCTTCACAGCTTTGCTTTCCTGCTCATGCAGGCAAAATTCTTATCCAAGGCTGCATTCTTTTCTGTCTGACTGATTTAACTTTATTTTTTTGCTTTGGATTTTGCAGTCTTTTCCCCCTGTATATACCAGAACTGCATTTCTAGCAATAATACCCTGAAAAAGTGATTACCTCAGCGTCTGGAACCCGCACTAGCTGACTGCAGTGTCTGATGGTGCATTTTTCTGAAAATGCTGGTGCCCCCTCATCTGCTGCAAACAGTAGGGTCAAACATTCAGTTGCATTTCCACCTTCTTTTCAGAGTTAATTGAACCACTGAAGTGCCCAGAGACCTTTTGGGTATGCTGTAATACAAGCACACAGTATGTCCTTGCTCTGAGATTATATATTAAGAGATAACTGATGAGAAAGAGCAAATTATTAACCAGTAATTACAGGTTAGGTGGGACAAATGAGCAGAGAAATTAAATAACTTCCCTGTGATGATTTCATTTTTCCCCAGGAAATGCAGCAGAATCAGAAGAGTGACTTCAGTTAGGGACAATCTATTTAGTGTCCTATCCATAAACTGCTACTTCCTCCCTAACACTAGCTTCTTCAGCCAGCTCTTACAATTCACTAATTGCTGTACAAACTGAGGTGGAAACAGTTGCTTGTAATCTTAGAATGGCACCCTCAGAAAAACCTTTCCTTAGCTTCACAGCTTGGCACAGGATGGAACATATGGCAATGGATTTTAGTACAGTAAAATTAAATAAATTGATTATTGTGGCTCAGCCCCCAAAAATACATGTTGTAATTAAACTGAACAAGTACTATTCAGCCAAAGAACATGATATACTGCAAGAGTATTCCTCAGTTATAAGAAAAGGAGTCTACCACTGTTAAGGACCTTAGCATTAGTACTATAAATGCCCAGATCCCACTAGAAGCCTTATTGCTCATACAAAGGCCTCTAGTGAGGTTCAGCTAGGAACAGCAGAGTACATGCAGACTTCATAAACTTCAAAAGAAAGTGTTTCTTTTGAAAGAAAGCAAATCTTTCATATTCTAGGTGGATAATAAAGCTTTACAACAACCTCTTACAGGTCAAGTTCAGATATTGCAGGGATCCCATGAATAAATTATTCCTAAATTCGTGAAGTTATGGTTAGGATTTTTGTCCGCTCTACTGCAATTGATGAGCCCTATTTCTTGATCCCTATTCTCTTTGTCTTATTATATTGTCTTCCGGTTTAATGGTATTTATGAGGTCTAGTGTTTCCTTTCCTCCAGATGTTTTTCTAGAAAGCGATGATATCCCTTCTTTTTACTCATGTAAATGTTCATGGGTAAAGAAAGACCATGTAAGACTAATCATGATACTAATTTTTGAGGAATTCCACTGGTACTTTCCTATTATTAAAGGTCTGACAGATCCTTTTCTGGCACTTTCCTTCAATTAGTTCCTTTATTACCACACAATTGCTGCATATTAATCCCTATCTTATTCACCTTGAGCCAGTTGTTTGTTTACTAAGTCCAGATAAACCAGTTATTCTACCTTTGCAATGCCTTGAAAAATCAGGTATCTTAGAAAGAATTACACTATCTTAATATGTAGCATGAAATGCTTTTGGTGAAGCTGCTGTATTGTAGGACATAATTTATTCCCATTTTCATTTGGGAAAAAAAAGGATGAAAATCACAAATCTCATGGTTTGTGTCCTGTCTCAGATTTCTGCTTATTGAGACTGAAGTGTCTCCTGTTAAGGCATTCCACTGTTCTTAGGAAATAAGCTACCTATATCTGCTGTGTATGTGATCAAACACTGAAAGTAGGAAAGTTTTGTCTACCATTTGAATGTGATGGAAAAAAGTGAAGATGATGTGATATTTTTCTCACTGTCACAATTTTGGAGTAACACCACCCAGGTCAATGAAATTATAAAAGCAAATCAAACCCAAGCATTGCTAAGCACGTAAAATAAGAACTGTCAGCAACTTTACAGATGAAAGCAAGTGCCACCAGCCTGAGAAGATGGAAAAGAGGAAGTGATCAGAATGACCGGTGAAAATATCAGTTTTAGCATCAACAGTTTGTATGGTCTGAAAGGAACAAGTAGTTGTCAGAGCATTGAGAAAACGAAGATTTATCACACTGAACGGATTTTTTTTCGAGGTAAAGTTGCTCATTTATCTACTGTTTAACATGCATTAGCTACTGTTGTGTCAAGATCTGTGAACCTTCTAACAATGCCTGCACTCTTGCTGCAGGAAGCACAATAAGTTGCTAGGGAAGATTCTTTTGGAGGGCCACTGCTCCACTACAGGCCCTTCTTTCGTTTCAAAAGCTACCACCAGAACGACCAGAGCCACTGGACAGTAAGGAGGTAGCCACAAGGTAGAGCTTCCACTGCTGGAAGTATCCCTGGTAAAGCAAATTACAAGGGACTGTCTAAATCTCAAATGTTAAATACCCAAGTGCTGATACCACAGGCTTTTCCAGTTGAGATGATAATCTCTTGTCTTCCTTAGTATAAGGCGTATTTTTGACAACTAGTGTGTGCTTTGTTGCAAACATTTGTAAAACAACTACAATAATAATAATAATAATAATGGCCCATCTTCGCGAACGAAGATTTGGGGAAAGGTCTTTTACCTTTCCAGCCTGCGCAATGGATTTTTTAGGTGAGACACAGCCTGCGCTGAACTGAGCCCACCCTTTAATCCTAAGGTTCATCTGCCGGGGCCAAGCAAGCTTGGACAATGGCAGTGAGGTCCTCAGGACGTAGGTTTGTTTAGAGTGTCCTTCTCATAGATGGATGGCCTCACAGGGCTAATGGGTTCCATCTGCCCGGGAGGGACTGGGAATCGAACCCGGGTTGCAGCGGTGAGAGTCCCGCATGCTAACCACTAGGCCACCAACAACTACATAACCATGCATAACCATGCAGTCATTGTACTACTTTGCAGATATCTAGGAAACAGGGAGTCTGAATCCCAACAGTTTCCCTGTGCCACAGCAGTGCTGGTAATTTTAGGGAATGCTCCTGTGGAGAAGAAAATGCAGAACAACCAAGATGCCTTTTGCTGGATCAAAGGTAAATTAACAACAAAGAAAATGTACGGAGCAAAGAAGATGTAAAATGATTGTTACAAAAAATAGTTGTTTTTTTTAAAAAAGCAACTCTCCCAACATTGTTCCTGCCTGTACCACCTTTAAAGTTAACATTGTTACTAAAACCTTCACACCCAAGGAGCTGGCTGAGTGAAAAGGAAGGGTATGCTGAAGGTTTAAAGTTCTAAAAAGTAATGAGACTACTATAATATTAGTAATAATATGGCAGCATGTATGTTATACAATAGTGACATTAAGAAATCTTCTAAAAGAACTACAGCTTTATGGGTGAGATTTGTTGTACATTGTTACAAAAGCCACACCAAAAAGTCCGTGCTGCAGAGGCAGAGCATAGATTGGGTAGGTTGGATTTGTAAGGGGGGCTGTGGATAGGTTCTGACACAATTTACCTTCACAATTTTCCTCAGTGGCATAGTCCCACGGGAGAATCGATGAACAAATACTGTTTCAATCAACCTTTTGATGTAGTGGAAAGAATGGCAGATACATGCCAAGCTAGAAACAGCAAGACAAAAGCATTTAAGAGTGCTTAAAAAACCAAGAGTGGCAAGACATTTGGAATAAGACTACGAGAAATACTGCTCACGCCTGCAAATAGACTTACTTAACTACTGGGTGCGGACTTGATGTAAACCTCTCATCCAGTCCATAGACAAAAGTCATGCGGAAATAAAACAGAAAATAGATGAACAATGGACCTGTATATTCTATCAAAAATACCTGCAAAAAGAGAGAAAATAATTAGACAGCTGAATTAGATGATGGTTTTGCTTTGGTTTCTTTGCAATAACTATTGCAGTGGGATAAACACTTCCACTGACCCAGGATGGCACTAAGAGAGGCAGAGAGGGAATAGCAATTTTGGGATTGGGCTATGAAACTGGTAGACATGCACGTAAATGTTTCGCAATGATTTGCCTCAGTTTCATTCAAACAGCCATTGCCAGCGCAGCAGACACAGTATGGGTATGAAAAGATAACAATGTCAGCCCATAGATCATAACAAATACGCATGCACATTACATTTATGCAGCTCTCACCCTTCTCTCCCACTCAAAACTGTTTCTTTATTTTGAGTTAAAATGAAATTTGGTGAAGAATTTGTCTTGAAAAAGAATAGTTCTGCTTCTACTAAATGAATTTTGTTTAAACTGGAAACAGCTTGTAAGTGTTCACAGTGACCCCATCTGTGTGAACAGTTAGCACAGCAGTTGTCCTGGGAAACAATAATTTCATTCTATGTTCGAACAATCTTTAATTTGAACACAAAGAGAAAAATAAAAAGAAAGAGGAAAAAAAAAAAAGAAAGGAAACCAAAGAAGCTATTCCCTAACTTGATTTCATTTCAGATAGGTGTGCATTTCTTAGGAACATCACTCTAAACCGAAGTTAACTTTGGACCAAATATTAACAGTTGAATTTTCCACACTTCTGTAAGTGAGGAAAGTAGGCCCATACCTCATTTATGGAGAAAGAAGGGAAGTTGATTGTACTTCTTTCAGAAAACCCCCCAAACAAAAAACCACAAACAAACAAACTCAACAACAAATCAAACAAAAAAAACCCCAAATCACTGTTTTCTAATGTGTTTAGAGTTATTTTGATACTCAGAAAGTTGTGTCATTGACTTCTGTTACAATCAGCATTTTCTCTGGGGCAGATCAGATTTGGTTGTAGATGAAAAGTTTGTCTTTTTTATTTGATAATACTGAAGTATTTCTTGGCTTATGTTTGAATGAAGCAGCTTGAAGGGCAGGGAGAGCAGAACGTAAAAGAAAGATTATGGAATGGCAGAAGCCTGGTGTTACTCTGCACTGTGATATTTTGGTATATATTAATGTATGTGTGTCTTGGAGTCTACACTGCCATTAGAAGTTTTTGCCTGTCTTCCTGTTTT
Source organism: Neopelma chrysocephalum (assembly GCF_003984885.1). Lineage (NCBI taxonomy): Eukaryota > Metazoa > Chordata > Aves > Passeriformes > Pipridae > Neopelma > Neopelma chrysocephalum. The sequence continues at coordinate 6,302,568 of NW_020897760.1, read as the reverse complement.
TTTGGATTGTATAATAGCTGCCTGATTTATCAGCATTGCATCCAAAAAAATAATGTGAAGATTCAGTCTTGCAGAACATTTGACTTTCTTTATTTTACCTCCTATTAATGTTGTCTTTGCTATTTGTAGTCAACACAAGATTTTATTAGTGTCTCATAGCTAAGAAATGGTAAATATGCCTTTAAATTATGGGGTAGTTTTCCTTTGATGTTGTGCTGTTTTATTGGAACTACTGTAATATGTGCAGCAAGGACCTTCTAAAGAGTTGGAAGGGTCACTGGTCACCTCACTGCATAATAAATAGCAGTGCTGCGTTGCCTGCCAAGGGAGTTGTGATAGAATTTGCATTTGAGCTAAGACAGTAAATATGCAAGGTCCTTGTGGATGGCTACTAATATTGCAGAAATTATCAGCTGTCGTTAGCTTGACACAAGCACCCTGGGACACAGTCACATGCAGGCAGCTAACGGATCTTACTGTCTGAATTTCCTTGCTGAAGTGACTTCAAGTACTGGCACGTGAAGTTGCTCACAGGCCTCTTTGCAGGAGAAATTTACAGCAGTATAATCCTAATCTTTGTCAGGAGTTGCACAGGTCCTGTGAAGCAGTCCCCAAAGGCATTTAGACACCTAGTTCCTAGTGATTTTGCAGTAGACATCTAAATCCATTTGAGAACCTGGACCTTAGTTCTGTAGAGTCAACGTACCCTGCAGCAAGTTTTCCACTGCTACTCTCCCAATGAACCAGGCATTCACAGTAACTGTTACTGCTTTCCCTGATTAAATGAACTGAAGCAATGAGGATTCATTGCCTGCATCCACTATCAGAGCAGACATCATGCAGAAATATTGGAGAGAGACAAAAAGTGGTGTAAGGATTAATTATGGAATATTAGCCATTAAAATGGCTCAGACTTGAAGCATAGCTCACCGTAGTCCATCCTATCTGTGGCCCTAAATCTTTAAAGTATAAGGTAGCAGTTGTGCCAACAGGGAGGTGCTGCAGGATTTCTTCATCCCTCAGGGACTTTCCTTCTGAGAAGGAAAGAAGTAATTACGTCTCAGTGAAATTCAAGTCAACTTTGGTAGCATATTAGCTTTATATTGTGCTTTAACCAATCTGTGAGATTCTTTGATGCGACATGGGTTTATCGGAATCTCAATAAAAAGACTAAGAATATTTATACTTTATTTTTATTTATCCCTGTAATCATATATAAGCCTGGATCCTCTATTCACACCAAGACAGTTAAAAGAATTCTCAATCCTATGTATTGCCTGCCTATTCTAGTAGACAGCAGAATTTGCTGATGGGTCACTGCCCTTCAGCATAATTTGCTGACCTCCTAGTCACCTGCACCTCTCTCTCTCTCCTCTCTCTTCCACTCTTCTCATTGCTCATCATCAAACAAACATAAGATAGGATAAGCTGTGATTGGAAATCTCTCCTACAGAAATTTTCATTGCCTTTGTTTTCCCAAACAACCAGCTAGGAGGTGATTCCACATGAGCTAGTACTCGAGCTTTTAATGCCTAGGTTGGGGAAATCTCCAGAAGGCCAGCATTTTCTCATGGCAAGTCTCACAACATTCATGAAGGAATCTTACAAGGTAGACCTTCGAAGAAGGAAATAAGGTACTCATACCTTTCTTTTCCATGGATAGATTTTACAAAATGGACTAATCTTCTCCAGCATACTTCTAATGGACTGTTTAAATAAAATAATGCTTAATGAAAGCAAAAGAAAAAATGTTTTATGTTTTATACTGAGTACTAAGATGAATTTACACAGTTTGGCCATTAGACTTTCTTTTGTGCACTGAGGCCATGTACTAAGAGGCTTCTAGTAGCAACACCTACAACTGAATGAAGTCAGCCGGCTGGCATCAGCTTTGTCAGCAATTGCTACATCCATGGCAATGTGTTTTGCATTAGCTCACCTCAAAAGAACTGTAATTCCTGCCTGGGAGCAGAGGATTATGTGAATTGATCGCTCAGACTCACAGCCCTTTTTAGTACTCCCAGCTGAGCCTCACCGTGGAGATCATCTCACTGCAGCTAAGGGAAAATTGATATCTAGATTCTGTGCTGCCTGTCTTGAAAGCAGAAGTTAAAGAGCTCAGTAGTTAGAAAGTGCACTGGAACAATGTGCAAACTCCTCAGTTAATTACCAAGCACCGGGAACCAGGCGCAATGGTGAAACTTTGTTCAGTACTTCCAAAGAATTGTATTTGTTATGGATTCTCTTCAGCCTTCAATAGTGCTAATTAACATAGCTGGAAACTCAAGAGCTAATAGCCATTAAAAGTACACCTTTCATGCCAGGGCCCTGCTCAGAGTTTAGATACTCTAGTCCTCACAAGTACTTACTTGGATCAAGTTTTATTGACTGCCTTGCTGGATACCACCGAGGATCTGTAAGACCATACAGAATAGTGTGATATACAATGTTTGGTTTAGGTCATCCACTATTATAATGAATGCAACACAACAAGATAAGATTTAGTTAAAGATTTTTATGAATATTTATTCAACAATAATATCAGTGATGATTTATGCAGCAGAAAAATTACAAAGGTGTATTAGGAGAGTATAAAATAATTATACTGAAATCTCACTGTGATCACATTCATGTGCAGGTTATCAGAACTATGTGTGTGTATATCACGTTTCAAATTATGTAATTTTTTCCTATTTATATAGTGGATATTCTGATGTGATGTGAGCTGCTGCAGAAGTTATACTCACATAATTTATGGAACATCAATCTGATCTCTCTAATTGTGGCTTTTGGTTCCACCTAGGCAACAAAAATATTGCATATGTAAGATGCATATTTTGAAATACAAGTACTAGGTTTAAAACTATTAAGTCAAATAGAAATGTGACTTAGAAAACGTAACAGTGTAACTTTCTTACAGATGTCTAGCCTTGGGAAGAATGATTCAAAGTATGACAGGAAAAAGGAAGGACAATTTTTGACACGTGTTTCAGAGGCGGCTTCTCTAGCAGCGATCAAGAATTACTACAACAGCATTGAAAGCTCCTTCTGGAAAAGGGTCAAAGTACACTGCACTTAGTATGAAGTTTGCATAATTGTTAAAAGTGGCCAAAGAAAGGCTAGCAGGAGATGAAATACCCTTCATAAACATTAAGTTTACTTAAGAAAAGTTATTAATTTCTAAAAGGTCACCTACCCTTTTAAACAGATTTTTGTTTTACCTTATCTAGGAAGCATAGCTGTTTCTTTGTCTCCCAATCAAGGATTTCCACCTGATGGGACACAAAATGATAATTAATAATTATTGGCTAAATAATGCCTAAATTCTTAGTTGATTCCCAAATTCACAATCATTGTTCAGAGTGAGACACCATTTTATTCTGGTCTGCCAATTGTGTTAAAAACCCTCCCAATGTTCTCAAGAGACAGCTTTAATCATAGCCAGCTTCTGAAAGCACTTGACTTGCAAGAAAAAAAAAATATTATTGCCAAATGAATAGTCTTCCTGGATATATTCAGAAGCAGAAGTAGCTCACTTATTGATCAAAACACATCGATCTAGGGTGTTTTCTTATACTAGAGCAAGAGGAACAAATAAGGGATAGAGAAACATCACAGGAATCACTAGGGAACAGTATTATTATTATTATTCATAAAATTAAACAGTTTGGGAAAAGAATTTAAATATGTATATATATGCATGTAAGCAAATATTCTGAGTACATACAGCTTAAAGATCAATGTGTATTTTTCCCAGAATATTTTAATTGTAAAGAGAGTGGAAAATATTGGTGGACATAATGAATAAATGCAGCTAAATATCTGGACTTCAGAAACTCTTTAGCTGTTGTTATAGGAATACTCAGTGTTACTCTTGCCTCTCAGATCACCTGTTTCAGTAACTACAGAGTACCATTTTAAATTCCAAGTAGTCGTTAAGCTACAGCTCTGAAAAGGAAAGTTTATTTTCCTGATCAAATGCCCTTTGGCAAAAAGTCATTATTTTAATCAACAGTCAAGCAGAAAAGCCCCCAAACATTTCAAAGCCCAGTTGTAGCAGGCCACCAAAACCTAAAATACAGTGATGGTGTGTTAGTTTAATTTGTTCTCATCAAATGCTGTAATGGAACTTTGTGGTATAGCTACGAATGAAAGTTCAAAGCTTATCTTAGTACCAAAGAGTTTGTTGCAGTTGTTGGGGCTTTTTTATATACACATCTAGCATTAATTATGTTTGGTATTAACTGGCCAAGAGGATAGATTAACTTTAGACTTTAAATATGATTCCTCACTAAAAATAGGAGTCACGGTCCAGTATCTTTCTAATAGGGCTGCTTTGAAGAGATCGCTTGTTTAGAGTATCTTATTTCCTTGTTTTACATGTCCCAAATGGTTCTTTCTCTATTGGTGCAGCAATAGAGCACTTCAGCTCCAGCCAAAACTATCTCCACAAGAGATACTAATGCCACAATATTTTCTACCTGTGCACTGTAAGTCTAACTGGGACATCAGGGGAGGTAAGCACTGTTCCTCCTTTGTGATATGTAATAAATATGTGACAGATTATTGGGGTATGTTTTCCCTTAATTTTTTGTATTTGAAATAACACAAATTGCAAGTTTCAATGTCTGTTTGTGTGAAATCTCCATGAGAAAGCAACTGAAGTGGATTCTTTTCCCAGAGGTCTATTCTTGAAGTATGTCATTCTGAATCTTGCAGCCCACAGAACAAGTGCAGGGCAGGGAATGGTGAGAGGCAATGTGTCCAGTTGGAATATGGAAAAATTCAGATACAAGGAATTTTTTCACCATGATTTCAGCCAAATATTGGAAGTAGTTGCTTAGAGACGATGTGCAATCTTCATCCTTGGAGATATTTAAAACTGGACTGGGCAAGACCCATTGCCATACAAAGCTGTATCTGCTTTGAGCAAGAGTTGGACTAAATGACTTCCAGAAGGCCCTTGCAACCTAAATTGCTCAATGTTTCTTTTTCTCCTTTTTTTTTTTTTTTACTTCAAACATTTTATTTACTTTGCATTACTTTCAAGATCCAAGAAATATCAAACGTTCTTTCCCTTTTCAGAAAGATGGATGCAGGAACACAGCTTTAGATTCCACTCCAGTCCATAGAAAGTTGTGCAACAACAGAGTGAAAGCAAGGTGACTGTTTTCTCTAATTATCACATCTCTTGGCTGTATCATAACATCCCCCAGTGTGTAGATGTTCCCTACAAAAGGGACAGAAAAGCCTGATCCAAAGCAAGAAATGGTGTCTTTTCCAAACATAACGGCCAATCCCATGAACTGACATGGCACTGAACACAGTGTTTCCAGTCTTCAGGCACAGCACCAAGCCAGTTAATGTATTGGTTGGCAACAGTTTTTAGATACCCAGCAATCTGTTCTTGGAACACTTACTAATGGGAATCATCTCTTTCAAACATAAATTGTTTGCCTCAGAGAACTTTAATTTCTTTGTGTTTTCAAAGCATTTAGCACAATAGGACGCCAGCGGTTGGCCTGCACTAGCGTTCCATGACTTACAGTCCACTTATTTGGTGAATTTTTAAAGGCATTTTCAACTACAGCTTCTCTAAAACTACTTTGAGTAGAACTTAAATAGGCAGATCTGTGCAAGATGTTAAAAACTTCTATAAGTGACTACAAATATATATCTTTGATGCTTAGAAGACAAATTCGTTCTCTTGCATAAGGATTAAAGATTGATAGTGTCATTAATAAAAGCAAAAATCTTGACTATTTAGAACAGGCTGAGGGCAAAGAATAATCAATATACTATATAAGCAGCTGTTAAATTTTTATTCAGAAAATAAAAAGGTAAAATGAAGGGAGAAAAGTTTATTCATAAGAGAAAAACAGAAAGAGAAAAGTGTTTAAAAAGAGTTTTTAAGATGCAGTGTCTCTGCAATAGGATTACAAAAATATAGTCAACCAAATTCCTGCAGTTTAAAGCCATGTCAAGTGCTGAAGGATCAACAGATCTTCAAAATGATGTAATGACTATTATGGAAATATTGACACATTTATCATGTCTGTTCATCTTAGAAGTTTTATTTTAAGCCATTTGTAATCAGCAGATTAAGTAAACTGTAGCTGAGCGAGGCTTTGTATGCACTGACATAACCATACCTTATATTGATTTTTTTGAAATTACTCAGTTATTAAAAAAAGATTACTTCACAGTATAGGAACCAATCACCAGTCTGAGAAAGAGTAATGCAGAGTGAATTCTCCCTGAACTGTTAGAATGCTTACGGAAGTCAGTTTTCTTGAATTTAACTTTAAAAAGCAATCCAGTGGTTGCTGCAGTCCTAATTAAATCTTTCTAAACATTTTTCCTATGGAATTAGCCATTTGCTCTATGTCCTTTGACTTTTCTGGTAGACTGTGTTGTTCCTGAAGGAAGTAAGCATGCCTTAGTATGATCTCACATTAGGGCATATCAAAAATAGCCTTCTTGAAGTCAATAGAGTTAAGCCAAAGGGAAATTGCTGTAAGTGTACTTACACTGAAAATTATGTTTGTGCTGCTGCTGCTGTTACAATTGACTTTCATCAGTCTGAAACTTCCCTTGCACAGGAATGTACTGTTGCAGATGATAAGTCTAAGGATCCATCTAGAATTGCATCTTTCTGTAACAGCCAGGAGCAGGTGACTCAGAAAAAGTAATAAAACAGGGCAAGATTGTAGTGACTTGGGGAAGGGAAGAGATAGACACAGTGATTGTGATTCTCCTGCATCAGAAGTGCTGCCTGTGTATTTAATAACTTTTCATGGATTTTTTTCCTCAATTAGTTTATCCACTTGCCTTTTAAACCTCTGTAAACTTTTTGCATGCACAGAGTCCAGAGGCGAGGAGTACCGTAGCTTAGCTACATGCTGTATGAGGAATTCCCAAAGCAGAACCAAGACATGTGTTCAGTCACAAAGCAGTATTTCATCATCTTACCTGTGAAGTGCTGTACCTTATTCTGTAAGTAGTCCAACTAAGTAAAGCCTTACCTCTTTGAAGAAATTGGCTCATATTTCATGAGACTAGAATCTTATTACGTTATTTCACTGTGTATAAAGAGAAGAGATACAGTGACGCCCATACTCAAAAGGTTTCATAAAATTAATTTTCACTTTTGTAGAATTTAGATGTCTAACATTTACAGGTTCACAAGATATACACTAGGTACGTACCCAGCTTCTAAGTTCTGCTCCTGTGCAAGCCAACAGGCACCAGTATCTGAACTGTGCTGAAACTCACTGTGCATCTTTATTTCTTCCACCTGTTTCAGGTTTGTTAGTTAGACATGCTCTCATCTAAATCCCCAAAGACCTTGATTCAGTAAGCATCTTTATCCCAAGGTCAGCACAATGCACAGCATTTAGATTATTTCTGGATGAAACTAAACTGTCAGCAAAGGAGTTGATCTAGTTCTTCATGTTTTATATGTAATAGTTAGACACATACCAGGAAGTGGGAAAATTGCTTTAGAATGTCTTTTGCCATTCCCCACTCCTCCCACAGAGGGAGACCAAAAAGTAGAGGCAGGAGAGGACAGGGGTGTATTCCAGTGAAAAGGGCAGTCTACTACCAAAGAGAAATCCTAAGTTTCTTCCTCTGTGGGCTCCTTCAAGCACTGCTCACTTCCATTCTAATTCTGTTCAGTATTTCTTTACAGTGGATGCCTTTTGGGATACCATACAGTAAAGGGATAGAGTTGAAGTAAACTTGGATACCTTAACCAAATTGTCATATCTCATCATGGAGCTGGGTGCCTAACACAAAGTCATGGCAAAACCCAACTCACTGTGTGCCTGGACCTAAGGATGATAACAAGTATCCTTCAGAATGGTCATCCTTCAGAAAGACAAATCCATTTGTATAATTGACAGGGATAAAATGAGCCAGCATAAGAATGGTCAGGAAGTAAAAGGAAGGTCTATTCATTTGGGGGGGAGGCAGTTTATTTTTCAGGAAAGGAAGAGCTGTTAGAGGTTTCATAGTGAATTCTGGCTCCTGAAAGTCTATGAAAGCTTTCCAGCTTTTACTAGTACAGCATCTTTCAGGAGGATATACAAGATGAAAAAAGAACCTGCAGCAGTTAATACTGACTCAGTGGGTATTTACTTACACTGGCTAACGCAGAGCTCCATGTTGCCAATTTCCCAGGCATACTAAAAAGTCACATCATTCACTGAGTATCACTGTCACTGTGAAGTTCATTGGAGTGCCTCCATCTGAGAACCTGAGCCAGCTTTGGCTCAACGCAAAGCAGACATCCGGGTTTTCCAACACCACTGCATAGCCTTTTCCATATGCAAGAGAATATTCATTGCCTCGGGGCTTTAGTTTATGGAGATTATTTTCTACAATGACAATACTGAGGTAGAAGACATTTACAAATTTTTTGTGAAATCACAATTATATCTTTGCATCAGCACTGGGATTTGGAATGCTGAACTTCAGTATCTCTAGTTTCATTACTAGTCTTCATGCATCATTTGGTGTATGGATGTCAAAATGTATATCCAGTGTATGGTTTTGACGTGGAATTGAAGAAACTGAAGAGAGAGAGATTTTTTTTGTTGTTGTTTCTTACATAGCGGCATCAAGGATGGTTCTGCTGTCTTTTGATAGGGCAGGAAGACTGGAAGCCCTGGGAAGTTTAGACCTTATACAGACAAGTGAACTCACAAAATTTGTATTCAATTTTTTTTTAATATACTTCAAAGAAGTATAATTTTTTTTCTAAAATAAGACTTTTAATTTCAAATGTAGCATTCAAATTCTGAATAGCTTCAGATACTTCCTGCCAAGTAATGTTTTACTACCACCTTCTCCTATACAAAATTAAGTTTCTCTCTCAAGCTTCATAGAGAAAAAAGACAAATTGCTGTTTTTTAACTGAAGCAGCACAACTAGTGTTGAAAGTCTTGGTAAGTGTGTGGAGAAGTGATAAGAGAAGAGAAACAAATAATGGTTTTCCCTATCATCTCATCTCTTTCTGTGATAATAATCTTAAGTGTTAGTTGTGAAAACAGAGCAGATGTCTTCAAACAGCAGGGCAATTTTCAGCAGTGTCCCTTTAAATGTCTGTTCAAATATGTGGCCTTGTCTTTTCAGGCAATTCTTCGAGGATACAGAATCTTAAAATGTTCTGCAGTCCTGCTTTTGGCACTTGCTTCCAGTGCTCTTACTTGACAAGGCTTTAGACAGCATAGCTCTGAGTGGGAGAAGGCTTTGTAACAGGAGCTGTGACATCTCAACCATGCTAGCTAGGCAGCAACCACCACCCCCCTTACATTCAGAGTGTTTTCATCTCAGACAGAAGAGGGGGGAGAACTTTAAATGCCAGCAAGGGGGACCAGTACATTATTGCTTTTAGACTGTACTGCATATGTCAGTCCAATCTATCCTCAGGGTGTGAAGACTCCCAAACCTTTTTGGTTATCACTGCTCACAAAAAGCACTTCCCATCCAAACCAGTTAAGGAAGCAAAAGCACAACTATGCTTCTTATTACACTAATTTTCTTCAGTGTGAGTGTATTTGTTCAGGATCTTTCCTCTAGAAAGTCAGAATGCCATACTATTTTCTTTATATGAAATGCTTTTGAGGACCTAAACCTGAGAAGTAGAAAAAAAGGGTAGAATTCATTAGCCGAACTTCAGAGGTCTACTACAGATATTTACATCTGAGCATGTCACTTAGACATCCCTTGAATGGAAAGGAGGAAATCAGACACTTTTAGGATAAACTGTACCATAAGCTCTGAAACATATCTCAAATAGGTCATAAGAGTTGTTCTCCAATCAGTTTGGAGAAATGAGCACTCCTAGAGAACATTAATCTAGATACAAGTCTCTGTCATACATCTTTCAATCTTTGGAGCTGAATCCCCTAAAATTATCAGGTTCAGTATTTTCAGGTACATAGTTCTTTATAGTTGTCCTTGCCAAGCTTCTTCTGAGCTATTAGAGATAAAAAAAACTGAGGTGAAATTAGAAACACACCAATACCTAAAGTAAACAAGACAGTTTGGTGATTGTAAAGTGCTCTGTGATTCTTATCAGGATGCACCCTGAAACAGCAATAAAGGGTAAATGGCTAGAAATGTACAGAGGAAAGTACAGATCTATAGAGTTCCTCTAACACAGCACATTAAAGTTTAGAACACCAATAGAGAAGTGGGACACTCACTTTCTCTCTTTTGGTAGCTCAGTTTTCAATGCGTGGTGGGGAAATGCAATTCAGAATTCACAGCCAATGACTTTATAACAGAAAGCAAATCAGCAGAGAGAACAGTGCAGAAAGCACTAACAGCACTACCCAGTGCTACCCAGGCAGTCTTTGTCCACATCCTTCCCCCAAGTCAGCTCAAACACACATTGGAGGAGCTGGACAAATCTGTTTCCACCCATTATCTGCTGTAAAGAGAAAAGGACTAAGACATACAAGGCTGACGTGTAATCCATAAACCACACTGAATTTGGATTAGTGCTGCTTAGGCACAGGATCTCAATTTAGGGCTCAAAAGAACCTAAATCTGCTGCTATTGTACTGCGTAGCAAGACAGAACAGGACATTCAACTCTTGTGTGTTTCCCCATCTGCAAAATCAGGTAACAATAATGATGTCCATGCTTTTGAGTTCTTCTAGGAACTAGTGCTAGTCAGGAGTTCAAGTAAGGCTGAGGCAGAAGATCAAACCTGAAGACCCATGACTGAAGGCATTCAGGAGACACACAAGTGCCTGCTTCAGCATTTGGATCTCACAACAGTTTGGGACACTGGTAGAAATGCAAGAGGCAGTGAAAAGCTTGGCTGTTTTTCCTAAAAAATAAAACACCAGGGAAGCCAGCACTGCTGAGGAGAAGGCACGGTGCAGGTGCTACATAAGAGCTGTAGGCAGCTTATTTTGCTGAATTGTGATGTCCAGAACATTTTTATAGCTTTGAAAAGCAAAATCTAAACTTTCAGGTCATGGTAAGTTACTAAAGGAGCAGACACTTTTCAGATAGTTTGGCATTCTGTTTGTGTTATAACAAGTAGTTTGTAATTTGCATGGGGAGAAGGAATTGTGTTCCTCCCCCTGTGCATTGTTTTTAGGCAAACTGGAGAAACTGAAGTATAAGCCTGCTGAAACACATTCAGGATTGATGTCATTTAGCTTGTACAGACCTTCAGCCACTCTTAAGATTTTTTGTATTAGCCAGCCTAACTAATTCTAGCAAAGAGTGTGTGTGGCCGTTTATGTAAGTCGATGAGATGTTACCTTGACGCCCCCCAGGTGCGCGTTACTCTACGCTTTCTGTAAGCACAAGGAGCTGACTATACTGAACTTTGCCCGGCTACTTCTCGTTCCCCACGCAAGATCGAACACCCCGTGCCAGCAGAGCCCCCCTCGCTCCTCCCGCAGGACGGTGGGCGCCGCGCCGGGAGCCGTCCTGAGCCGGGCCGAGCCGGGGGCGCTGCCCCGGGGCCACGCCTGCACCGGGCCGAAGGCTGTGCGGGACGGCTCTCGGTGCACAGCGGCTGGCGACGGGGTCTTCCGAGAAGTTGGGTGCCGAGAACATTCCTCGCTCTCTCCGCACGGCCGGGACGCGCTGCCAGACCCGCCCCGCAGGCTGCCCGCGGTGCTACCCGAGGCAGGATCCGCGGGAAGCCCAGAGCCACTGATCCAGCGCCTCCGCGGACCGCCGGGAGCCTGGGGATTCCCCCCGCCTCGCTCTCCGGGACCGCGTCCGACGGACACCGGGGACGCGGGGACGAGAAACGGAGAGGGGAACGTGCCCGCGGTAGGAAAAGACGGGGCGGGCGGCAGCCTCTTTTGTCCCCACGCCCCAAGGAAACCGCCGGTGAGCAGCGTTCTCCCCCCGGCTCCACCGGCGGTCACTTCCCTTGGCAGACCCGGGAGCGGATGGCTCCGGCTCCCCGGTGCTTCAATGCAGATGGAGCGGGAAGAGAGAGGAGCCCGCCGGAATCCCGGGCAGCCCCGTCCGCCGGCGGCAGAGATGCTGTGGGGCCTGGCCCGGGCTCGCCTCGCCCTGTCCGCCCCCGCGCCCGGCGTCGCCCGCACCCACCTCGAAGAAGCCGGCCCTGCCGCCCATCCTGCGGCCACCGCCGCTCCGCCCGCGGCACCGTCCGCGGGCCCCGCCCGCGGCCAATCAGGGCAGCGCGTACCCCCCGCCCCGCCCGGGCCGGGGCCGCTGCCCGGCCGAGCGCGGGGGGCGGCGGCGGGAGCGGGGCCGGGAGTGCTCCCGGCGAGGCAGCGGCGCTGCCCGGGCAGCCGCAGCAGTGCGGGACCGCCCGCACCTCGCACACGCCAAGTTCTGCAGCTCCCGCTGTTCGAAAACGGAGAGAAGAGCGATATTCACCGGCCACCGGGAGTGACGAGCCAGTGGCATTTCATTCAAAAAGGGCGATTTATTTTTCTTCCAGCGTTGCAGAATTACTGCAGGAAATCAATCGCATCTTTTTTCCTTTCCTTTTTTTTTTTTTTTAAGATCTGAAGTAGCTTAATGAGATAACCTGCAAAAATACAACTAATCATGAACTAGAAAACATCCTCCTTTCTTTCTTTGGTTGTTTACCTGATGTTTCAGGGGTGATTGAACTGACAACTGAACTCTGCTGAGATCCCTTCTTCTCCTGTGATATATTCCTGCCGTCACTGACAATGAAATGCATGGCATAAAGCAGTGCAGAGGCTGACGCTGTTTTCCTCCACCCGTTCTTCATTATGTGATATCCTTTTTTCTAGAGCTAAGGTAATTAAATATCAGCAAAATCTACAAGGTTACAAAGGAACATTGCTTTTTCACTGCCATAAATTTCCATTAAACAGAAAGATTTATGCTATGCAATGTTTGAAAACCTTCTGCTATCTCCAAGTTTAACTTGCTTGCATGGAATTATAACCATCAAAGCTACTTAAATGAAATATCAAATAATAAATTTCACCAAAAGAAAAGGCCTCTATTGGAAACCAGAAGGCTGATCAGAAAGACCTAACAGAACATCGTTCATTACTGGTGTAAATATGGGCAAATATGGAGATGTACACTCCTTCCCAAGCCAACCCTGAGTCTGGGGGATTAACCTTTGGGCCTGGTTAGACCTTCTGGATTTTTATGTTACAGAAAAAGAAAAAAAAATACTGCTTTTCCAAATAAGCTGGCATTTCTTTCAGTATATTTCATTTCCACATGCTCTGTAAGAGGAAAACGTTTCCCAACATGAAAAATTAATCAGAACATTAATATAAGGAACATTTAAACTAACATTCTGTACCGTAGAGCGATCAAGCAGTGCTTCAGACAGACAGAAGTTATGCAAATTGGTTCTCTTTATTAGCACAACATGCAGCCTGAGGAAGGAAAATCTGTTAGAAACACAATTCAAATTCCCAAGCTGACAGGAAGATTACAATATGTGGCTCACTGCTCCCTTTGAGTTATGGGGGGGGAGAAAAAAAGCTGCCGCCTCTCCGATTCTCCAGTACAAAAGGACTTGAATAGTCAGCATGTGGCGTTCGAGAAGACCTCTGCTCTTAAAGAAAAGTACAAAATCCCCAAACCACAATCCTTCCAGAATCACCTGGTGTAAAACTGGAGTCCTGCTCTGACACTGTTTCCCCCAAAAGCAAACACAGCCAGACGGGATAAGCGCTTGGGTGCCTTGTCTGAGCCTTTTAGCTTGGTGTCTATCAACGACTACCTGTTACTTGAACGCGCCATGACCACAGTTCAGATGGTTTCATTAATTTACTGAGCCTGCCCAGCAGCCCACGGCCCGGGGGGTGTTACCGAACCCTCGGCAGCTACCGCCGGGCAGCGCCACGTGCGTCCCGGGTACTCCTCTGGGCGCGACGCCGGGTCGGGGTGTCGCGGCCGCTGCCCCGCCGGGGCCGGACCCCGGACCGAACCACAGGCTCAGGACCAAACCACCGAGCCGGGACGGACACACATGCTCGACCCGGCAGCCACCGGGACCGCCCGGAGCGCGGCGAAACCGGGAGAGCGGCTCCGCCTCTTCGGCCCGGCCCCGCCCCCGGGCGGCCCCGCCCCGCCCCGCCCCGCGCGCTGCGCCCCGTCCGCCCGCAGGGGGCGCTGCGCGGTGCGGCCCCCGCGCCGTGAAGGGAGCGCGAGGCGGTGCTGCTCCCGCTCCGCTCCCGCTCCGGGCCCGCCCCGCCGCCCATTGTCCCCGCGCCGCCCCCCGCCGCCCCCCGCCGCCCCCCGCCCCGGTACCGGCGCTGAGTCACGGCCGGCGCTGCCCGGGGCTGCAGGTGTCACGGAGAGCCCGGCGGCCGCCGCTGCCTCAGCGCCAGGACCCCATGGGTACGGAGGGCGCCCGCGCGCTGCTGGAGCGCGCCGGCAGGCTCACCCTGCAGACCGGCAACCTACTCAACTGGGGCTGCCTGCGCAAGAAGTGCCCCGCCACCCCCGGCGAGGAGGTGAGTGCCGGGACGAGGCTTCCCCCGGGACGCCGCAGCGGGGGCTCGCCCTGGGGCCGTGGGGGCCGGGCCGCGCCGCGGGTGGAGCGGCGGCTGAGGGAGCGCCGGGTGCCGCTCCCCGCGCTGTCCGAGCGGGATTGTTGTTCTGGCAGGGCACGGGCTGGCCCGGTGCCCGTCACCGCGGGGAAAGGCTTTGGCCTCCCTCGGTCCGCGCCCGCCGCCGGCGGGAGATGGGAAAGGCAAAGCTGGGGTTTGTTCGGTTTTGTGTGCTTGGTGCCTTCTGCCCTGTGGGGAAGTCGACCCCCCGTGCCCCCGGAAGCGCTTTGCCCTGGGAAGGAGGGCCCCCGGGCCTCGGGTCTCGGGAAGGAAGGGTTAAAACCCCTGCAAGTTTGAGTGCTGCCTGTAATGGCAAAGGAGATCCCTGATACTTCTTTAGCAAGGTAAAAATATGAATAGCTATGAGCTTGCATTACAGGTGATAAAAATTCTCTTTTCTAACCTGAAGTTAATTTAATTTCTTGGTAGTGACAGGTCTTGGGAAAAGTAGTCATTGCTGTCCTCTTTAAAGAGTATAGCTGTCATTCTTTGTTAAAAAGTTGAAAAGAACTTTTTAATCACCACTTTAAAAGTATTACCTCTAGCAGTATGTATCAACACTTAGAACAGTTCTCATAAAATATCTGGAGATCCTATGGCCATGAACTTCAGAACCACCATATTTGCTGTCTCATCATGACACAGTAATCTCAGAATAGTCACTTAATAAGTAGAAAAACTATGGGTTTCACTGGTTATTGCCATGCAGTGACACTGTTGATCACCTGGAAGCTGGTTGAGTGCACATTAATCATGTACAAAGGGTAAGAAAGGTGTCTGGGAGGATGATGTAACAAGAAGGAGGAATTCATCATGCTCTTGTTAGTTGTCATGTGATAATAACTTTTTTATTTGGCCTGGTTACTTATTAAAGAATCTGTGACCTGTGTGAAATAGGGCTAGATTCTGTAGCAAAGACATAGCTGTATCCTTATGGGCACCCTTGTGCAAATAGTTTCTGGAGGGCTCTTAAATGAAGAGTGGCCAGCATGCATAACTCATCAGTTAAAGTATTTAAATTCGTTTGTTTACAGAGAAATCTGGCTGCTTTCCAGAGTTGTTGGATTTCCAAAAGCAAATATTGGTATTAATCATCAAAAATAAATTAGCTTTTAACTCTTCTATTTGGTGTAGTTAGTGTGTGTATAGTTCTCAGTGGCAGAATGTAAGCTAAAATTTTGCAAACTATGAACCCAGTGTTAGGAGTTTGGGGATGCAGCTGTGTTTGGAAAAGCTGGTCAAAACAGTCTAATACCCTGCGGTTTCCACATGGCCCGAGGGCAGGGGAGTGGTGTGTTTTGGAGTCAGAGGCTTGTGCATAACTGCAGTAGAAATATGAACCGTGGCAGTTGCAAAGCAGGAACATATAGAGTATATATATTTAGCACTGTCTCACTTGCCCTCAGAAAGGAAAAGATAACATTATAAATTGCATCAAAATAGCATGAAGAGTTATTTTATTAGAGTTGTTGTGCTTAGCTATTTACTGGGTCAGTTCTGGCCTTTTGACTCAGTTTTTTTTTAATGCTATTTTAAATGACTGGGAAAGAATGTATAGAATGTGCTCACAAAGTATTATTGCTGTATTGTGTCTTTGTGATATCAGGGGGGTGTTGACTGCTAGTTTGCACATGGTGTTATGAGCTCTCTGAATTAATGGTAGGTGTCATAGGAAATTGCTATTTAATGGTACACAGAGTAGGTTTGCACATAGTTATAAAATATACTGTTGAAAGTGAAGTAAAGCAGAAGCTGGTGGAAGTGCTCCTACCTGTGGCAGAGGGCAGTCGGGCAGTACCTGTACTTAACTCCCAGGACTGATCAGAGGGAAGCTGCATCATTAGTACAGCTGCCATGCTGGTACAGAATGCATTTAATCAGCTGATTTAGACTCAATAGTTATATCTTGCTATGTTCAAGAAAATCCATGATCAGAATCTTAGTCGAGCTTATTTTGCATCTGTTGTCACAGGAAAAATGCAAATGTGGGGTAGGATCTCCTACAGTAATGAAGGACTTAAAAGCACTAGTGGTTTGGAGTAGGTAGGCAGAAAATGAGAAGGGTTGTATGCATCTTGAAAAGAGAAGTAATTAATATAATGAGTATTTACTGATTGATTGTAAAGCCTCATTTCTACAATTACGGCACATATGCTCTCATCTGACTACTATGTAACTTAAGAATCTCCGCACTAAAAAAACCCAAACCACCCAACACCCTAGTTGTTGCTGGCTTAGCATTATTCTTTCCTTTAGGATGGCACTGGTCTGAGAAATAAATGAAGTAAGTACTTGTATGACTGCTAAAACTCTGAAAGGGGAGAGGAAAATATGTAAGTAAGCTAGTTTGAACAAATTTCAGAAGATATAAAGGAAGAATCTTCTGTGGAATGGTGTTATTAGTTCACCTCCTCAGTCTGTCCTACCCTTGTATTTCTGTGCAGCTCTAACATACTCACACTTCAATATGAAAAACTGTTTTGCAGGTGCGGGACTGCATCCAGAAAACACTGACTGAATGGAGCTCAAAGATTGGACAACACCTAAATCAGGTAGGAGAGATGTTATGCATGTTATCCACGTTACATGTGAAATCAGAGAAACGGGTACTTGGTTACACTTCTGAAATATAAATCAATCTATTAAATTTCTGTTAAAGTATATGCAGCTCCAGATACCTTAAAGGAATATATCTTAACTCCCTTTTTTTTTTTCTTCATGGAGAGGTTAAGAAATATCAAAGTAAAGAAAGAATCCTGTTGGTGGCAGATAAGACAGTTCTTACAAAAGTCCTGGTCTGTAAGATTTTAAATTAATTGTTGAGACAATTAGAAAAAACAAATCTGTGTACCATGGAAGTTTGCTAGCATGCTTATTGAAACTCAGTGGAGAATTCTCTAAACTATGGAGTTCATAGAGAGCTGAGGACCATCCCATTTGGAGGGGATCTCTGATGTGTAGCATCTGTTGTTTCAGAAATACTTCTGAAGATGCAGAAGTGGCAATTTCTGCTAAAGACTTCTGCATAAGTCTTAAAGCCACAGACATGGGCATCTGACATTAAGATCTGGGTGTATTTGCCTGCTTCTCTTTCACTTTTGCTACTGAAATTCAGCAAAACAATATTAGGTTCCCACTAAATACATTATTTGCTCTGTGAAATATTAGCTTGTTTCAAGAAAAGAAAAGGTACCCAAAACCAACAACAACAAAAACAAACTTAAGAAAACTTTCTTGACCGTTTCTTTGAGTTTTGTTATCAGTTCTTGTGTAATGATGGCATCAGCTGCACATTGCTGCATTCCAGACTGGAGGGTATGAGGCAGTTATTGCTGAATGATTTGTGGAGGAACTAATGATTGTTCAAGAAAAGAACATAAGCACTTGTCTCTGTAAGATGTAGTGATCCATTAAAGTAAATTATTTAGTGTAAGCTAGGTTTTACTGTCAAAACATGTTAACTGCACAATTCCAAATTCTGTCTTGAATTATACTGATATCCAATAATTAAAAAAAAAAAGCTAACTTTTGTTTAAAATGCTGGTTGTATTGAATAACTCAAAGGCTCACTTGAGAATCTTTTGGTAGGGCAGCAAAAATTACCAAAGAGTTTTTGATTGGGGCAAAAGTTTTTTGGTTGTATGTGCATGCATATAATACAAAGTCTTAAGTAGATAAAGACTTTAAAAAGTCACCTGGTGCCAGCTGACATGAAGTGTCAGCCTAGTCTTAAATGAGGTCAGACAGTGAAAAGTCTGAAACTTTCCTAGTTTTTAGTTTCAAAATTACTATCTTAAATCTGTATTTTGCATCATTTTCACAGGCTTCAGTGAAATTACAAAATACTTTTATGCAAAGATGTTCCCATCCCACACTCAAATCTCCTAATTCACATGGGATTTTTTTCAGCTGATCATGAGACTTTTTTGAAAAAAAAGGTAGTTTGAATTAGCACAGCAGTCTTTTCGCATCATAAAATCAGACCTTCTAGAACTACTAAATCTTATTCCAATAATTCTCACCAGTAGTTTATACTTTTTTATAGTAGAGGCATATAGGGCCTTTCATATATCTTCATTTTTCTGACTTCCCCTCAAAGATCAAGAAGCCTTGGGTTACTTTCTGACATTGCATTTTTCTACTATTTTTCTGTCAAACTGCTGTAAGGTGCCTTTTTTTTTCTTTAATAATTTTAAAAACATTCTTCAGGAGCTTACTGTCTCCTCTTGATGAGTTGCTCCTAAGTCTCATGTACTTACTACAGGAAACACTGGAGGTTCTGGAATGTACTGTAGCTCAAGCTATAGAAAAAATAAATCCTGAAGAAAGGGATGAGTTGAAAGTATCAGGTAAGAATATAGTCAAAAATCCAGTGGCATAAAAAGGTTTCATGTGCAGTCATTAATAGGATATTCATATATGTATATTTTTTTGCTGTGTTTTGTAATTGCAAAGTCAGATGACACCAGTGCACACCGAGATACTTTGGGTAATCTAAACGTTGGCTAAGAAAGACTTGAATTAATGTTGCAGGTTTTAAAGCACCTCAGCATTTTCCTATTTTAACTTGCATCACCTCAAGATATTTTAAATGTATTTTGTGAGTCTTTGACTTTTTTGAAGCAAAATATTACAGATAATACTGGAATTAAGAAATAGCATTGGAAGCACATTTATTTGCATAATTTTTCCAGGTTGAATATGATGAACTTGAAGGAGGCAGTCCAAACTAACACTAGTACATTTTGAGTCTCAGTAAGTTGTGAAGAAGTCTGTTTGTACAATTACATTTGGGGTTTTTATACAGGTTGTTAGAGTTATTGCTTAGTGTCTTGATGCTTTACAGCTTATTAGATCACCTAACTGGATGATTTCTTGTTCTGAGACTGCACAGCAACATGGAAAGTTAAGACAACGGTGTCTTTATTGGGCAGTCACCTTTCAGAAAGTTGGGGTTTTTCCAATTTTTTAAGTAATTGGTGTATATTCTTAAAACCTTTTACCCAAGAACTCATTAATAGTGTATATAGCAAAAGTAAATGACTATATATTAATAATACCTGGCTTGTTTAGTTATTGATTCCAGTTTCTTTGAAAATAGCAAAGCTTTTCATCGTTGGATCAAATTCTCCATCGATCAGAGATGCAGTTGACCTGGGTAAGTGTGAAACTCAGAATTGTAGTAGGATTTCTTTTTTACTCAAGAACTTTGATGGAATAGGTTCTAATTTTATTTCTAAGAGGTGTATTTAGTCACTTGTCACAAGTATATCTTGTTTTCCTATTAATTGACACTTAGATAATCAAATCTATTTGCACATCAGTTCAGTCAGTAAACTCACTAAATCTGGATCACTGTGACCTTGGGTCCACAAACTCAAATGTGATTCCTTCCTTCAAGCAGGAGCAAGTTTTTATTCTTTCCCACAAAACTTGTTAAAAAGTGAATAGCATGTGATGTTTTAATAACAGTGATACAGTAGTTCTTGTTAGTTGCCAGTTATTTTTAACATGATAAACTTTGCTACTGACTGTGCGGTATTTCAGAGATTATTTAGGAAATCAAATAATGCTGTAAGTAGCTGATGAAATAATTAAGTTTTATTGAAAATACCATATAATATCTGTACTGATACATAAAGTTTGTCGGCCTAACGTAGCTGTAATTGTGAGCAGCACAGAACTTCACCACTTCCTAAAATTGTTGGGCATGAGGGGTGACCAAAAAAGGAAGGGTCGGATATAATTCTTTTCTATTGATGCTCCAGTTAATAGCCTCTTTATTTTAAGTTGTAGTACCATTTGTTAAACATACATTAATAGAATCCTTCTCTAGGAGAAAATAATTTATTTAGCTACTTAGTTCTATTCCTTTTGCTGTGCTGAAGAGGCCTCATGATGTGCATTTTTGCTCCAGCTCAGTGATATTCCAAGACTTCCACTTCTCTCTTACATTAAATCTCCATATTTGGTGTGCTTTTCGTCTGACTCCTCATGTGTATTAAGTAGTTTTGCTAGCCCATGCCCTGTCCTTGAGTTATACTTCAGAGTGAAAGTTACAAATTTTGGAAGAAATTGAGAGTGAAAGAATAGAGAATTGTATGTCACCACTGTATTCAGAGGAAAATACAGTTTTAACGTTAAAAAGGAGAAAAAGCTTCACACTTTTGTTCATTTTCTGTTGGTTTTGGTTTTTGCTTTTTTTCTTTCTTTCCCAAGACCTACAGTTGAAACTTGGTCTTTTAAAGCTGCATGTTTGATTGTTTGCTAAAAGGGTTGTTTTACTTCTCTTGACTGCTGATACACTTGCAGTTTCAAATGGTGAATGAGAGGCCAGTGGAGTGAAGCAGGAGGTGTGGTTTTTGCTGAATTTGAAAAGTCATAGTGTTTATGTTTGTGTCTCACAGAAGATTTTTCAGTGTCTTTATTCTTTTTCTGCAGCGTGTTCTGCCCTCGGAGTTGCTCAGTTAGACTCGGTCATTATTGCCCCACCTCCCATTGAAGATGGAACTAACCTCTCCTTGGCATATTTGCAACCTTATTGGAAAGAACTTGAAAATCTAGTTCAAAACAAAAAGATCGTTGCCATAGGTACCTCTGACCTGGATAAAACACTGTTAGAGCAGCTGTATCTGTGGGCACAGGTGAGAAAAAACTTCCAACTCACAGCATTTCTTAGGACAGAATAACTGCTTGTTTTGTTGGCTGACACACTGTTAGAAACATTTGTTATAAATGGGTTTATATACAAAATAATAATTAGCCCTGTTATTGTCAGCATTTTACGGGTGGTCACAATGTCATTCAAGGTGGGGGAGGCTCAAAGTGTGACTGTTGCTTGTTCAGTGTTCTTATGTACTGACCACCAAGAGCTGGAAACCACAGGTCTGTTCAGTAGCAGGTTTCTTTGAAGTACTGAAGGTTTGAGTTTTGAATGCTTTCATATTTAGAAAGGAGTATAAACAGTACACCTAAACCTTCAGATTTATTCCAGTGACTCTGACAATGTAGCTGTTTTCACTTAAAGCTGTGTTATGAATAGAGGGATTTCCCCTAGGAAAAATGCTGTTTGAATGGAAAGCTTAAATGTAAAGAGGAAGACAGACTCTGAGGGAAGTAGCACAATATTCTGTTGTCCAATGAGACTAATTCATAGAATGGGTTGAAAGATCATCTAGTTCCAACCCCCCCGTCATGGTCAGGGACACCTTCTACTACCCCAGGTTGCTCAAAGCCTGATTCAACCTGGCCTTGAACACTTCCAGGGATGGGGCAGCCACGACTTTTCTGGGTAACTTGTTCCAGTGCCTCACCACCCTCACAGTAAAGAATTTCTTCCTAATATCTAATCTAAACCTGCCTTGACAGTTAAAAGCCATTTCCCCTTGCCCTATCACCACATGCTCTTGTAAGAAGTCCCTCTCCAGCTCTCTTGTAGCCCCTTTAGGTACTGGAAGGGGTTCTTCTCTTCTCCAGGCTGAACAACCCCAACTCTCAGCCTGTCTGCATAGGAGAGGTGCTCCAGCTCTCTGATCATCTTTGTGACCCTTCTGTAGACTCGCTGCACCAGGTCCACATCCTTCTTGTGTTGGGGCCCTGAGAGCTGAGGGCAGCACTCAAATTGCCTCTTAACAGCTGAGTGATGGAGGATGGTACTAGTGTGTGCCCATGCTCATGTAAGCTTTACATGAGAGGGGAAAAAAAAAGCAGACAGGAAGTCAGAGTGGAGCGAGTTAGCACTCCTCTTGCTAAGGCAGCACCTGAAGTTAGATCCTACTCTTGTTCTGGGCTCTGTGCTGCAGGGAATTGCAGAGTTGCCGACATTAATTAGTCATGCAGAATTAATTAGCCTTGCTCAGACTTCAAAGCAATGGTCAAAGGCAAATTGTTGAAAGCAAAATTTCTGTTGTAATAGAGGGCATTGGGGAAACAACTAAGGTAAGTCTATTAGTATTTTTTTCTTATAAAAGTATTTTGTTACTTTCAGGTGAAACCAAGTAGCAATCAGGTGAACCTAGCTTCCTGTTGTGTGATGCCACCTGATCTCACAGCATTTGCAAAACAACGTGACATACAGCTGTTAACTCACAATGACCCGAAAGGTAAGATTTTGCCAGCTAAGTTAATAGAAGCCTTCGAAGTGCATTTATTCAATACAAAATTGGGAATAATCTTTTCAAAGTTTGTTACATTTGAATCCTGAGCCAAACATTCTAAAAGTTTCTCCTTTATAAAATATTTCTATTAAGTTCTTGCTGTTGCTTCAAGGAAGAGGGGTGAGAAAGCAATCTTTCGGCTTCAGATAGTTTCTTGAAATAGTTTTAATCAGAGAAAATAGAGTAAATAGAAGAACAACCTACGAGAAATTTGTAATACGTATGTTAATGGAATTGCGTATTTCCACAAAACATAGAATGAAATGACAGTTCTATTGCTGAAGGCAGTAAATGACAAATGAAAGTCTACTTGCCCAGTACTTGTCTGTGAAATAGATTACATAGAAATGTTAATGGTCAGTTGATTTCTGAGTAGTTTGGTAATACTAGATCTGTAAAATTACTATGCTTTAAGTAGGATTCTTTCAAAGTCTTGACTTCTTAAAATAACATTATTACAAAAAATGTTGCTGTAAATTCTTCACTTGTTTTATGTAGTGATTTGTTTGCTAAATGATTGAAGAAACTGGAGGCTTTCCTTTGGGCTGTAGAACTGAGTTGCCAGCTCTTTAGAATATTCTGGGTTATTATATTAGTTTCTTTCAAATATCATCTAATCTTCTTTACTATAAGGACACCTTAAAATATCTTGCTGGAGTAATGAGAAGTCTTAAACAATATTTAGTTAATTTCTTCCCTACATTCTTCACTATGACCAGCTGTTCATGATGATCATACTTTTCCTTCCTTCTCCTTCCTTTCCATTTGGCCCCAAAGAAATCTATATGAAGCGCTACTTATGAAGTATATGCTTCATAGTACCACTGTTACAACTAATGAACTTCATCAGTGCCTGAGCATGATTTATCACTGCTCTGGCAGCATGCAAGATGAATTTCCATTCAATCTGACAACTTCCATGTCCTGTGAAGTCCAAAATGCAACTTGCAATTTAATAAGTCCTCTCTATTATAAGTCATGAAATGAAGGAGAAGAGGATTTGATAGAAAACAGCGCAAGTAATGATTCTTTTATGCATTGTTTGCTAAGCTTAGCTTTTCTGTAATGACCAGCTGAGAGTATTGAGACTATCTTTTGGGAGCACCCCTCATCAACAAGATCGTTCTCTTGACCAACTTTTCGGAGGAAACAAGGAGGATTTGTACTTGCCTTCCTTTCCTGCTTTCTGGCATTTAGACCCTTTCCTCTTAATACTCTCTGGGCTTGTGGTTATTATGAGCCCAGTTATGGGAGATGCTATAAATGTTGAGCTTCCAGTGACTGCAGAGGTAACTCTGAATGCTCAGTACTTCGCTGATTTCAGCCTTATGCTTAATTCACCTCTACTTTGTCTAGCTAGCTTCTCAAATTTAATTTTCATTTTCTCCTGCTAATGGCTCTACTCATCAACTCCATTTGATATGGTTGAAATTTCAGTTAATTGGTTTTGTGGGAAACACTCAAAGTTGCAAAAAAAGTGTCCTGAAGATTTACTCTGTAATATTCAGCTGCTTTTACCCTACATGCATTCTGGAAGAGTGGATTTGTGGAGTTAGTGGCACTACTTAGGATCTCTGACTGTAGGAAAAGGCTTCTCTTAGTAAGTGTTGCTTTTTGCAGCTGTTTACATGACATTATTTTAAGCACAAATGTCCCTTTTTAACTTCAGAATTACTTTGTGAAGCAAGTTTCCAAGAAGTTCTTCAGGAAAGCATCCAGAACGTGAAAGCAAGCGAGTGGATTCCTTTATGGCTTCTGCGGTATTCAGTCATTGTTAAAAGCAGAGGAATTATCAAGTCCAAAGGCTATATCATGCAAGCTAAAAGAAATGCATCTTAAAACCCTTTTTTTTTTTTTTAATGGCTAACTGTTTAAATTTCTTTGGGATGGGGGAACATTGCATTTTTCATAGAAACACTTTTACAGCATTTATAACAAAATACCAAAAGTTGTAATTATTCTGTGTGATGTCAGCAAGAGTGTCTGTAGTGTTCTAACACTATTTTTCTTTCTTAACCTATTGACCAGTTCATTTAAATTATGAAATTTATTTTTATTTGAAGCTATCTATAAAGTAACAGTTTAAAATATTTTTCTTTTTATGACCAGTTCACTGTAAAAATTATCATTATATTTTAGCTGCCATTAGGTAGTATAGAGAAACATATATTTTTGGTTTTTTAAAAAACAAATTTCTCTTAAATAATACTTATTTGGTAGGTGCATAGATTTCAAGCATTCAAGGACTAGTTTTTATAGAAAATTGTCATCTTTTATGAAAAACTACCCAAAAAAATTAAGCTGGTATCTCATTGCTTGGTATGTATATATATGCAAGTCAGCTGTTTAATTTATGGGGATGGGAAAACTGGTTTATTTTTAATAGAGTGTAAAAGATCTCTATTATTTAGAAAAAAAATGCATCTTCCAAATTACTTTCTGGCTGTTACTTGAATTCCTTCTGGCTTCTTTGTGCCTCAATACGCTTTGTTTAATGTTCGCACAAGTGTGATGGCATTTTTACTGTTTGAAATAGAAAATGTATTATTTGTGAATGCTTAAAATAAGATTTGAAAACAAGTGATGAAGAAATCTGTTAATCAAAAACTGAATTGTGCCTGTCTCCTTCTCAGCTGTGGCTTGTTTTTTTGATACTTGTGACCTACACAATCAATTGGCCAAGTAGAATAGACAGTAAATGTTGGTGCTGTTCATTATAGCATTGTGAAAAATTAATTACTTCTTTTGCAGTTGCCTAGGAAACTTTGATGCTTGAGTGTTATTCAGAAATGACAAAACAAGGGTTAGCTTGAGGTTAGGTATCTTTCTGATTGGCAGGAGCTTAGCGCACTGGCTTTTGAATCCCGGAGAGATTGCTGCAGCTAAGGCAAGGCTTTTGGTTTAACGTAG
Source organism: Neopelma chrysocephalum (assembly GCF_003984885.1). Classification (NCBI taxonomy): domain Eukaryota; kingdom Metazoa; phylum Chordata; class Aves; order Passeriformes; family Pipridae; genus Neopelma; species Neopelma chrysocephalum. Next base: position 6,276,938 of record NW_020897760.1, on the reverse strand, counting down.
TCTTTCTATCAAAAAGGCCTTTTCCTTCCCTTGGCCATTAAATCACAATAGATAGCAAAAGCTCAACTTGTAGTTCAGCAGGAATTTTGACACAGTGTCTAAGACAATAAATTTCATTTTCATTTCAGGCAGGGGCATTGACCTCATACTGGTAGTACTCATTAACTTAGTTGTACATATTTTGAGATTTGGACTGTAAGGGAATCAATTTTTTATCAACATCTTTTAAATTCTGTCATATAGGCAGCTAGTGGAATTTGAATGCCTGTAGGTAGTGTCTAGAGTGTCAGCTTCATATACTCCATTCCATGAAGTTAAAAGATGAAGGTTTTTCAAGATACCTTTTGAGTCCTCAAATATCTTATTTGTAGGTGGCAAATAGTGGGAAATTTTCTTTGGTCTTCATTTCTTTTGATAAATGAGAGAGATGGGGAATTGGAACTAGTAATGCATCAATAAAAGTTTGAATTTTTTTCTCCTAATCAAAATGAAGTGGATTTTTTTAACGTTGGGCAAGTGTATGTCAGAGTTCAAAATTACATGCGTTTAATTTTAAACTTCCCTACCAGCTGTGAGTTGTGTGCTGCTGATGATTAACCACTGTCTGTAAGTTCTGTTTTTATTTGGCTGATACATTTTATATCATATTAACTTGTGTGTGTGCTCAGTTTTATAAATTGAAACAAAACAAGAATTATTTGAAAACAATGGAAAGGCTGTTCTAATGGGATCATGATTTATTTCCTTTCTGTAAACTGTTAACAATTTGCTTGCTGTAGAAAAGTACCTTTTAAGACATGATATTTCTAGAGTCAACCTGATAAAGTGTTACGCTATTGGTTTCACATTATCTCATTCGTTTGTTTTGCATCGGTCGGAGAAATGGGATTTCCTTCCATGAGAAACCCTTTGAAAGCTTGACTAAATTTTAAATTCTTGTAGGCTTTCAGCTTGTGCTTCTCATCTCAATACATTCTCATCTCAGTAAGGGCATTTTACACTGTCACAAACAGTCACGTGTCCCACACCCCGCGATTCCACCTTAGCGGAATCCATCTCCCCTCCCGTCCGCGGCCGCTTTCCCCGCAGCCCGGTGTTAGCCCGGTGTTAGCCCGGTGTTAGCCCGGTGTTAGC
>NW_020897760.1:6113292-6275794 GCF_003984885.1 Neopelma chrysocephalum | reverse complement strand
AGCCCGGTGTTAGCCCGGTGTTAGCCCGGTGTTAGCCCGGTGTTAGCCCGGTGTTAGCCCGGTGTTAGCCCGGTGTTAGCCCGGTGTTAGCCCGGTGTTAGCCCGGTGAATCCCGGCGGGGCGGGGCGGGGCCCGGAAGGGCGGGCGGCAGGAAGGAAGGAAGGAGGGAGGAAGGAAGGAGGGAGGGAAGGGGCGGGCGTGGCGCGGCGGCAACATGGTGAACACCAGGCGTGCGGCGGCGGCGCGGCGCCGGGAGCAGGGGCCGCGGGCCCGGGCGGGCGGCAGCCCCTCAGAGCCCGGGCCCGATCCCCCCGGTGCGGCGGAGGTGAGCGCAGCCGGGGCGGGCGGGCGCGGGGCCGCCATCGCCACGCGGCCTGGCCGGGCGGGGGAGCCCCCGCCGGTACCGCGGGGCCGGGGCGGCGGCAGCGGCAGCAGTGGCGGTGACAGTGGCGGTGCGCCCGCACTGCCCGTGCCGCATCCCTGCGGGATGGCGGGCGGCCGCCGTAGGGCCTGAAGCCATTTAGCGTTGCGAGTTAAAGGTATACTTCTGTCCCTTTGCATTACAGATATTTTAGCATCTCTGTGTTACTTACAATAACTTTTAGCAGATTATATCTAGAATTGCGGTTGCTGTGAGGCTAGCTTGTTCCTAAAGCTGCTAAAATTGGTGTTGGAAACCATTTTGGGGCACATTCTGACAGTCGCTAGTCTTCAGTGTTTTATAGAGGAACAAATAATTGAATATTTCTGAACATTGCTTCTGCATTTGCTTCCCATGGCAGCTTGCCAGGACTTTTTAGAATTAGAAAATATTTGTATGTTTCTTCGCCTGCCTTGACCAAAAGACAGCAGACAGATAAGCAAGGGATGGTTTGTTCACACTTCTTACACATGGATAAGACTACGTAGAGACATGTAATATGTCGTCAGTATGAGCAGATTTGTTTAAAAGAATTCTTAGTGATTTTTATAGCATCCTTTTTATAGAGTTATTTTATGTGTCAATAGCATACCTTTTTTTACTTCTTTTCTAGGTGGGATCTCCTGAAATTAGTACTCCTGTTAGTAGGAGGATGACTAAAAGAAGAACTAAATCAGTTCATAAGCCAGAGGTGATTCAAGAATCTCAGTTTGAAGAGCTGGAACATGCAGAAACAAAGTCAGATGTCAGTGATAGCTTTGAGATGCAGGTTACTAGGAATGAGAACACAATTGTTCATTCAGCACAATCAGTTGTGGAACCTCAAGTTGATGGGGATGTGTCAGAAACAGAATCAAACTGCTCTTCTGTGTCTGGTCTCCAGACACCTTTGTTTGTAAGAGTAACACGAAGACGACAAATTGTAATTCCTTATCAACCAGATTCTGCTGACAAAAGAAGACATGACAGTACAGTTTTTGTAAATAAGTTAAGCAGGATTCTGGTTGAAGATAATATCTCTGAAGCTGAGTCTTGTTCCTCTACTGTTTCTGGTGTCCAGATGCCTAGTGTTACCAGAACTACAAGAAGCAGGCAAAGCAAAAAGAAATTACAGCCAAATAGAGTTTGTGAAGCTCAGAGCGAAGATACTTCTGATGCAGAATCATGTTGCCTAAGTTCTCATATGGAACCATCTGTCACTAGCAAACGAGTTACTAGGAGCATGCAAATGAAATCACAAGCAAAAATTACTAAGCAGAGTGGGGAAAAAGATGGATTTGTTTCAGAAGATGAGAATTTAATTGAGGACACTGTTAAATCTGAGCCCGTAATAATTTCTGATTCTAGACCTGCAGAACTTATCTCTGACACAGAAGATGCTTCCACTGTTATTGAGAGTAATAAAGAACCCACTTCACCTAAAAGCAAGCATTCTTCCAAATCTGCTAATACAACCCAGAGTCCAGATGCAAAAGAAGATGTTTTAAATGATGTGACACCCAGCAGTCTTACAAAAATGAAACAAATTGACACTAAATCACCTGTGAAAAAAACAGTAAAAAACTCACAGTCTGTTGACGTAGAGCATTCAGAAGCAGCATGTGGCCAAATACAGGAAGATCACAGTAAAATACTTGAGAGGGAAGGGAAACTAGAACAAATAGATATTTCTTTGACTGAGTACACGAGTCCCAAGCAATTTCTAGAATCCCAAGAGCAAATAACACCAAATGAAAGTAAAAGAATTTCAGAATGCAAAAGAGCAGATAATGAGGCAGATGCACAGCAGTCTTTCACACATTCTGATAAATCAAGGAGTAAGCAAACTAGTGCAGTGAGCAGTCTGCCAAAGGACATAGCTGTTGCTCAGAGAACTGATAGCATCCATAAAAGCAGGGTGCTTGACAGTGGTGAAGACCAAACAGAGGTGTTCCACAGCAGTGAAAGATCAAGCAGTGGTAATGATTCTGTTGCATTGTTTCTGAGCAACAGTGAAAGTGATGAATCTGAAAAGAGTGATGTGGCAGACATAGATACAGTTGATGAGAATCTGTGTTATAAAAAGTCAGATGAGAGGACTCCTTCCCTCAACGAATCTTTAAAAAAAAGTTCACTGCATGTTGAAGGTCTTTTTGTAATTGATACTGAGCCTGGCATGAGTTCCAGCCAAAAGTATTATCTAGATGAGGTAGACCGAGACAGTGATGCTGAAAGTAAGCATGAAGAAAATGAAAAAGGTGAAGAATCAGATTTGGAAGAGGCTGAAGAAGAATTGATAGATGAAGATGAAAAAGATGAAGATGATGATTTATTGAAAAATAAGACTGATGTGTAAGTATATTTCTGGGAATAATAAAGAATCTGCATTTTGTTCAAGAATATGGATAGGATATGTACATTAAATGCTAAATGATGCAGAATAAATGAAGGAGTATTCTCATCACATAAGTCATTTTGGTGTTGAAAACAGGGTTGCATGTATTATAAAATACAAATATAGTCCACAAATTGAGGGTTTCAAGTTTTTTTTCAGTTTTGTACGTAGCAGGAACAGAATTCTGAAATTTTTTCACATCTGGAGGCCTTGTATGTGTTCAGCTTAAAAATCAAAATGTTAAACTGGTGAGGCCGACTCAATTGTGTATTTAGGTCACAGTTTTCCTAATTGTGGGGTTTGGGTTTTGTTTGTTGTTTTTTGGGGGTTTTTTTGGAATGTAAGTAACAAAAAGTCCAGTGAATTCCTTACACATTGCCTAATTAGATCATGCTTTTTAATCGTAAACTGTTGCATATAATTTTGTGCATCAGTTCTTGCTGTGCTGTGGATGGTCACACTTCAAGGGAAACCAGCCTAGCTTAGAGTCAGTATAATTTGGGTGGGGTGGTACTTCCTGACTCTTGTAGTCCAACTGCTGCTAAAATCCCTTTGTATGCTTCATATGTTTAAAGCATAATACTCTTGTTTAGGTTGGATAAGTAAGTCTTAATCTTCTTTTGATTAGAAAGATGGGGTTGGCTTTCTGGGCTGTGAGTGCACATTGCCAGCTCATGTCCAGCCTCTCATCCACCAGCACCCTGGAGTCCTCCTCGGGAGGGCTGCTCTCTCTCTTCATCCCCCAGCCCGTACTGACACCAGGGGTTGGCCCGACCCAGGGGCAGCACCTCGCACTTGGTCTTGTTAAACCTCGTAAGATTCCTGGAGCCACCCTCCTGAGCTTGTCCAAGTCCCTCTGGATTGCATCCCATCCTTCAAGTGTGTAAACTACACCACTCAGCTTGGTGTCATTGCAAATTTGCTGAGGGTGCACTCGATCCTTTGTCTGTGTCATTAATGAAGGTATTAAATCATGCTGGTCCCAATATGGACTCCTGAGGGACACCACTTGTCACTGATGTCCATTGGGACTATGAGCCATTGACCACTACCCTCTGGATGCAACCATCTAACCACTTTCTTATCCAAGTTTAATAATTTTGTTCCTAGTATGGTTATACAGACAAGGACTTGAACATTCCTACAATGAATTCTAGTTTCTTCATTCTTCTCACTAAGAGTTGACACTATTTTTACCACCCATATGTTTGTGGGTTTGTTTTTTTTCTTCAGCTAGCAAGCTTCTCATTGTTAAGAAGGATGCTGGTCATGAGTTCTTTTGGCAAGGCTAAGCAAATTTAAGAATTCAATTTTACAGAGTATATTAATATATAAGAATGCAGCATTACAGTTAATATGAAAGATTGTGGAAGTGATTTCACTGGTATTTTTCAATAATAAAATCTCACTTCATATAATGGCATGAATCCCCCTCATCTTCTGTCACTTCTAAATTAAATATTCCAGATACCAAAAATCATTGCAGAACTGAACCTAAATTGGAAGAATAAGAAAAATATGGTTTTTGTTTATCTTTCTCAGAGGGCAATAGAAGGTTTAGCTGCATGCATGTTACAATATTCTAATAATTAACTATTTCTCTTTTAGTTTACATCTTTCCAGCAGCATAGACCCTGGTTTGAATATCAAGAAGCTTGGAGGTTTATATATTAGTTTTGATGCAAAAAAGCAGAAGCCTAGATCGAGTGTAACTGAACATCTGAAGGAGAAGAAGAAAGATCAGGTAATATGTTTACAATTATTCAGTTACTTATGACTACAGTAACGCAACAATGTTAATAAGGTTGGTTTGTTTGCTTTTAAAGAAGTATCGTTTCTGTGGTTTGCTGAGAACTTCCATTCTTTTTGGCCAAAGTGTGAATTCACATTTTAATGGTAAAAATTTAAATATACATGGCACTTCAGAAACTGAAAACAAGTGCAATTTCCAGCGTTACCTTGTAAAATAAACCAAAGTTGATTATACCTGCAGTTTTGCCTAATGGTACGTGAGCTGAAGGTCTTCTGACAAGATATTTAGATCGTTGACAGAAGAATTCCAGTAAATAAACGTCTATACTCTCCCTAGTATGGAATTAGCCATTTTATTTCAAAAGCACCCTTTGAGATAAAGGGAATATGTTATTTTTATTGAGACTGTTTTCTTTGGCTTATCCATGATAGCCCTCTTTATTCCAGAGCTTTTGCTGTCTCACTACTTCCAGAGCAAGCCAACTGCTTTCTGTTGTTGGCCAGGATTCTGTTTTGAAGATCTGTACTGCATTTTTTGTGGATCAGAGCAGCTGAAGTATTGCATTAAAATGCTTGTTTAGATTCCATATGATTCCTTTAGTAAGTTCTGTAAATATAGTTAAGCAGTAAAATTTGTATCCATGAAGTAACTGTTCTAATGTTGAAAAAAATCCTTACAGCTCTTGCAGAAGAGTATAATAACTCCAGACTTTGAAAAAAAGGAATGTGTCCCACCCTTCAGGGAATCACTTCACCAGCTAAAGAAACAACGCAGGGTAAGTGAAGAGCTGATTAATGCCTGAAATAACAAAACAGGCTGTGGTAGAAAGCCTTGTGCTGGGACTGTGTGCATATACTTCCTCACTGGAAGTGAAGTGATGAACTTCAATTTAGTGTCTTCGAGCTGTCCTGTGAAAAGCTGTCCTTTTAGTCACCAGGACAGTGAAGTGACAGATGATATGCTCAGATGGTACAAATCTGTCATTGGTGCAGTGCTGATGACCTTCTTTGTAAGGGCCATAACGTACACATTTTAAATGTACGTATTTATATTCTAAATGCTTTATCCATCTTTTGTAGGAAAGAGTTCCCTCTTCTGCCCCATCCTAGTTCCTGAATGCAAATTCATTTTTCTTGGTATTGCATCCTAGGCAGAGCGAGAGAAAACAACAGGTGACGGCTGGTTTGGTATGAAAGCCCCAGAAATCACAAGTGAACTGAAAAATGATCTTAAAGTTTTGAAGATGAGAGCTTCACTGGACCCCAAGCATTTTTATAAGAAGAATGATAGAGATGGTCTGCCCAAATACTTCCAGGTAAGGAAGCAGCAGAAGGTGGCATTGTACTGCTGAAGTTTTGAACAGCTCTTTAAGAATGCCTACTTTGTAGGTATCCTCTATGTTGATTTAATTTCGTATCTTAATTATTAAACCATTTTGGTTACTTTGCTGCAGTTTGCCACTGTTAATCTCTGTATTACATATGTGTATATGCTGGGGTTTTTTTAGTTTTGGCTGATCTCATAGTAGTGAACAGATATCTGACTGAATCCGTATTCTGAACCATCAGAGGACTAGATTTTCACTGCTTTTTTTTTAAGTATTAGCCTTTTTAAACAAGCATGTGGAAAGTAATTGGCATTTATTTTCTTACTAGCTAATACAGTTTGAATGGAGACACCTACCTTTGTGATCAGCTGAAATTTCTGCTGCTGTACTTGTCAAGTGGTTTGCATAAAGAAATTAAGCAGAAACTACAGAAATAGGCTTGCAGCAACTTTGAATAGTTCATGTGCATGAGGAAATGTTTTCATTTCTCAAAATATTACCATTTCACTCTAAAGCATGGGGGGGTGTTTTATGTTTTGAAGTTAGAAAACTTAGATGCAAGTTTTCCACATAATTAGGTCTGTGCAGGTCTGTTTTCGCTGCATGAAACATGTACTCCATGTATCTCTACTCCTGACATGAACTGCTTGGAACAATGTGATGCATTTCAGGATGAAGCCCTTGTATTAAATTAACTGCTCTGTAGTCATCCAGCAAAAACACCACAATGACAGAGACAGAAAAGAGTTGAGGTGGTCATAAGGGTTTCCTTTCCCTTATATTTAAAATGTTTAAAAATTAAGAACTGGATTTTATTTATGAATAAAAGCATTGATACAGCAGTCCAGCATTGAAAACTACAGTCTTAAAGCTCAGGCTCTCCTCTCTGCACCATGCAATGAGACCAAAAGTGAATGCATACAAAACATGACAATTATTTTGGTACTTTGCACTTTTGTTAAGCTGCTGTCATTCTGATCTGCTCTGTTCTGATCTGTCTTTACACTTGGTGCTGAGGATTTAAAAAAACAAACAAAAAAAGCAAAATAATAAACATCTTGCTGTACAGTGAGAATGTTTTCATTTTTGTTTTTAGGTTGGAACTGTGGTTGATTCTCCCATAGACTTTTACCATAGTCGAATCCCTAAGAAACAAAGGAAGAGAACAATTGTTGAAGAGCTGCTTGCGGATTCTGAGTTTAGAAGGTATTTAAAAATAGTTTTGTAACTTTAATATCTCATGTAAGGGAGGAGTATTTTTAACCATATAACTTTTTTTTTGTTTTATTCAGCTTGTATGGTGGTTTTCTTATACTTCAAAGAAAAATTTTTAATCTTTTAGCATTTCAATAACACTGCCATTTAGAAGGCCTAAGGGATGGGATAATTAGACTGAGATAAAACACGTTATCTTCATAAAAGGGTTTTATCCAACTTGGGTTATCGCTATTGGCAGCCACTCTTAAAGACTGATTTTTTTTTTCTTGGCATAATTGACAGAAAAGAGCAGACTGTAATTCTGTGAATGTTGATATTATTTCATTTTATAAATATATCAGTCTGCCACCTGTCATGGGAATCAAAATTGTGATAGAAGACTTACTTATGATTGGATTAATTAATGTCTGCATAACCTGCAGTTTTTGGAGTAGATCCTTTAGTTGATCCATTTTGATATTGGTTATTACATGATGTTAATCTGCGCTTCTCTTTTCACATAATGACGTTTTCTTTGAAGTAGTGCATGATTTGGGATTATAATGTTAATTTTGTGTGACTTGTAAATTAACTATATAACATTGGGAAGGCAAGTTAGTATAGCTCTTTCTTAACTAGTTTTCTGGCTTGACCTGATTTGTAAGGTATTTATTAGAAGGCGTTTTTAAACATTATTATATTTGAAATTTGATCAGTTAATTTATGTTGTGGTTAATTAAGGACTTTAACCAGACACTTCAGCATTAGTGCAGATATTTGTCAGATTTCAGTGTCCCATTTAGAAGCCTCAGTACTGCTCAGTGCACAGTGTCTGTGGTAGCAATCGGTGCAGGTACATAAGAATCTGTATTAGAGGGGGTAGCAACTCATACTCAGTAAGTATATCCTGTTAATTGTTTAGTGTTTATCTTATGTCAGTTTTCAGTCTTGAGTAGAGTGAGGTTTATTATCTTGAGTTTGCTGAGAAGGCAGTATAAAAGTGAGTATAATTTGCTCACAGTGTTGTCAAAATTGATGGGTCTTCCCCTTATGAGCAGTAGCAATGTTTCAGCAAACTGTCCAAAATGGGGTTGCTTGTGCAATGAAGAACCCCCTACCAAAATTAATGATTCTTCAATCCAATTTACTTCCAAAACAAATTTACCTGCATTTACCATTGATCCAGTGTTGATTTCCCTTTACCTATGCATAAGTGTATAAAATCAAAGAAATTTGATACAGAAAACAGAGAGAAATCAGTTTGGCAAATTACGTGGATAGAGTACTTTCCATGTTATCTTTTCCTGAACTTTGGTTTACTATGCTTAAAAATTATCTATTTTGTTCAGATATAATAAAAAGAAGTATCAGGAGATCATGAGTGAAAAAGCAGCTTTTGCAGCAGGGAAGAGGAATCGGAAGAAGAAGAAATTTCACAATTAAGAATTGAAGAAAAATACCAAGCTGGAACAACTTATAAAACTTTTTACAGAATGCTTTGGTTGTGGTGGTTTTTTCCTTTTTTAAGATTGCAGGTCATGTGCAAATTGAGGTTTAGGGAAATTCTTGCAGTGAGAATTTGGTAGGGAGGTTTATCAAATTATCAGGTATCTAAATATAAATTAATTTAGGTTTTAAAATTAATTCTATTTAAATTAATGTTTATGTAAAATTATATTTATATGAAAACATATTGTTATATCTGAGTAAAAAATCCAGCTTCGCAGATTGTGGTCTTCTCAGGCTTCAGTCTTTATATAATTAATTCGTAAATTCAATTTAAAGTTGTATGTGTAATTCACCTTGGCACATGCTGTGTGCCAGAACAAATTTTTCCATGTCTCATCAAAGGCACTGCTGGCCAACATTGTAATAGAAGGTACTGAAAAATAGTTTGGTTGTGAAGGGTTTATTTCAACACTGACCATAATAGGATTGAGAATGACCCAGAATTCAGTGCCTACACATATATTTTTATATTTAAGTGTGTATTATAATATAGATTATATATATAATTTATAAATAAATTTAAATAAGATACAAATTACCTATTGTTTAAGAAATAATATAAATAAGTAATATTTATATATAAAATTTTAACAGTCATATGTTGTTTTATTACTTTTTACCATTTGATACTTGTCTAATCTTTTTGAAAATAACTTGACATTGGCATCCCTTACGTAGGGTGTGGTGTGCAGGTTGTGGCTGGTAGCTGCCCTGGCACAGTTCTGCAGGTAAAGGAATAGAGTGAGTCTGCAAGGCCTCTGCTACCATTATGGAGCCAGAGATGTCATGGGCTCAGTTCCCCTTTAGTGCTGAGTCACAGCCTTTTGTGATTGTCAGAACTGTTGTGGCGTTTAGTCGAGTTTTAATTACCTGGTTATTTTATTGTTGTTACATTTAGTGTAACTCAGTTACTCCCCTAAGGTAGCAAAAAGGATGGATAATAGAAGAAATAAAACTGGCACTACATTGTCTTAGGTGGATTGGGTGACAAGGATTTAGAAGTGATTATCAGAGGACCAGTGGTGTTGATTGTTTTCTTATCACATGAACACTGAATTTTAGAGGTTCCAGATCTTAAGCAAGAAGCGCTTAATTATGCTTTTGACCAATGTTTAACCATCAAGTTTTCTACTGAGAATGAGAGGTTGTTTTTTTAAGGATTAGCTATTTGTGCTGAAAGGAGCATCATGATATATATTGACCACCAAGTGAAGCTTGAAAGAAATTTTCCCCTGATCCTTTGGTGTGTTTTAAATCATTCCAAAGTTGAACATAATGTTTTACTACCAGAAACAGACAAGAATCTGGAGTCCTTAAAAAGTCTTCACTGCCTGGAGATGAACAGTGTCAAAGTAAAGTGAATTCATTGGGAAGTATCAAGCACGTACAAGTAAAACCACCTGTCTCCAGGTCTTAGTTAACATACAGATGCTAGTCTAATGCAGCTATATGTATTCTATTATCTTGATTCCCTGTAAATGATAAAAAGCCAGTAAAAACAACTATCAGTGTCTTGTTCTCTGGCTGACATTGAAGCACAAAAAAGTATTGCTGAACACTGAGAAGAAAACAAGGCACCACAGTAGCTGTCATTCTGTTCCATCCTGGGGTGTTCAAGTGCAACTTTGGAAAAGCAGTGTATGACTGAAAGACCTTAAAAGAGAAATACAAGCTGTGGTGTTAAACAGCAAGCAACAACTTGGGGTCTGTTGCTCAAGGTGCTCAGTAGGTAGTTACAGAAGTTACTTCATGTGCAGCAGAGCTAGTGAGGGATTTGGTTTATGTTCTATATCCTTTTCCTTCCTTTGATTCTTCTAATACCTTCAGTTTTGTTACTCTGTGCCCAGCAAGTGCCCATGTTCTGTGCAAATGAGGTGAGATGTGCTGGACCGTTTCCAGGGCTGCAGGGTAGTACTTGCAGGTTGTGTTGGCTGGCTTGCCCGTCACCTATGGCCTGCTCTCATGTTCAGCCTCTGTCAGTTCAGGCACTAGATACAGCATCTTTTCTTAAGCACCAACTTTCATAAAAGCACAGACAGGTAGTATTTGAAATTGATATAAGGCTTAAGGTGCTGGAGAGAGAGTAAAAACAAAACGCACCATGTGATTGCCTAGGCTTATCAGGTTTCTCTGAAAACACAAAAAACATTTGTGAAGCTTTGCGTATCAATTGCAAGTAATATTTTAATGGCTGTCAGACATATTTGTGTTAATCTGTAATTCTGCCTTTATTGACTTAAACCATTACTAACAAGAAATTTCCCTGAGATGAAAGGACAGTAGGTAGTGTGTTGGGTTTTTTACATATGCACCTATTGCTGTTTGGGATGTCTCTGGAATATTTTATACAGACGGTATTAATTCCTTCCTCCTGTTTCTTTATGATCCCCTTGGTTTTATTAGTATTTCTTTTTCGCCTTGGGTCAGAGATTATCCAGTGGTTGTACAGCCCAGGGAGTTCACAGTCCATCCTTAGAGATGAACCAAAAGACTATGGTAGGGATCGGGCTGATGGTGGCTGAGATGTTGCTGGTGTGGTGCCACTAGTAGGCATGATTTGTGAATAGAAGTAAAACAGTTCTTTTTTTCCTGTCATGCTCTCATTGTTCACACTTCCTCTTTTTTCCTTCTTTGGGGTCTTTAACCTCTCTGCAATCAATTTAGTTTCATTAAAACTGAAGGTATCTTCTTATCATTGCTATTTTCCATATGGTAAAACTATTCTTATCTCTTCACTTTTAAGTCCTTTCTTCATCACAGGGGCCTGCCAAGGTAAGTCATATTGAAACTTGGAATCCTGCCATAGCCGAATTCGGAAGGGACCATGAGAGCTTGTCCTGCCCAGCCTCCTGCTCAAAGCAGAGTTAGACCAGGGCTTTCTACAGTCAGGTCTTGAAAACCTACAGGGATGTAGACTTCCCAGCTCCCAGAGCTCCATGGACTTTCCTCATGGAAAAAAAAAATTCTTCATATCCAGTCAGATAGAAGGATTATTACTGATTGTTGTACTGCTTCATGGCCCTCACATTCACCTTCTTTTTTTAAAATGACTCCATACATTTGTAGTAAGCAGCATCGATCCAATTTACAGTGCTTGCTATAATCCTTGACTGTTTTTCCTCACGATTCTCTTAAAGCATTCTGAAATACCATGTTGTCTGTGTAATATTTTCCTCAAAACCCTTTTCATACTAATATATTGTGGAATTGTGTTCCTGTACTTTTCCAGTAGAATTCACATTAGAATCTGTTATACAGCCAGTATCTCAGGAGAGCTGTCCCTGTTCTTACCTCTAGAAAATGCCCAGCTCCTTGAACCAGCACTTTTATTTTTTCTTCTTTTGGACTGTAGTCCTTAATTAACTTTTGCATTTGTAGAGTATTGATTATGTAAATATTACTTGCAACATGAAAACATGTATATGTAAAAGCCTCTGCCTTCAGTTTTTTTCAGTAGGAACTAAGGAAAATTTTATGAAGCTTAAATACAAAAAGTAGGAAGGGAAGCAGTATTTGGACTGAAATACATTGGAAGTGACAAGGAGAAACATTTTGTCTTCTGTCACCTGATTTAGTTGCTTTTTACGAGTTTACTGTAGAGAGGTTTTGGTTTTGCTGTTTGCAAATTCGGAGGAAATTTGTTTCTGTGAAGGACTGTATTTTATAGGTAGATAGCATTTTTTAGTGGTTTATTGTGCTGCATAACAGTGATGGTTAATGTGCCAGATGGTGTGTTTCATTTTCAATTTTTTCCTTTATTGTTTTTAAATAAGCATTATTACAATTTGAAAGTTACATGTGCAGGATTAAAAGCAATTTATCAAACCCCCACCCCCCCAATTTAATAACTGAGGAATAACAAAACAGATTAATTTATAATTTATTCCACTCTGCACAAAATCAGGGAGGTTTGTCTAGTGCTGATATTGTCTTGATTTACCATCTAATTTGACTGCTATTTTTAAAATGGCTCTTCATCTTCTACATTGTTAGGTATGTGTAAGTCAGAAAAGATGGTGTTCAGGTGTTCAGTCCTTCCGTTTTACCTGCTGCATTTTGTGGGCTTGTTTTGTTGCTTGAAAGTAACCAGGAATTTATCACGGGGCCCCATTCTAACTGAAGTGCCTCCAGGAAAGACGCAGTCTTGGTTTTTCAAGTGAAATTACTTTCCGAAGGCTGTCCTGGAAGCGTAGCGGCCCCACTGGGCTGGCGTGTCGGTCCTGGCCGCTCTGGCGGAGCGCGAGCGCTGCCTGAGGGCAGCCACGGCACCGTGAGGAGAAGGAGCGGCAGGAGAAGGAAGGGAGACCTGCCGCTCCGCCCTCGGCCAGCCCGCCTTCTCGCTGCTGGGCAAGAAGGTTCATGTCGCTGGGCTGGGCTGAGACGGCACATTCGCTCGATGGCGGCTGGTGCTGCTGCCTCCGCCCTCTTCCAGCCTTTCCCAGTCCGCCAGGCACGGCGGGAGGCGGGCCCAGCGAGCTTCGCTGACGGGAGGCGGCCGCCGGGAAGCGCCAGGCCGGGGGACGGGAGAGCTGCGGCGGTGAGGTAAGGGACAGGAGAGCGGGGCGGAGAGATTTCCGCCGAAAGGGGCGGCGGGAGGAAAAAAATTAAAAAGAGAAGACACGACTCCGCCGGGACTCGAACCCGGAACCTTTGAATCCCTTCAACCCTCTAGAAGTCCAATGCGCTATCCATTGCGCCACGGAGCCACCTGTTGGAATCTCCGCGCACCGCCTAAAGAGCCTGCGCGCGCCGTCACGCGCTAGCCGCGAACGCTCTGGCTTTTTTTTCCTTCTTTTTTCATTTTATTTTTGTTTAACCGGTATGAACAGGCTTCGTCTTATACGCTGCTGCACAGACGAGTCTCGCCGCAGCCCCTACGTGCCACCCGAGCGCTGCCCACGGCCCGGGTGGGGCCCACGGCTTCCTGTGCAGCGCTCGCCGTGGCGCTGCGTCCTCATTTCTTACGAAGACTGACTTTTTTTAAAAGTTCTTCAGTGATCAGTATAAAATATTTGTAGACATCCCATTCCAGGGTTTTCAGTATTAATCCTTGTGTTTGGATGAATCCAAGTGTATTCCACAATTGCCTTGTGTTGATGAACTCTGCCTCCAACCGGCCATAAATTCACGGTAACACCCCTCCTTACCCTGCTCCCCCCGTGGATTCAGTAAAACAAGATATTCGCTTAAAAGCTGTAATTATAGTCTGAAACAAATCTATCAATACTAATTTTTTTAAATCATGAGTAGGCATATGAGAAACGCCAGAAGACAACAGTATGAGGTTATTCTTTCTTTAACTCTCCGCAGCAGTATATTCCAAGCGGAGCCTGTGCCTTTCTGCTCCTGGGGGTCGCCCTGGCCCGGCTCTCCTGGGCAGTGAGATCTGCGCTGTGGCGCCGTGGCCCGGGTTATGCAGTAGAATGGCTTTGTGAGAATCTCATGCTGCACTTTATTGTAATTTAAAAGTACTGGTATCCATAAGAGTGGAGAAAAACATGAAAAGAAGCGCACCCTGAAATCCGAGGAAGCAGGAGGCTAATCAAATCGATGTAAAATGACGTGACTAGGATACACAATCCACTAGCCATTGCCTCCGGGGCTGAGATACCGAGGGTAATGAGTAACCGGGGTGACTCAGGCACACCGGCAGCGTGTCCCGTGATTCCCATGAAGTCATCTGGAGTGCCGGTGGCCAGTAGTAAGGCAAAGCTCATGAGCTGGCTGATGACTAAATAACCCCTACAATGCTGCCGAGAAAAGGGGGTTGCTGGAAGGCTTCAGTAGTTACAGCAAGTACCAGATTACGGGTACACCCCCCCCAAGCTTAACAGACTGTTATTGAACCAGAGCAGTTGTAAACACAGAACAATCACAAAAATTATACAAGATTCACTAAGTTGTACAGGGCTGGTCGAATTTACAATCTCTGGGTCTGTATGGTCTTGTCACAACTGTTTGGTTATGGACAGAACTCTTCATAGGCACTCCTGGTAAAAGCATAAAACCCAGAAATCTTGTTTTTAAGAACTGGGTTGATCTTCAGAATAATAAGCTTAAATTAATGTTTGTGCAACACAAAGAAGCCACTTGTAAGTAACTAGGAATCACCGTAGACATCCTGTAGTTTGTGAGTACCTGGGTATGTGTATTGTAGGGTGAAGGTCGGTACCTCACCAGTGTGATCTGGTAACGTGGTACCTTTGGAGACCAGCTGGTCAAGAATCAGAGTTTGCTGTCAGAAGACTGGTTCTGAAGCTGTAAGAGTGAAGAATCGTGACACACGTGATTCTTACTTCCTCTCATGTTTTCGTTTTGGTTAGTTGGTTTATAACGTTAGGTAAAGGCTGCTGTTTCCATTCATGCAGGAGGACTGACTGGGGCAGTGTTTGGAAATTTTTCAGAAATATTTCAAATTATTCAAGTCAGCTTGCTTTTTTAGTCTGTAAATGTAGTCCCAATGCAAAGTCCACCTTTGTGTTTGGACAGCAGATGGAGCTGCTGCATGAGAAACAGGACAGCTCTTGGGTCATGAACTCACAAAATGTGATGTGTTAGGCAAAACCGATGGATCTGATTAACCTTTGCTGGTGCCTGGATCTGGATCCGTCCTTTGGACTTTCCCTCTTCTGGGAATGTCTGAAGTCCACTTCTGTTGCAAGCTGGCTCTTCAACTTTATGCTCTGTTTCAGGGAGCAGAAGTTTCTTGGAATACAGTTGTGCTGGTTTTAGTTATTGGCACTTAGAGAAATTTTGCTGAGCTCAACCAGGTACCATTTTGCTAATTTTAAATAGGAGGAGAAATTGAGGTAGGAATACCTTGACACAAGACAGCAAGTGCATCAATGGCAGGCCAAAAGCAGCACTGTCATATAACACTCTTTTATTGAAAAAAAATCCACTAGAAATTAATGGTGAAATTGAAGTGTTCATTGAGAGACTTTTTACAACTTGGGTTCCAACATTAACTTCTGTTAATGTACTATAGTGCTATGTACTGTATATCCAATTACTTTTGGTAAGATTTGAGCTTAAAAATTTATTAAAAGGAAATTTTCAAATTTGCAGAGCTTCCACAGATGTTTTTTGGGAGTACCATCATCTTTCTCTAAGAACAAGTGTAATTAATACATTCATTGAAAGCAAGAGGTCAGAGAATGCTGCAGGCAAAGAGGCTGTCTAGACACCTAAATAGTCTTACATACACACCTTACATAGTCTGTGTATTTCAGGTTCTTTTCTTTCTCTCTCTCTTGAAGTGGGATTAGTCCAACCCTACTGCTGTAACGACTCACCTGTGTAGTGCAGCAAGAGAAGGCACTCTTCGAACTGGCAGAAAAATGCTTGGATGTGCAAGGTCTGAGGATACTGAAAATAACACTTTCAGGGAGAGTTTCTTTTGGTAATTTACAATTCGATTTTTTTTTAATTTATTTTCTTAACATGAAGATAAATGCTTCACGTTGTAGATGCTTCTGCATCTCTGCCTTCTCCTCAGTGGGGGCTGTAATTGCCATGTGACTATCAGGGGATTGGAGAATTACCTGTCCTTGTTTGCCAGGCTGCCAGCAGGCAGACTGCTGTCGAGAACCTCTTCCAATTATCTTATTTGTGGCTGTTGTTGGACTAATGCATGTTCTGTCCCATTGAGTATATTTGAGTAGATAGGAGTCATTCCCCAGGGCAGTGCCTTGCTGACTTGGGGAGACATGAGCAATCATGCCAAATCACTTCTACAAGGGATTATAATGTTAATTCCATGTAGCTCTATTAACAGAGCAGCTGCTGCAAAGCCAGCCCTGAGATGAATACAGTCTTTTGGTGGAAAAGTTTGAAGTCCTTTCCTCATGTTCCATGAGTAATTTTTTTCATAGTAATTTTTATGTATATGGTATACAGTCCATGGGTCTTAGTGATTGTTCTCTGTGATGATACAATTGGTGAAGAGCCTAGGAACTTGTTAGAATGGTATCACTCAGATTCCTTCTAATATCTTCTTTTGGAATAAATGCAAAATTATATTTTCATTATTTGTATTTACAGTTTTACTGTGTAATGTATTTATGTACCACGCACTTGTTATTAATTTTTCATTAATTTATTCTTTAGGTTATTATTATTATTGTATTTCTATATTTACTGTTACATTTTCTTCAGAAAGCAAAGTACATAAAGCCAGGTGTCTACAGTGACTGTTTTTGTGAGGGTTTTTTCCCCCCCTGTTTCTCCTGCTTCCTGAATATGTACATTTGAAGGCCATTCACTGCAATGGTACAGACAGATGGTCAAAGGAACATTTTGAATAAATACGGGTTATTGCAGTCATGGTCAACAGTGCTTTCTTCATATTACAGAAGAATGAAAGTCATGGCTACAAGGTGCTTTTCATCCTTAATTCACATTTATGTCCTTTGTGATATTACTACTGACTGTTTTCATAAAAAATAGTTGGAGAATTAACACCTGGCAGGAAATCCTCAACACTTTCAGAAATCAGTGTCAGTAATCACATGTACAGATGGGTTGGCTGGTGGGTTGGTTTGAAGTGGCAAACGCTTGACACTCTGTGCTCTAATAATGGCTCCCTAATAATGCCAAACCTATTCAGTCACATGGAATCTCTCAGAGCACTGCAACAGGACATTTGGATAAGTCCTAGCTAGTGCCTCTTGCCAAAAGTGGAGTACATCAGACTTCCAGAGAGATGAGAATCTGTTTCAAGACAATTTCAATGTTTTCTGTTGCTAACTGGATCTGTTTTTTTTATCAGAGAATGAATTTCATCAATTTTTTTTCAGAAATGAATAAGATTTGTGTCGAACACCCTTCAAAAATATCCGGAATTATGCTTTTAAGTATATTTTAAAATTCTATTCTTAAAAGCTCCCTTTTTTGTTTTTATTAAAAATCACATTTTATTAGTATTTTCATAATTTTATGCTTGTTTACACTGGGACTTTGCTTAGCAGACTTATTTCTTGCTTCCTTAGTGGGCCTTTTCTGCTTTGAAATCTTCTGTTCATGTTTTATAGCTTAACACAGAATTAGCTTCTAGCATCTTTTCTCAGATTTTACGCTTCTGTAATCTATCAGTACAGCTTTTTTCTCTGTTTTAACAGCCATAGTGCAAGAACATTGAACTAGCAAGTGATTTTTATAGCTAATCCTTGCACAGTCATTGCTCTATATTCTTCCCTCCAATTTTTGTCTCATATACCCAGTCATTGAATTAATGCAACTTATCACCCAGCAGAAGTTACAGTATGAAGAAACAAAAAGCTGCACATCAAAGGGTCTTCTGTGCAGACAGAGCAGACACAAAGGCTTCTTTGTGATGAATGTGCAGAGTTAGCTCTGCCACTCTAAATCAGTAGTGAATTTTCTTCAATTCTAGCATTGAAGTAAAAGAATGCCCTTTGTTCTTGTAGGGGGTTTTACTTTTATTTCCAAAATGCTGGCAGGCAGTAAGCATTGACTTAACAACCTAAAAAATTAACTTCCTGTGTTCAGAATTGTGGTATACTTTGATAGAAGTTTATCTTGGTTTATTCAATGTAGTAATAGGTACCAGTCATTTCTGCAGCAAAGTGAAACAAGCAGCTTCCAGAGTCAGTGCTATCTGTAAATCATAGGAATCACTGAGAACATGACCCCTTATTTTTTGCCACACCCACTGTAGAAATAATGTTCTTGTTGTTCTTGTTATTATTGCAATATATGACTGTAGTTAATTTTGTAAATATCTGAATTTGCAACCACTAGGGTGGGGAATTCAGAAAAATAGTCTGAAAAAAAAGCCAAAAGAAGTGTCATCACAGCTCCCGTCCAAAATTACAGAGACTAGGGTAGACATTTACACCCAGATAGTATGTCAGGGAGGCTTCAATCTGGTTTTGATACAAGTGGCCTTTATTCCATAATATTGCTACAAAATTATCACTTGCTTTTGTTAGTGGTGTGATGACAGGATATTCTTTTGTATGTCTAAAAGTGGGAATGTGGCTTCTTAATTTACCTTCAAGCGCTAATCCTGCTCACAGCTAGTTTGGAGGGGCAAAAGGCCTTTGGATTTGGTGTTAATTGCTATGTAGTTGGTCTTAATTACACAGAGGCCTTATGTTTCTTGACTGACGGTTTTGCATCTTGTTTGTCAGCGATGAAGTTATCTGCTAGAGATAGTTGTATGTTTTATGTTACTAATTAGAATGAGAAAAGTGAAAGTGAAAAATGGTATCTCTAAGCAGGCTGGACAAGTAAATTTGACAGAGTTGAAATGGAATAGGGAAATTTGGCACAGGAGTTACTTTGCAATCCTTGTTAAAAATGAGAGTACAGGTGAAAAAAAGAAGGGGTAAAGGAGAAACATAAAGACCTGGGCTATGGAGAATGAGAGTAATGTTGATGGTGCTAATAAAACTTTGGGAGGGGGTTGGCTTTGGTTTGAGATTGTTTTTTCAGAGTCTTCACTCTTGCAGTGCAGAATGGGTTTGGGGTGAGCGTGCAGCTAATCCACGATAGAATATGATGAAATCAGTCCCAAACAGCCTGTACTAGTTTGCTTCTTCGTAAAATCAGAAATTCAGATTGTTTTTCAGTCTCTGTGCTGGCAGAGCTTGTGTGACATACATCCAGCATACAGCTTGTGTGACATTCATCTGGAAGCCATGTATAGCTTAACTTTAACATACTTACATAAATGACAAAATCATTAGTTTTCAACTCATGGATTTTAACACTCCTGACATGATAACTCTCTTCCTTTCGGTCATACCTAAAAGCAGTCTAGTGACCTGTTGATTTGCACCAGGAGATATTGATTCATTATGGTCCCAAAAAGGAAGACACTCAGACTATAAAGTGTTGCTTAAAATATCATTTACTGTGGCTAACACTGTAAAGAAAAACGACAACGTAAGTGGTTTTATGTCCTTCCAGATGCTGAGTTGTGTGGTATTGAACAGGTCTCAAATCAGAACCCACCACTCTGGGCAGATCCTGTCCAGGGAAAGGTCATCTGATATTTTGGTCTTTTGAGCACTTGCGGGATTTTCTTGAAACAATTCTAGTTCTCACTTCTACTGTCAAACAGAAAGCTGGTTCACTTAGGAACTGTTTGCTGCACTTTTAGATAAAGACAAGGACGCCCAGGCAGTGTACTCACCAGTACTGAGGGGGAGCTGCCTGGGGGCTCCTCTGTTCCCAGGCTCTGTCCTGCAGCCCTGGGAAATGTGCTGCTCAGCACGGGTCTGACAGCCCAGATCTACATGCAGCACAGCACTGGCCTGTGCCTTGTATGGGCATCACTAACTCCTCAATAAAGTGATCTTCTGGTTAGGATCAATAACCTGTGATTGAGGAAAAAAATCCCTTGCATAAAGAATTGCAAAGTGATGCAGTTATACATTTAGGTTTTGAGAGCATCAGTGTATTCAGGGCAGATTTATAGCCTAGGTGAGTGGGAAGTGATCCTAACTGGAACCTCTAAGTAGCTTCCATAATGTAATAATCATAATAATAACGATGATAATAATGCATGATAATATACATAATAAAATACAATGTGATGCCTGGAGTAGTTAATTTACCTGTCCCTATTAGTCTTTTGAGCTCTGGACTGATGGAGGGTGTTTTGAGCTTGTGCATAGTGTTACAATTATGGAAATGAGTTAATTTTGCTGTTGTTTGGGGTTTTTTTGTTGGATTTTTTCTTTCTCCTAGTTTATAAGTAAAATTTTTTTAATATTTTTTAAGAAGTAGCCTGCAAAGCTCTCAGCTGAAAGTAGGAACTTCTTATTTCCTAATGGCTCATTGGCAAATAGGTGGCACGTTTTTCACTTAGTAGAAAAGTAATAATAATAATTAAAAATAAGGTCTGAAAAAAGTTACTGAACACAATATACAAATTTTCCTTGATTTAGGGGGGAAAAAACCCAACCTCACTGCTCAGTTCTCGTCACTGTGATTCATCAGCTGCGGTCTCCTGGGCAGGTCTGACTGCTGATTGGGCCCAGGGCTTCTCAAGGTGTGTCTTTTGCCAGGAAGCTTTTGCATTGTAAGAGCACACAGTAGACCATGATAGCCTCCTTCTATGGTAAGAACTGTTGTATGTCTATTTTATTGTTATGAACAGTGCTTGGTGGTTAGGAACAAATAATTAGGTGTGCTAGCAGATGTTTCCAAACCAACTTTTTGTGGGTTTAAAATCTGGAAAGATCCTAATCTTGGATCTTAATTGTGGCAGCTGTTGCTCAATATGCTAGTAATACTTTTTAAAATTCTGAATTAAAGTAAATGTGATTATATAATAGTGAGGGGTATTCTCAAATCCACAGAGAATTAGATTAAAATATTTTTTGTAATATTGTAAAATTTTGAGAAAGAAATATTTATAAGATTTGACATAGTCTTTATTTTTCCTAAAAATCATATGTGTTAACTATTTGCAGGTTAAGTAATACAAGGAAGCTTTCTTCTCATGTTTTATTATGTTCAGGGCAATTTTATTTTATTCAGAGATATGAATTTGCTTTATAAGTTTTTTGTTAATTTATCAGTCTAAATTATTTGGAAAAGAAAATTAATGTTATTTTAACATATCTTTTCAGTTACCTTTGAAAAAATAAGGGAGAATCTTGAGGGGAAAAATACTGGAGGAATATATTGGATACATTTTTGGTTTGTAATTGATAGTTTTATGTCAACTTTACTATCAAATGAAGAGATGCCATCATGGCTTTGAGAGAGAAACACAGTGATTGAAATGATTTGAAACCTGCTACGTAGACAAGTTTGCATGTAAACGTCTGTGATCTACTACTGTTGGAGTGTGGTAGAAAAGGCTTAGGAAAAGAGCAGCTGTAATACCCAGTCAGTGTAATGTCTGCTTTCCTACTTTTACAGCAGTAGTGCTTAGAGCTCATTTCACATGACTGTACTTGTTTCTGCTCTTGGAAAAATGTTGCAGTCATGGCAAAAGCACCAACTTCTTTGTGAGGGATGATACAGTGAGCCATACTAAAAAGAGGGTTTTGTTTTAATATTGCAGTAGTAAAGATCTTAATTTTAGCATAATATATAACTGAAAACAATGAACCTTTAAGAGATATTTAAGAAGTAACTCTTTTACCAAAGTGTATAAAAAATACAAGGATTTTCTTAGATATTCAGGCAAATGTTTCTTGCTATTGAGTAACAAGTATTGGGTTCTAGTGCTTCTTTCTTGGTTTTAAAGCACCAGTTTTGTGGTTTAGACTAATAGGATCCTGTTCTTTATGGACATCAGGAGTGTCTTCACAGTTAGTAATGTTAGAGTGGATTTTTGCTCAAAATTTTAGTTCAACACCAGTCAACACCAGAGGGTGCCAAAATGCAATACAGTATTCTCAATTTCCTAGTAAAATAGTAATATATACATAATATACCTTTTCTAAGCATTGATGTTTGGATCTTTCCCAGCCTTTTCTTGTTTGCATATTCAAACTGTGATACTGTAATACCCCTGGTTCTAGGTTTCCTTACAATGACAGCAGCACATTCCTCTCACCAGCAGCTAGCACTGTCAAAGAAAGATTTTTAAGTATGCAGATAAACTTTACTTAGCTACAACAGCAATTCATGTAATTTGTGTCATGTTCTTGTCTTGCTTGTCCTGGCCTTAGTTCTCTGTGCAGGGGTCAGAGATTGGTTTCTATTTATATATGCCATGCTGTCAGCAAAGGAAGAAGCTAGTAAGAACTTTGAAATGCATTAATCATTCTTGTGCAAGACCTCATGGTGCAATTAATTTTACAATTCCCTTATTTATGTGATGTTTTTGTCTAGGCTGAAGCTTTTAGGGTCCATGTGTGTCCCTCTCTTCAAGCTCATTTCCTCATGGTGCAACTCAAGGGGAACCAAGTGCATATACTATTGAAAGAGGCAGTTGCGTTTTATGAGCTTAGAAACTTCAAGAAATAAGATGATGTGCATTTGTTGCTTGGATGGCAAAATTATAAGATACTCTGACTGAATTACATGTTTAGGTGGTTTTTGCTTACCATACCTTATAGTCCCTGCTGCTGAATCACCACAGTGTATTTCTGAAGTTGGTTATGTGTCTGGCTAAAGAATACTGTCAGACAGTATTTGTCAGAATTGAGATCAAGAAAATCACGCAGCAGTTTACAATCATTATACTGGTGGACAGATTAGTGAGTGTCTGCCGGCTGCTTGTGCGTTCCCTCAAGTGCTTGAAAAAGAGGAAATGCTTCCTTCCTGGTGTCTTCTTCTTTGGTCACACTCAGTAATAAACTGTGTTCAAATAATAAACTGCTAAGTCCAAAATTCTTGGAAGCAACCATTCGTTTAATGCCCATAACATTTTCTTTCTGTCCCAGCAGCTGATTGCAATCACCAGTGCCAGTGTTTGGACTCTTACGTATCTGATTTGTTGGATTGAAGACACATATCTAAGTGCATTATTGGTTCCTGCAGTAAAGTACACTTCCAAATTGTGCAAGGATTGCGTAACCCTTTGCAGTGGATTATATGATTTGAATTATAATTAGATGCCAGGCTAAGAACTCTTTTTGTCATATAAAAGGGTTTCTGAAAAAAAAGGAAAATAATCTAGTCACTGTTGGAGTCTTTTCTGTATATTTTTAGTGAAAGGACTGTCACTTTATTTGATGGAGTAGTGTCTTCAGATTAGTGCTGCTTTCTTAACTGTGTCTAATCTCATTTGATTCAAGCATGATGGAATAAAAAAAATCAGTGTAGCGTAGGTTTGTTTTGAAGTCAAGGAGGGGGTTAGAAAATCAGTAAACATCAGTTCATCATGTTTAATTAGCTGACAGGAATTTTCTGAAGATATTAACCAGGATCTTAACAAGCAAATTGGATGTAGGCTTAATAATTTATGGGGAAGTTCTGGTGTGAAAACTGAAAACTTTAAATCTAACTGTTTTCCTTTATACAGAAATTAGGAAATAGTTTGTCTATGTAGTTTTAGTAGCTCCTTCAATAATATTTCTTTTTGTACCCTTCCACCAAGCTATGAAATCGAAAAGATTGGTATTTGTCTCCATCATTTGTAGGAACTAAAAGATCATAAACTCAGAAATTCCTTTACATATCAATACATGAAATGCAAATTAAGTGAACTGTGCAGTGTTAGAGCAGTGACCTTCAACCAGACTCTGTGTCAAGAATTTGTGTTTCCAAGGCTTCTCATTATTGCTGAGTATTTTCCTGGCATAATGTATGGATCTTTTGTGGTGTGTTGTTTGCTGGAGAATGAATGAAGGCCCTCTGGCTCATTTATCCTACTGTCTCACTTGGGATTTGAACTACGTTGCTAGAAAAGAACGTCTAGTGCTCTCACTTTCAATTCTAATCCCCCCATCATTAAGCTGTAGCAGTTCCCCTTTGCATGACTATTTTTTCAGCTATAGAAGCTAGTGGTAGTTTTGGAGAGTCCATAGAGGCTGAGTGGTTCTGAAGAATAGCTGATATTTACTGGATATTGTATGGTTGTGCTTTCAGAGCTCTCAGTCATAAACATTTTGTATCTTAGAATGGGAAAAAATACCTCTATTTTTAATAACTTTATTTCGCTTTCTCCATACACTTTCTTTTTTCAGTTTAGCTGGTCTCTTTTTGTATTGTCCTTGCCTCAAACAGTTGATATTAGGCTGATATGTTGTCATGACACTGACATAAAAGCTATAGGAGACTGAAAAGCACTGTGGATTGTTTTGGTTGGTTTTTTGGGGGGCTAGGGTGTTTGTTGGTTGGTTTTGTTTTAACAAAAAAAAAAATAAAGGACTCATTTTGTATGCAGGCAGATACCATTTAAGAAGAAAAATACTGTTATTAAGTATAACTGTTTTGATTTCCAAATCAAAGAAATAGGAATTTCCTTGGAATAGATCATGGCTTTTTTGTTCACTACATGTAAGACACAGGAGTTTATACATAATTAATAAAAGGTTTATTAGTCTATGCTAGATTCTTGTTCTCTATTCTCTTTACTCTCCTCACTAACTTCAGCTTAAAATTTTCTTGATGTTTTCTGGCTAGGTTTAGCTACTGTTTTTCTTCCTCTTTGCTGCATCTCACATTTATCTGTCTGTGCCTTTCTTATTAACATGAAGTTTATTTCCTACTTTTTGAAAATACTCTTAGAAGGACTTCTCTAGAAGTGGAGTCTATGAAACTGTAAGAGGGAAAGTGAGAAGTTAATGGACAAGATGGCATGAGGAGGAAGATAAAATAGAGTTGTTTAGTTGTACTGAGAGAGAAAGACTTCAGAAAAACTGCAATAAAATTTTAAAATATTATAATTAGCAAAAACTCTTTAGGAAACTAAGCATATACTCTGCCCATGAAGTTTGGGAACCATCAATAATTGCAGTGCTCTTGACAGGTGTTCCACTGTCTTTCTGTGTACAAGTTCTGTACACCCGTGCTCAGCCATATCATTAGAACTGAGAGCTGAAAATTCCCTTACAATGTTAAGTATCTTGTGGAAATATTCCTTTATATTGTAGCTCACAGTACTTGAGAGTCTTTAATATAGTCCTCTCGACTACATACTTTAGTACAATAACTTTGTGTTACAGACCGGTGCAGTTCTTTCATCAAATTTCTGGATTTATCAGTTAATGTTAATGTGACTTTTAAAATTATCATGAATACTTGTGCTAATAAACTGCAGGTTTTACAATGCAGTGCTGTCAGTCTTGAAACTTGCTTGCCCTCTTGTTCCAACAGAGAACAGACCCTCCCCCCCCAGCAAGCCTAATGCAGGCTGACTTTGAAAGCCTGTGTATTGAACAGGCCCTTCAGGACAGGAGATGAGCTGGGTTCTGGTTTAGTTTTGTTCTGTGGAATACTGCTGCTGATGTACAAGTCTGTGTTACTTTTGCATGCAGATTTACTTTTGTGTTGTAAATACTTAGAATGTCTTTGAAATAGGTGGGGTATTAAATGAAGGAAGATATATCAAAGCAGAACTCTCCTTACTACTGCAGTGTTGTAAATGATCTGCCTCTGTCTTCCTTTGCTCTTCTAATGAGAATACATAAAGCTTCAGACAGATGTCAGAGGAAAAGTTTAAGGAGTTAAACTGCAGTGCTTAAAAGAACTGAAGCTTTCCTTTCAGATTGTACTTGATACAGTATAAAATTTGAGATGAGTTTATCTGGTAATGGCAAGATTACAGACAGCACAATCAAAAGCAAAGTGATACTACAGGTAGAAGCCCAGAGCTTCAGCTGAAGTGCGTTGGGATTTTAACCCAATCTAAGATACACCTGAGTCACTGAACAGGTGTTCAAATATTGCTGCAAATTACAGGCTTGGCTGAAGCAATCAGCTTGGCTCTGAATCTCAGCTGAGCTCCTCTAAGTTGCACTTGGGAACCAAAGCTCTACTTGAAGGTGTCCTTTACTGCAGCAGTATGGATCATCCTGTCTCTGCATTCATGCTGTTATTGGAGCAGATTGCTACAGAACATGTGAGACAAAGCTGGAGAGCTTCTGTTGGAGGGGGTCAGTGCACAACACAGTGTGGATAGAAGCTTGTTATGAGGCATGCTGTAGTACAGAAGTCAGCTGGTGAGAAAAGTTCAGTGGTGATGCCTGAGAAATCAATAGAATGCAGCCTTCTTTTAAGGGTGGTTTGTGGCTTGAATGCAGTAACACTGCATCCCAGAGTAGGAAGGAAACAGGAAGGGACTGGAAAGAAATCCTTTGGGCTATCTGCAGAAATACCAATAAAACTGGTGTGTAGAAAGACTTGTTAAAGAATTAAGTTTGCTACCACAAAATTAATCAAAAATACTCTGAACAAATTTGAATTGGCATTGCAAGTTGAGACTGGCTGTTATCTACCCGTGGTGTTTTTTATCTGGCTCTAGGACTCCTGGCTCTGCTTGTACCATATCTTCAAAGGGAAAGGAAATAGTTCTTTGTTTTTTGTGAGACATGCCCTGCATTCACAAAAGTATGACTGGTAGCATTTTTGTATGTAAACTCAGTTGATTCAAAGAAATTCGTGACTTGTCACTAGTGTTTTCTCCAGCTAGAACCCAAGTATTTTAACATTTCAGCTCACTAGCAGTTTGGGTCCAGCAGTGTAGTACAGAAACAAGCTATTGCTTTTTTGCACATATGATCAGATGTAAGTAAAGGATCTGTCTGACTCCTACAGGCAGACTGACTTACTAAGAAGGCTGATGAGATTATGACCCATCTTGCCCTTTATGGCTGAGCCCCACATAAAGCAGCTTCTTAAATGTTGCCATTTTTAGCCCAAGTTATAATGATACTCAGACATTTTTTTTTATCACTAGTTGTCTTGGTGCAAGTTCTGTAGCGTTGTGAGTTCTAGCTCTAACTGTCATGTATGCAAGGACATTCAGTTTAAAAAACAGAGAGAACATCAATCTAAAATTAAAACAGAATTTATATCAAAACTTCATTTCTCCCAGCTTTGTGCTAGTGCCTTACAGAATTATTTTCACTGAATATAATAATTTATTTTAGTAAACCTGCTTATTTGGTCTTGACGATCTTAAAGATCTTTTCCAACCAAATGATTTTATGATTATTGATCATCTTCAGGAAATGCACTTTTTTATTTTCCTTTGTAATTATCAGTTGATTAAAAAGAAACAAATCAGTGAGAGATTTTACTTTCTGCGGGTGTTGAATTTCCAACTAAATTATTTTTCATTTAAAAGTTAATTTATTCTTATTGCTTATTATGCAGCTTTTTGAAGTATATCTGGAGGTAGCAACTAGCATGTTATGTTCTGCTCTAAACCTCTAAACAGTTCTTATCACTTCTTTGTAAAATAAACATCAACAAAAATGGATAGAAAAATGTACCAG
Organism: Neopelma chrysocephalum; assembly: GCF_003984885.1. Lineage (NCBI taxonomy): Eukaryota > Metazoa > Chordata > Aves > Passeriformes > Pipridae > Neopelma > Neopelma chrysocephalum. The sequence goes on along the minus strand of NW_020897760.1, from coordinate 6,248,338 downwards.
GCATGACTATGGTTTGAACTACCAGACTAATGGGGAGGAGTGAGAGGCAAAGAGTAGGAAGTAATTGTGGAGCCTGATTCAGGAGTTCTGTGTCTATGAACAGCCTTATTAAAAAATATGTGGCAGTCCTACCATTTGCTTCCCATTCTGAAGGGCAGAAGAGGTGAGGAGGAATATACTAAATGATAAAACATTTCAGAAACCTATTGCAGTAGTAACTAATAGTTAAAGAACTTGAGACAGGGTCTCTGAGTGGTCCTGGATCTGTGCATTTTTCAAAAATGCACACTCTGCAGGGGCATGTTTTGGTTTTGTTTGTTGAGTAAAATTAGCACCATTCCGTATATCCAGTTTAGGATTTTACCACACAGACGGTAGACTTGTTGCAATGGAGGTGAGGAACTTCTGGGTTGCTATGGCTGAGGACTTAAAAGGAGCAGGACTAGTATGTTTTAAGTTGGATCAGTCCACAGTAAAATTTTAGCATAGAATCACAGCTGTAACTTCCTTTTCTCTTGATCTCCTCTCCCCATGGAGAGCTTAGCATGCTAGCTTTAACCAGATTTCTGGTTATATGGCATATGTATTTACAGTCTGTTACTATCTGGCTGTTCAAGCTGAGAAGCAGCTGTGGAGTCTTTTCAACAGTGTATTCTGGCTCAAGTTCAGCACTGAACTAACATGCTGCTTGTGACTGGCTTCATGTGCAGGTAGGATGAACTCCCATCTAGCTACAAAAGACCACACAGACATACAGAAAGAGGAAAGACTTACTAGACTGTAGTGATCAACACTTCCTGTTGAAGTGTTTTATTATCTTAGTTCTATTTATTTATTTAACTAGAGTCCGATCCCATAAATACTGTTACAATGAGCCCTAGCCTTCAAAATATCTGCTAAGTTGCATGTACTGAATATATTTGGAGATTTGGATTAGTCTTTTCTGGGGACATGCTAGGTTTGTTAGTACTTGATCACCTGATTGCTGTCACATCACCTGCATTAAGGACAAACATTTACCATTTCTGTGAATCAAAAAACATGCACAGTACACTTCATTTTAACTCTAGGCCAGTTATGGGAGGATGAACAAAGTAGTCTGGGCATAGTGATGGAGTTAGGGAATATGCTGGGTCAGGTATTGTTGAAATCTGCAAGAGCAAAGTGACACTTCCAGAATTCTTTGAACTAATTTGCTCTAGTGGAGCAGCTCTGTGCCACATCCCCACTGCAAGTGAAATGCAAGAACATATGCGTTAATCGGATCAACAGTGTATTAGTCTCTTCTTAGGACAAGCTTATGCTTATAGAAGTATACAGGGATATTTATTACCTCAGCTTAAAACAAGTTGAACAAGGAAATGTGAAGCAAATCAGGGACTAAAATAAATGAATGAAAGTATTGATAGTCTGTTCAGCATATTACATGATTCTGCATATTCCTACTAGCTCTGTCTGCTCTGAGCTATTCTTGTAAAAACCACTCCTCTAGGTTCAGGCTGAACAGCATGTGTAATGTCTGTGACAGTTTGAGCCTTGGAGATGGAATTGGTTGAACAGAGTAGTCTATTCAGATAAATGTAGGGGATTCATTCACATGGAAATCATTCCTGGCACAGTAGAAACGAAGTATGAGTGAAAGAGGAAACAAAAAGGAGCCACAGAGAGCTGCACTCCCAGCACCAGTAAATCAGCAGAACTTCATTGTTCACGATAAATGTAAGTTACTTTACATCACAGCAGTCTCACACAAAGTTTTAAGAGGTAGTGGTGACCATATAATCCTGCAGTAAAAGTTTGCTTTAGATTAATTTGAAACCTGGTTCTCATCTATGTGTCTAAATAAACCATGTTATGCCAGTGTAACAGCAAGCTTTAAAGTGAAATGATTTTCATCTTCCTTAAAAGCCCATAGATGTTTTTCTATAGTACTGAAAAGTTGGATGAGACTAGTTTAAATCAGTAAAGGGTAGAAAAAATGCAGAGCTAACTAGTACCAGCAAAAACCTAGTATGGTACCTAGGAAATCTGTATTTTTCTGAATTTTGTTGTGTCAGATGTGTTTCCACTAGGAGGAGTTATCATCATATCCTTACCCTGTAAGATTATCAGACTTGTGCTTTAGGTCATTTGATGAAAATGCGATTACCTGTAGTGACATTGTGAAATATCTATAAAGTTCATCTACATCTACCTGGCTTGTAGTACAGAAACTGCTAATTGGTATCAATATAAATATGAAAGGATGGTTGCAGCTTGTGATATCCTACAAGCAAATTTATGTTTGTTATTTGCATTTCCTAGAGATTACAATTTATTTTCAATGTCATGTTTTCCATAAAATGTTATGATAATTTGAGAATTTCAGAGTTTTAAATCACGTTTTAATACAGTTAAGGGAAAACCTTGAAATGTCTAGAAAGTCCAAGAAAGAGGCAAGAAGTGTAGAAGTTAAATCTCATATATACACACTCTTAGGATTTTTTTTTTTTAGTTCTTTTTTGTTTAACATTTCTGTTACAAATAGTGATTATGATTTTTAAATATGGTGGTTTAGAAGTTCCAGTGGGACATTCTTTTATTTGTATTTTAAATTCAATGTAATAATGTTATTGGATTTAAATGCTTCCTTTGATCTGTTTGCCACTCTAGTGTTGCAAGATAATGGTATACTTGGAGCTACAGTTTTGCTTTGTTTCTCCTACTGTTTTCCAGTATTCATCTCTTTTCATCAGATCATGAAATATGATTCTAGTAAAATGTATGTTTTGGTCGCTTTTCAGCAATGTAGCTTTTGCATAGACTCCCATGGCAGAAAGAGAAAGAGACCTTAATCAAGCCTATCTTTTCATTAAGAGAAGGGAACTGTTTAAGAATATATCAACTTGGTGTGCTTAAAGGACTTCTGGCATATGGGCAATTCCCTAACTCTATCTCTGTGCCCAGACTACTTATTGTACATCTTCCCACAACTGGCCTAAAGCTACATATATTTTATATGCTGCTTTCTAAAGCAAAAGAAAAAGATGTTAAACTTCTTGGGCATCACATATAAAACACCTTCCTCTGTGCCTTTGCATCAGATATGCCCCCATGTGTATGACTGCAGTTGTGAGTATGTTTAAGATAATGCAGAAGAGCACTCTGAAAGGAAAAGTGAAGTTCAGTAGGTCAGAGAGCCACGTTAGGAACCTCCCATTATTATTCATTTGATAACTTTTTAGCAACAACTTAGTTTCATAAAAGCCTCTGAACAGCTGGTGGTCAGAATCAGAATGATACAAACCTAGGTTGGATTCAGATTGCTTATTTTTATGTAAAACCCCCTGAAATTGTATAAATTATGGGGGTAGTACTGTAAGACCATCCACATAAGGATTCCAGAATAACTTCACTCTTGAGCTTATTAAGTAATAACAGAAGTCTAACTGAATAAATAGAAGCAAGTCATGGTGCAATAGTGGTTGTATCTCATAAAAATCTGGTGACCTGACTAAACCTATGTCTTTTTGCAGCTCCTGAGATGTACAGGAATTGACAGTGTTTAGAATGAATAAATAGAACAGAAGTCTTGTATTGCCCTCTAATATATGCTGTTATTTATGTTTTTGTTTCCTTCCTTCCTCTGGAAAGGAAGGATATGGGAAAAAAATATGTGCCCAACATCTGCCACACACCTTGCCAGTGTGTTTATAACCATATTTTGGATCTTAAAAAATATTGGCATTACCTGCCTTAAGCAAAAGTTAATCCTATTTTCAGAGATAAAAATAAGTGTCATAAAAGTAGAAGAATAATAGGAAACTCCTTCTGCCTACAGCCAGTTCTCATAATGGTATGTTTAGTGTTTTTTACAATGTATTTTTTAACTCCATTTTACTCTTAACCTTGATCAGGTTATATCTTGAGTCCTGACCACTAGGCTGTACCCTGCATCCAATTAACCCTGTAATATTGATTAAATAAGAGTTGTTTGAGTTAATGTTTCTGTTACCTTTCTTCACCGAAACTACCATTAGCAGAAAGATCAGAAATGCAATTAGTTAACTTGTGAGAGAAAGGAGATTTTTTTTTTTTACCTTCAGCTGAAGGAACAAATTTTTCATTAAAACAAAAGGGATAAATCTACACAGGTGTTAACAAAGACTTAATAGCTTGTAAAAGTATGCCATAAAATAATCCCACTCTAGGGTGTAATTGCGGTCCATTTGAAAGCAATGCATCTTGTACCTCTTAGTATCCTGTCATATGAGGGTATCATTTTCTGCTTGCAGTTGAATTTTGTTTTGTATAGGGGTTTAGAGGAGGGGGGTATTGTTATTTTAATTTGGTTTTCTTTGTTTTTTTTTCATTTGGTATAAATTAATAACAGAGCAAATGCAGCTGGCCAAGTAAGATTAGACAGCCACTGTTTATCACTGTATTGTTAAAGAGAATGTTGCTCTGTGGAAATTCTGGAATTCCTTTCATGCTTAGTGCAGAATTTCTCTTTGTTCTGGAATGATAAATGTGATGACTCTCCACTAATTCCTGTAGATATTTTTTTTAATTGTCATATACTAACATGGAATCTCAGTATTCACAACGAAATACAAAATTTGTAGTCTTAAAAAATATATTCTTAGTGAACTTGTCAGTTTTGAAAACAAGTTCCTTTACACATCAAATTTCAAGTCTTTTACTTTAAAATGTATGAACCAAAAAAGAGCTATTTGTTCATGGCTTTACTTATGTTCTAACCAAGTAGCTGTGTTTCTCCTTTTATCTCTCTGAGCATCATATGCCTTTCATGCTGACCATCTTGCAATCTGAAAGCACCTGTTTAAAGCAAGCCAATCAATGAAAGACGTCAGTGGCTAAGCTTGTCCTCGCCTCACATAAGAATGTTCTCTGTGGCTTTCACATTCCTCAAGGAAATTCTTTTGTGGTGTGTCAATTAAATGTTGAGATTTTCTGGTCAATGTTACTCCACAAGATGCTCTTAGTTGCTGTAATACCACCATTCTTTAGATGTTTACTCGTCATCCATAGCCTGCAAGATTTTCACAATAATAAAAAACGTGCAATAAAGCAAATAATAGATCAGAGTCTTCCAGTGGACAATAAAAGCATTTCACAATGTGATTTGCAAATTAACAGGTTTGTTCTTTAATAGATCATGAAGTGACGAATTCCAGAATTCCAACTTTCCCGGTGTAATGGTGTATGTGTCTCTGAAGTGTAACCATTTTGACTTGTTTCCAAAGTTGAGCACCAAGGCAAAACTCGTAGAAGCTTCCAAAACAATATCTGGTCCAAAACATTGTGTATATTACTAACAATAGCTGTTTTAACTGAAATGCTTTCAAAATATTTCTAGGAATGTATTGTACTTTAATACAGGTAATACTGCTACTGTGGCCTACTTTTCTGCAGAACATTAGTTTTAGGTTTGCAATTTGTATTTGAAAAAAAAAAAACTTCAACGCTTTTCTGGTGTTCCAAGAATAATGAAAATGCTAGATGGCTTTCCCTATCTAACAGAAAACAACTCTGACTCCTTTCTGACCATTACATGTCAGCCTTTGGCAGCTTCTTGTGCATTCGGAGTAGGCAGATGTCTTGGAACATGTGGTCTGTAACTGAAAAGTCATAATTCCCATTGGTTTATACACAGCTAATGAGCAAGTACTTTTCCTGCAGTATAGATGAGAGGAAAATCTTCAACTACAAATAAAATATAAAAAATGTACAATTAAAGTCACTAAGTGTCTGAACATGAGCATTTCCTGCCTCTGGCATCAGTGTTCTGATAGGAAATGTTCAGATCGCAAGTTACAGATTAAGAATTGGGCATCCTTGAATTGATTTAGGATATGTTCAAACTTGCACATGGAAATCTCTTCAGAAACTCAGCAATTCTTGGAAGCTTAAGTATTTGTCTATGTAGATCTTGCATAACCACTTACATAAAGCAGAGATATTGGGAGAATATTTTGTGTGTCTGTCGTTTATCTTCTGATGTCTATCATGTGTCCATCTTAATGTCTATCTTTTATTTCATTTTAGCAACTGGGAAAAAGTAACAAAAAAGTATTTTTATTTACAGATAACTCAAATTCAAATGACATGATGGAGAGCAAACTGTAAAAAACACTCCGTTCCTTTTCTTCTTAGAAATACTCCATAATAGGTTGACTTTAGCTATTTTGTTTGTCCCATCTTGGACAAACACCCACCACAGAACCTTAGTCATTTTGACTGTCTTACAGAGAATGCAGTTTCGTTCTCATCCTTCATATTCCTACAGAAAACACTACTGCATTTGCTATTCCTCTTCATTTAATGCATTTTGTCATATGTGTCATACGTGTAAGAAGAGTGGCATTATCACTGAATGAGTGAATTGAGGTACTTTGTATTCTCGCTGAATACAAAGGCTGAGTATATTTTAATTGATTCTACAGTATTGAGTGACTCTGTTGATTCATCTTCTAAAAAATTAATTCAGCTATGAGAGCTAAACAAAATATAGTCTTCAACATTCCCTGCTTGTATGAGGATGACAATGAACTAAATGTAAAAATCTTAATGCATAGATAACTAACACTTTCTTGGCTGTGTGGTAAGAGGTAATCTCTTTGGCCACAACAGTGAAACTTGCATGTTATGAAGTGCTTTCTGGGTTCAGTCCTGAGCAATGTTATTTGTAATTTTTGTTTTTCAGAGTTATAGCCATTGTGAGGGAATAGATAATGAAGTATCTACCCATTTCTAACTGGCTAAGCCAGCTTGGTCTTGCAGAATATTGCACGCTCTTTGAACAATATGATGGCATAGAGGTAAGAATTGTCCTCTTTCAATAAAACTCTTGAGAAACTGTTAAGCAAGGTGATGTAGTACAAATGGTTAATGTTCTGTGATATGATGTTGGAGCAAAAAAAACCTAAAGACAGGTAGTTTGGTTTTGTCTTGGGAAAGGAAGAAAATAAAAGCAATGTCTCTTGAACTGTGTGCTAAAAGTCACAGAGAAATAGAGTCACTGGTGGGCTAGATTAAAGGAACATTTTACTTTTATATATATGTTTATATATATATAATGCTGCTGTAGTGTTTATAATGCTGCTTGTCCTATTTAGTCTTGGCTGTCTCAGATTGTTACAATGGACACACTCACCAGAGCAAGAACACATAGATAACCTTTGTTCTGCAAAAACTAACAAATATATGTCTTAAAATTCAGAAGTAGATAAAATATAGACTTATGTGCCAGTTTTTATATAAAGTTGTTTACAGGTAAAGGGATTCTGTGTGACTTAATCTTCTCTACTGAGCAAATACCACATTACAGAAGGACCTTACATTTGTAATCTTGAAGATCCCTAGAAAATTATTTAGAAATTCTTAGGAAGCCCTTTTCCCATAGTTCTCACTCGATCAAAATCTCCTCTTTATTGTCCATTTTATGTTTTCACTTTCCATCATCCATGTAAAAATTTATTGACATTTACATACAATAACATCAATTAAATGCTGCTTCGACATGTTTTATTTCTTCCTCTCTGCGTTCCCCATTCAGAAAATAAATGTGAAAAATACAAGTGAATAGTATCATCAACTCAAAATATCCTTGGATTCACTTTTAAACAAATGAAATAATCAATGTTTCATGAAGTGGCACTAAAATTTACTTAAAATTGTCTTCTGCCTTATATCTGTGCTGCTTGTATACCAGAGTTCTTAGTGAGTGTCATGGTAATGTCATAATCCATGCAAAATAAAAAGAAAAGGATTTTAAATGTAAGTAGAATATGTCCCAACTAGTAAAAGAACAGCATTTTTTACTTTTCCAGATTGATTCAATCAGCAAGTCATTGGAAAATGTTCACGTGATTCACACTACTGTTGTAACACAGAAGACAGCTGTTACAACCACCAACCAACAAACAAAAATCCTGCAACACAGTTTACAGCTTACAGAGCCTGAAAGCTGCCTGTAAGAAGTTTTTGCTGAAGTGCAAAACTTAAAAATAGACTTAGTGCATCATTCTGGATACAATGGACTTTTTTCAATTTCAAGGCCATGAGTCAGAATTTCAGTTCTGCAATATCTGTAGATTACAAGCATTCTATGATCTCTTAGTTCCTCAGCCAAACTGCATATTTTTCTGAAACAAAACTTTAACTTGAGAAAATGCCTGACTAGCTTGACTTCACATACCAACCTGCTTAATACTAGACATGTGTTTAAGAACCACGTTGAACCAAGCTTCTAAGTTCTTGAAAGTCTAAATAATTGCCTTTGATGTCTTATACTTTTAAAAGTAATTACTAATAACTGTTTATACTGGGTTTTTATCTCTGCAGTAGAAGGTATGATTATATCCATTTTGCTGAGGAGGACAGTGATGCACACTTTCTTGACTTAAATTATTTTTTTGCTAAGTAGTAAATTCAGGGCAGTAGTAGACAGAGTTCTTGGGTTTCAGTCAACTGCTCTAGCCAGTTCTGAAGCCAGACAAGAACGTGCTTATGATCTTGAATGAAGAAAGAATACTTCAAGGCAGGACACAGTTCCACCTGAGAAATAAAATTTCCACATAAGAATGTTGTCAACTGCAAAATGCAGCAAGTTCTTTAAAGCTACTAAAAGAACCCCACCAAAATGTGTCTATAAAAGCTCCCACTGTGTTATCCTGAGCATTTGCTGTTCAGTACTGGAGTTAACAACAACCCTATTTGTGTTCCTCCTTACAAGCTTTTTGATCAAATTTGAAGAGCATATTGCATTTGTACTCCTTTGTTTGTGGATTTTCTTGGAGGCTGATTTTGGCATTTGGCAGAAGGGTGTTGGGTTTTTTTTGAGAGAAGCAGTGGGATCCTCTGTCACTGTTGCCAAAGCTGAAAAATCCTTTCTACTGGAATGTGAATTCAACATTAGTAGCAATTTTTGCATTTGGGAGAAGCTAGAAAGAGATTAAATGAAAGTAATAATTATTCAACTCCCTACTTTGATGTCATTAGTTACATATAAGTTATCATTTGACAAACATTTAATATGACATTTTCAGGCATGACTAAAGTTCTCTAACAGCTTTTGAAACAGTGTTAGCTAGTGACATAAGACATTGAAGCTTTCAGCAATTAGAGCACTGCTCAGTCTAAAGCAAAGAATGCCTTTGCAGTGGTTTTAGTATGAAAGAAAGGGTTTTAAATTACAATTTCAAAAACAGTGGCTCAGAGTAGAAATTCTATGTCAATTGTCTTATTATTTACACAGTGAATCAATCAGATTTTGTATTTTAGGTTCCTAGGCCTGAACTGTCAAATCTCCATTAGAAAAGGCTACTCATAGTTAACGTGACTTGCCAGTAACAATATGGAGTACATTCTATGTGCTTCTCTTTGTCTAATTTACAGTGAAAATACAGAACAGTTAAAAATACAGCAAAATATATTTCTTTATATTTTCTACTTTTTCTGAAAGTTTTCATCATCAAATGAAGCTTTGTACATACTTATGAATCAACGTCAAATTGAAATTCTGTACTGATTTGTAAATAATGCCTTGAGTTATTCAGAAACTTATTTTGAAAGCCAAACAGTGATGATTTTGTGGAAAGGGGAATAAAAGAGAACAGTTCAGGTTTGATTACCCAAATGCATTATATGGAAATTTATGTTCTTCAAAACAGTGTCACAGCCCATATTATCTACTATTACAATGAACATCCTCTTGATTATACAAAACCTTCCCTTCCAATATTATTATTCCCATCAGTTCACCCTGAGATTTATCTTCCTTCATTAGTTTAAGTGCAATTAGCATACTAGCACTCTTAGGTAGTTTTTAGGGTTTTTTTTACTCAAAGAAATCATTATTTTTAGAAACTCTCCAGCTAATTTGACCAGTTTTGTTTTGAGAAAAAATTGAGAGACAATGAATTAGTGTTTTAAAAGAAAAAAATCCTCATCCCTTCAATGACAGAGCTTACCATGATAAAGGGGCTTCAGATAACATAAGCTACATAGCAGCAAACGTAAGTATATTTATATGTTATCAGAAACAGCAAACCCATCTGAAAGAAATTTGAATTATCCTGTACTACTACGTATAGTATATTCCTTACTCTGGCATTTGCTACAGGACTTACTCCATCTTACAGAAGCTGATCTTAAAAAGCTGGGAATTGAAAACCAAGGCCACCGAACACACCTCATTTCCAATATCCTGCTGCTTCAGGAGGTAAAAAAAAAGAGAGGTAAGATTTCCTAAAGACTGAGAGAATGAGTTAAGGCAACTGGAGCTTTCCTGTCACAAAGGATGATAAACTGATTCAGCCTAGAATACCCCTGAATGCAGATCACAGGGGTACTTAACACAGAAAATAAGAAAAATAGTTAAATATTAGTTTAACAAAAGTTAAACATTAATATTTTGCCAGGGTTTTACAAAATAATATAACCTGTACTTTTAAAAAAAATGTCATTTAGAAAAGGTTCTACTCTCAGTTTTTCTTACCCTTTCAGTCTTTAGCTTAATAAGACACGGTAGTGTTAACATCCCATAATCGGTGGAAGATTGTGTCACAAATGCTTTCCTCATTTGTACAGATGGTATCAAAAGGTCTAAACCTAGCTAATTTGTGCATGTGCCATCTCATCCCTGCTAAGGAAAAAGGAGGAGAGCTTACACAGGCAGTTCTGACCCTTCTTTTCCATTAGGGACTTTGCTATAAATTAAGACTTAATCACTGCATCATTTGCTGCTTTTATGATGCTTTTATCAGTTCAGTATCAAAATTCAGTCACAAGGTCATGAGAGCTGTAACAAGCTTTGTAAGACATTCTATTTTGAGGGGAAGGATATAGTGAGATGTTATGCAGCTATGACTTCTTGTACAGGATATTTTGAAAATTGTTCACAAGATGATAAGGTACAGGTATTATGCATTCTGGCCCATAAGTCTAAAGATCACTGCCTAAGGCTTTTACAAATGTAATGTGAAGCAGTTATTTATTTGGCTAACAAGTAAATAACTTCTACCTTCTCTTAGTCAAGATAAGACTTTTGGAGCATGTGTAGAAATCAAGTATTCATAAAATGTCTTTAGCTACTTAAGATTTCAGAAGAAACTAGAACTGGTTGTGTACAAGTAGATCAGTGTTTTCTGAGGAGTTCAGAATGGGTTTAACAATTGCATAACTTCTACAGTTCTTTGGTTTGAAAGTCTTAAAATTTGAATATAAATATGACTTTTTTTAACTGCTACTGTGAACAGATTAGGAAACTATTTAAGTTGACTGCAGTGAAACTAGATATGTTTCACTTGATATTTGTTTTCATGTGACATTGAGACTGCATTTTGTAGTCTTTTCAGGTACTGGAGGGAGAAATATATTACAGTTGTCAATGTACCACTTTTTTTCGGAAAAAAAAGAACTGTTCAAACTGTCATTCATGTGGTAAATTGATTTATATATACTTGCTTAACATTTCAGTCACCTCATTGGAATGTTCTAACTCATGGAATGTTCAGCTTCAGATATGTTAAGCTACATCTAATCTTGTAATATTGCTGATGATTTCAGTGAATTTGAATTTGAGTCAAACATTTTCTTTCTAAACTGGTGTGTATCTGGGGGGGGGAGGTTGTCCTTCAGATGTAGGTATTGCCAAGTGACACTTCTTGAGTTTTGGGGTTTCTTTGGCAGTTAAGTGCTAGAACTCAGTTCAGTAAAACTAGTGCTGGTCCATATTTTTATGAGCATTTATCTTGAGCAATGTTTCCATTCATGGTGTGGTTTTGGCTAATGGAAACAATTAAGTGTATAATTGAATTACGTGCTTGAAAAAAGAGACAAATTGATCTCTGAGTTCTGTTTACACCAGGTTATTTCCATACTAGATAGCTTTGCCTATTGTATTAAAGAATTCTGGGAAGATCGCGAAGCAGATTGGTTCAGTCAGTCATACACTAGTGCAGACTGTTTTGTTTTCACAGTAGGGATTAATGGTTGTTATCTGGTCTGCAGCCTATTATGACATGGCTGTGTTTTGCGTCTGTCTTTGACACAATGCTGTGTCTAGGAGCAAAGTGTCTAATCAGTTAGACTGAAATGCTGGTTTTCCAGGACTGAACTGTACTGTAGTCAGACATTAGAAAAAACTTTAAAAAAAATTTATTCCATTAAATAAATACTAATGTCCTACTAATGTACTTACCAGAACAGAACAAAGTCTATCTTATTGTGTTTGCTGTTATTATGAGCTTTAAACAACAGCATTGTATTTGTTGCTGGTTCAACAGTTTCCAGATGGTGCTTGATGTGATAAGTCACTTTCATATGTAACAATTTTCATAAGGTTAATTTTATAGGACATTTCTTTGTCCAGTGAAGTTAAATTTTGGAAAATTTTGAGAAAACTTCTGTTTTCTAAAATGTTACCTTGGTTCTGAAGCTACTTTGAGTAGTCTCACTACACTAAGATTTGGATTCATCCTGTCTAACTCAAATTACTTGGGCTGTGTTTCCACAGTAATTAGTACCAAGATCTGTGCATTGACATAATTTGACTTGGATGAAATATGTGCATGTGTTCACATATCTGTCGAATTAGGCAGAGCACAAAATATGATGCTTTTATGCTACCTTTATGCCAACCAGTGATAGGGAAGTGACTGGGATAACTGGTTCGGTGTGAGTAGCATTAGCTAATCAATAGGAAAATAGCCATTCAAGATTGCTAAACCACTTCAGTCGAGTACAATAAATTTTATAGTGGCTCAGTGCGTAGAGTAACGAGACTCTGATAATTTTGCTCAATATCAGAAAACTTAAAGGCTGCTGAGCTGTTGATTCTTGACCTTATTTGAAGCTGGGGTTCCACAATGCCAACCTAAGTAGTCTGTGCCTTCTTCAGCTTTCCTTTAGCTGCTTTTCCCCATCTCTGTGTAATTCCTTTTGTTGTCAGTAAAACTATCCTGCAGCTGCGTCATGAACCCATTGGGGAATATATCTAACTGAAAAACAACCTTTTGTTTCCCCTCATGTTCATCCCCATCAAGTCCCCATACCAGTTCACTGTTCAGCTGCTCAAATGCTCCTACAAACATGAATGGCCATGGAAGACACAGCAGAGCTGAGCCCTCGTGGCCGAAACAGCCCCTCTGCTTAAACTGAAACCACAGCTGCAGGTGTTTGTGGGAGGCAAGTCACTCTGCTCCCTCCACTATCGAAAAGACACAGATGAATTCAGCAGATAATTCAGTTCACTACCTTTTGTAGGTGTCTATATTTTTTTGTTGATTGTAGAGGTATCCCAGGATGGATGACTTTCACTTAGCAGATGCTGACTGCCGTTGGAATTAATTTAGGCCTAAAAGCTACAACTGTGGTTGTCTTGTAACATTTAATCTCTTCTTTTGAGTGCAGCCTTACAGATTTCAAGCAAGCATTTTTTTGTTTTTCTCTAAATGTTGAATGATCTCCGATATTTGTTAGTGTTTATCAGTATATTTCATTTCCTTGCAAATCCAAGTATACAAGTGGAAAAATGTTTCCATTTCTGAAGACTTCCTTCCTAAGTGCAAAATTGTTACCAGTTCTACATATGCTTCCTACCACTGTTTCAGGAACAGAAGACCAGACAGCTGTGTACAGATATCAAACTGATAGTTGCTGAAGTCTAGGATCTTGTATCAGGTAGTGGCAAAGTAGATGTCAAGTGAAAACACAAAAGAGCACATCAATCCATAGTGATGCTTTCCCAGAATACTTTCTCAGCCTCTAAGCATTTAATCTAACAAGAAGGAAGTTTCAAAAAGGTATGAATGTGAAGAGACATAAATACTCTTTTCTCAGTCCTTTTGCCTGTATCTTGACTTACCCTTTGATGTGCACTGCAGCACATTCTGGATCTTGATGTCCTGCCATCTACGCTTGTAGCCTTTCATGTATTCACAGCATGTTGTGCCTCCTTTGAGAGGTACCTTTTTTTTCTGTTCCAGGGAAATTGTAGAGTTGGGGGTGAGGCCTGCAACTTGCCTGGGCTTGTCACAGTATGGGATCAAGAGGCATCCAAAATTTTTTTTTCTGAGAAAAGCGAAACATGGGCTATGCTTATGGCAATGTTCTCAGTGGCTATCTAGCACCTTTTTGAAGTATTTGTTTGGCATCTTATGAAAGTCAGGAAATGGCATATCCTCTTCTAGAAGTACTTTCTTCTGGTATGAGAGAAACTGATGACAAATTAGGTGTAATCTGACTCCTGTGTTACTCAAAAAGGTCTTCCTTGCCTGAGCAAGAGGCATAGCTCTCTGTCCTGTAACAACCAGCAAAGATTGTTTGTTCAAGACAAACATCCTGACAGCTATAGCCCAGTACTTACAGAGTAGTGCTCCAGGAAGGAACTGTGGTTTTCTCAGTATCCTCTAATACAACTAAAGCAGGGTTTGATGCTATGTAGGATTGGAACAGACCATTATTTAATCATGTTACCATGTGCTACACTCCTTAGGAGTATAATTTTATTATGATTTCCTATGACCTATAGTAAAAGAATAAATCATGCTTCAGATGTGTTGAAGAATCCAACCATGAGGTGACTGGCTCCTTCAGTATAGTAGAAATGTTACCTATAGAGAGGGTAATGTAAATGTATAAATGAAAATGTCTATTTTGATGCAATAAAAAAAATACCTTGGGTATTTCCAGACATGGAAGATATTTCTTGATTCCTTTATGAACGTGAATTTAAATATAGAATTATATTTGAAAGCTTTGTATCATTTGACTATTAAAATATTTCTGTGCATTTGTATGTATTTGTGATGTACTTTCCTTTGCATCATTGGTTGAGTTTTGAGTGGAAATATATATAGAAAGCTAAGTGACAAGAAGGTTTTTTAAGGAGGTGTTCTAAGAGCTGGAACTTTGTTTTTCCAGTAACTTCTTTTAGCAAGATGAATTTTGAATAATAGCATTTTATGGCTTGATGTGATTTTATTAACATCTTGGAGTGTTTTTCTTTGAGAGAAAAAAGGTATAAAGAATATTTCCCTTTTGTCTTGTACAGGTTTGCTTATACAGAGTTTTAATAAGATATATATTTAGATCTATTATGATTTCATTTATCATACAAAGAAGGCCTGCTTTAATGGATTTAAGTAAAATATATGCATTGACATAATTTGTTGTGGGTAAATAGAAAATAATGTGCAAGATCTGAATTAGATTAAATGCAATTAGTGTTCCATAGCTTCCTGCTTTTGATAGGGAAAACAGAATTGCATTTCAATTCTTAGATAACTGTTTCTGCCTATGTTGTATTTCTTGCTGTGCTGCAGTAGTGTGAAGTTAAATATGAAATGCCTTCTTGCCATGTGGGTCTTTTCCTTGTCGTTATATAGAAGACCTAAGATGTGTTGTATTAAAAAGGAAGCTGAGCAGGCAGTACAGAGCCTGGCTTGTGCTTGGGACAATATAAATAGAGACAAGTACCTCTTCAAAGAAGGTGTAAAATAACTGAGGGACTCTCTTATGTGTTTTTATTAGATGACCATTATAATTAGCATAAATCCATGACTAGTTTTGCCTTGTCAACCCCAAATATCTTGCCTTTGTCACGCTCAAGTAAAGTCCTTTTACTCATTCTGGTTCTTTTGCTTCTCTTTGAAACATTACAAATGCAACCAGAGTGCTTTGGAGCAGTGGTATGTAGTGTCAACCTGTCAGATTCCAGACTCATGCTAAAGAATGCTGGTAGCTTTGCCAATATATGGAGAGGAAGCTGCTTTGAACACTTTGATCTGCATAATAGTTAGAGATGGGATTGCTACCTGTGTGGTCTATTTTGCTTTCACTGAGAGATGCAAGGATTTGAAGTTTTTTGCCATTTCTGTTTGAGAAGGTCATAAATGTAAATGTTGTAACACAGTTGTTAACATACACCTCTGACAGTACCATTTCAACTGTTGAAAGTTCCAAATTTGCCTGTTGGTGCTTCCTGGTCTTCTGTTTATCCTTGCTTCTATGTCAGTTATGTTCTAAATGGAAAACATCTGCCACAGGCAAAGAGAGGCTGTTAATTCTCCTGTATTTGAGACTTTTTACAAAAACATGGAAAACCAGAAACTTACAAGGAAGTCTTGGCTCCACAGTATCAGTTCTTCCACTGCTAAAAGCAAAGAGAGGAAAACAGACCCTCTGGTAAAAAGGGACCCATAAACCCTTGTCCAACGTCTTTCCAGTTTAAGATATCATTTATCAAAACTAGTCAATAAAAGAAAACTGGGTTTAGTGCCATTTTACCCATGTATTTCAAGCTTCTGAAACAGGTGTCTAATCAATGCCAGCACAACTTGCTTCAATACCAAATGGAAAGAGGGGGAGAGGAACACAACATATTATCGTCATGGAATACATGCAATAATTTATTTTTAATAATTTTTTTAAAATTACTAATTGTTTTTTTGTTAAAGATGATTCTCTGTTTTCTTGTATTATATCTAACAATGACTGTACTTGGGGTTTCTGGCTCCAGCAGTGGCTGATACTAGATGACTCAAAACACATGGAATTCTGTAGCTTTGTGCACTTTTAATAGCTGTTAACAGTGAAAATTTTTTTTCAAATTCTTCCAAAAGTTTAATTTTATTTCTGACTTACTACTTGCAATCGTGAGCTGCAGATTAGCGGAGTTTAACAATAAAGTAATTCCTATTGGAAAACACTGATTTGTGAGAACTAAATTTTTTAGCCAGTAGTAAATAAAGATCATTCTTCTGGTATCATACATACCCAGTCTGTACTTATCTAGGTCTGCAAAAATTAAATGTGCTGTAGCCAGAAACTCTAGCAAGCCAGAGCATGTTCATGTTCTAGTTTGTCACTGAATGAGCTAAGGTTTATGTAACTCCTGAAACTTTCTTGCCATACTTCAGCATCGTTTACAGGATCATCAGCTATGGGACATTTCTGCTTGCAAACTTTTCTGAGGCTGTTGATCATGAGGTTTCTTAACACCGACTCATAACAGATAATGCTTTGGGAGTTTCTGAAAGACCTTGTGTCTCTAGACCTAAAGCAGATCAGATAGCAAGAGCTGACGTTGGTATTTTTATTATGGAGATCTGGATAACTGCTGACTAAACATGGCTGTCTCAGTTGGCAGCCAGGGAGGACGTTAGAAAGCACAGTTGCCATAGCTCATAGTTTGCTAACTAAGTATTGTCAGATTTCAAGTGCTGGAGCATTTGGCATTTCATATTGTCATTCTTATTGCTCTAATGTCTTCAATTAATTTGAAAATTACCAGTAAATAAACTTGGTTTCCTAGCCAATAATTATGCTGATCATTACTTTTTCTATGTGGCATCTGGGGGAGTTGAGGCTTGAGTGTAGCATTTTGTTTGTTTGCGTCCTTTATCTTCTAAGACAAGTCTACAGTAGAAACTTGCTTTGACTTTTGTTTATCAGGGAATAAGAAGAACTGCTGTGTGAGCAATCTGTGCATACCATGTCCTCATAGTGTGTAGTTACTTCTGCATTTTATCACTGCAGCTGCAGAACAGTGCTTTTGGAGTAAATGTATTTTCTCCTGGTTATTTTAGGAAGACTGGAATTCTGATGCTTAAGGTCAAACTGAAAAGTTCCCATGAATCCTCTTATTTTGTTCCATCATTTTTTTTTGTTTCTGTAAGTCAGACACATTTGAAAATGGTCTCAAGAACTGGCAAGTACACGATTTGGCATAATTAAGGCATGCAAGCTACAGCATCAGTCCCAGTTGTGTTCCTCCTCATTTATTTGTTCAGATAGCTGCTTGTATAGGTGTCTTTGTACTAGGTGGAAAGATGCACACAGTCCCTCCCTTCAGAAAGCAGAAGTCAGGGGTGACCACAGAAGGGCACAGCAGTGTGTGATGTGTGGCCAACGATGGCCAGCACATTGCTGGTTGCTCAGCCTCCTCCAGGTTGATGTCACCAAGGACAGCACTCCACTGCCACTGTGTCAGTGGCAAGGGGATACACAGACAGCATGATGCCATGCAGATGGACAGGTAAGGGGTATGGCAGGTTGACAGGGAATGCTCATGGCGAGGGCTTGACAGAGGTGCTGTGCTTCTTTCAAGACATTGGTGCTTCCAGATTTCATCCCACATCTCAGTAAACCCATTTCCAAAGTGGATATAAAGTATGAAAACAACAAAAGTTTTGCAATGAGGAATCTAATCTAGCTTAATTCAAAGTTACTCACAACTAATGGAGCTACTATAGGCAGTCCTGTGAATTCTTCCTTCTTGTAGCTTGTAGGAAAATTCTCTTTAACAGCTTTGCATCAAGTATGTGCAAGGATGGGTTGTCCAAATTGTCATCTATGAAGACAAAGCCCAGTTTTCAATTTCACCGGAAGACAGAATAAAAGTTTAGGAAAAGAATGTAATGACTCATGCGAGACTAATCACAGTTTAGGCAGGGCTGCCCAGCTACCAGTCCCACTACTTAGCACATGGTCATGTTACTAAGGAAATTACTGCTCCTTTTCTGGTTCTTATTCATAAAAAATGACAAGCATGACACTACTTCTTCTGTAATTACAGTGCCTGAAAATTTCCTGAGTTATTAGAATCAGCCAATAGAGATCATCTTACGTGCTAAGGGATCAGAGTTTTGGGCATGGTTTTAGATGTCTTTTACCTGAACTGTGGAATGTGTGGTTTAGATAGAGAAGCAAGACATTTCCCTCTATGCAATTAGGAAAATAATAGTTTGCACTTCTGTAGCATCTTCCACTTGATAAACTGATAAAGTACTATACAGTCCTCCCTGTGAAAAATATCTTCCACTCTGACAGATGTTACAAAAATGTAAGTATATGTCATGCAGGAAGTAAGTGGGTCAGAATACTAGACCTGAATGTGGAATCCAGGTAACTCCTCTTTCTCTGTGCTCACCCTAATGCCATTTTTCTTGCACTGGACATATTAGTGAGGCATTTTGGTGTCCAAAATAAGATCACAGTCTGTTCTTTGGTTCCTTTCCCCTCCCCGTTCTTCTGCTTTCCCCATGTATATTTTGAAGAAAGATTCTGTGTGAAATATCCTATGGGAAATCTCCACAGATTGTTACATGTGGCAGTGAAGTTCTGGAATCTGTCACTGTGCCTGAAACATTTCTGGTACCTCTCTATTCTCAATACTTACCTGTTTTTTTTCACAAGTGGCAATGACAAAAGCACAGTGCCATCAGCTGTTCAAGATTTGCTAGCTTTCCTGGTTCATCAGTAGCTCAAATAACAACGCATTTGGGGAAATACAATTGACAAAAAAATTGAGTGAGGTTTTGTTGTGCTTCTAGGCCTTGTTTTATGTGAAATCAATTTGAATTTAGGTCTTTACTTCAAGGCTCTGTTCAGTGTCAATAGGATGCTATAATTTTCTGTAATTTTTGGGGAGAAAAATATGTAAGTATAGAAGTCTGTCTACCAACCACAAGGGGTGACTTATGTCCCAGCACTAGTGAATGGATGTTTCTGAAAACTGTTGTCTTTCACAATTACCTCAACTTTTCTGGTTTGGAAGTTGTTGTAAAAGGTGTGTGGCAATACCAACACTGATAATGCTTCCCTATTGCTCATGCCTGCCCTCAGGAACCAAAGTGATGTTGCTGTGGGAAGGGGAGCACCACTCAGAAATGCTACTGTGAGCTTCCTTTACTGGGGTATATTAGATAAATTTAATTTTCTAATCTTTTGTCTCTTCTTCTTCTACATATTTGAGTACTCTCTGCTTTTATTTTTTTCTCTCTTATTTTATACCTAACTTCATCTTACTTGATCTTTCTTATGCAAAGATTCTGCTCATATCTATGAAAATTCAGAGACTTTCCCAAGAATTTTCATCTTCCTTCCTACCTACTTCTGCAACATCCATGGTGGCTAAAGAATCTTGTCTTGATGAGCTAAATGTTTCTTAAGCTCTAGCTACACTTCAAAAGAAGGTCCAGTGTTTTTTCTGGGTTTAATTGCTTCATTAAAAAAATAATAATAATTGCTGTGAGATATTTTAGATAGCTCAGATTGCAAAATTCAGTGTTCTGGACAATGTATAAACCCCCAAACTATAAAGAGGTAGATGTCCTAATTCTAGCCAGTACCCAGAGATGTCACTGCAGTAAGTCAGTGGAATTTTAATCCTGCCACTGTCACTATTGGATGTAGTTTAACTTGCTTAGAGTGACAACACCATAGTTTCATTTATTTTTGATGATTGGTTTGTTAATACACAGAGGTCCTGGAAGATAAATAATTGGATCCTTAATTGAATTTTTCATTTAGATAGCTTAGGACCCCAATTTCAGCAACAGCATTGTAGTCGGGCTCTGAAGTAGATACATCAGAAGTAGTTTATTAAAGCTAGTCCTGATAAAAATGGAGAAAGAGAACGAAGGGATTGGACATTAGAGTGAAATGAAAATAGCCCATGAAAAGCATCTCCCAAAACAGAACCACCACACAACTAGTAGGCATCAAATATTTAATGTCAAAATCAATTAGATGTTTGGTTAGGGAGAGAAATATTTGCCTCTGGAAAGCTAATGCCAATAGGATAGCCATGAAAAGGTTTGCAGTGTGTTGGCTTATGAATTCTGATAAGATGAAAAGAACAGTGTTATTGAAATTGGTTTGAACAACTGCCATAACTATGGCAAAACCAGAGAAATGTTGGCCAGGCAGCCTGAAAGACTGAGCCAATGGGAAAGAGACAAATATGGTGTTATAGAAAAAAACTGATCTAGACGCTGCTTTAAAAGTCAACTGAGTGTGCCTTAATTTGTATTTAAACAAAAGCCCTTTGGCTGGGTCAGTGGTACAGCTGAAGGTGTGTGAGGTAACTAGTTGAAAATGAAGGTTGTATCTATAACTACCTGATTGTTTTGAAGGTCTGCTTTACCAAAGGAGCGTAACTGGCCATCTGTTCTGTCAGTAGCTCTCGATCCTGTACAGCTGTTTGACCCTTTCGTACAGAAAATGCATTTTATCTCACCAACCTGTTGCACAGATAACTCCACGGGACCTGATGGGACGAGGGGGAAATCTGCTAATGTAAGTAAATAGTGTGTGTAAAGTACACAGTAATAGTCTCCGAACTGTCCATGAACAGGGCGGATTTAGAAAACTGTTAAATTTTGCTGTAGTGCTAATTTGAGAGGCGAAATTATGGAAGTCAAGTTCTTAAATCCATGGAAAAGGGCACCGAGGGGTCACGGCACGCCAGCCGCTGGTGTGCCGGGGGCTCGGCGAGACCCAGCGTGAGCGGGACGGAGGGTGGGGCCGGGGCCGGGGCCGGGGCTGCGGGCCCGGGTGGCTGCGCAGCGCCCGCGGCCGCCGGCGCCGCCTCCCCGCTCCAGGTGAGCGGCGCCCGGGAGGCTGCACATGGGAGAGGCACCGAACCAGCTCTGGACTGACCCGGCCCGGGCGAGCGAGCGATAGATAAGGCGCTCTCAGAAGGCTCCGCTTGAGTCATCCTTACTGAAGTTATCGCGAACTGCACTTCTTTAGGGCAGGCTGGAGCTGGTGTACGTGCCGGCTCTGCCGCGGCACGGCCAGACCTTGGGCTCTCCCGAGGGCGTCCCAGTTCATTTACTGGAAGCGCTCCGGACCGCTGGTGTTGCGGTCCGGCCTCCGGCCACCCATTCCTGCTGCCTGGCTGCCGCTCCCCCGAGGGACCCGGGCGGGATTCGCTGCCCGGGAGATCGCTTCGCCGGGACAGAACCTCCAACTGATCCACAGAAAGCCTGGAAAGAAGCAACAGTGATCAGACCCGGTAACTGCGGGGACAGCGTTGTTCTCTCGGGCTGAGAATGAGGAGTTGGTTTTGTATGTGAGTGTGTGCGAGCGTCCCTCCGTCCCCACACCGCTGTCGGGGCAGGGACGGGCAGCAGGGCGAGCCCTGACACTGCCCGCGGGCTCTGGAAATGCCGGAACTGGGACAGTGACTACTGAGACGTTTGATCCACTGCTTAGGTTCAGTAGGAAAGGATTCCATGGAAATCTATTAAACACTCTTTTAAGTATAGAACACTGGTGCGTACTCGAGATATTTCACAGAGTAGAAAGAAAAGAAACAAGAAACGCTGTGTTCTTTTTGTTGTTGTTAAAGAGGAGCATATATAAAAGCACTTCTTTCTGTCTGAATTTGTAATTTCCATAAGTTGGTTGTTAGTTCGAAATAATGCTGAAAAGGTCTTTTAAATGCTTCATTTTCAGTTAGAGTGGGTTGTTGGTTTTGGGTTTTTTTCAGTAACATTGTGGGAACAGGGCAGCAGGCAAAATAGTAAATGACTTCCTATGCCAGAGAAGGAACAAAAGCTTGTATGTTGAAGCATTAGCTAAAAAATGCTTAGATTTGACTGTAACCTTGGTAAAGTTCTCTGTTTCTGCCAGCAAAATGGGGAGGGAATGTTTATTTCAAGTCAAGGCTTCATACTGTTCAGATTACTAAGATAACTGATTGGGCACTTAAATTTCAGAAATTAGGCAGAATGAGATCTCCACTTATTATTGAATCCTCTTCAATGATCACTTTTTCATGGCATCTTTTGTAGCTATCAAGGCATTCTACATGTGAAAATTCACAAAGAGAAGTGTGGGGTTTATCTGCTTCTCTCATCTTGGAAAAAAAAAAGACATTTCAAAGATAACTTATCCTGGACTGTATGTTTTCTATTGTGTGAGAACAATAGTTAAAAATAACATTTTATATAGGTTGTCAGATTACAGTGCAAGGATGTTTGGGGAGGGGGATGGAAATTGCATGACATATAAAAGGACAGAGAAGGAAAGCATGAACATTGCGATAGCACTTCAAGACCCTTTGGAAGCACTGACCTGACTAATCTTGTGGGGAGTTTTTGATGTTTGACAGACTCATGTTTTTCTCTGATAGTAGCTTAAAGCCTTTGAACTACTGCATATGCTTTCTCAGTCTGTGTCTCTGTATCGTAACAAGCTGTATGTTCTTGAACCTTACTATTCTCAAAGTCCTATGACATGTTTGCTATAGCAGCTACTGCATCAACTTATTTTTTTAAAAACAAATAGAAAATAGAGGTTGTAGAAGGCTGCTGCTAAGCCATTTTGGGGAGCAAGAATCCTCTCTTTTTGGTTACACTAATGACGAAGACTACGTTACTTCTAGGGAGATAGTAAACATGAAATCCACCTTGAATTTATAATGGCTGCACTTTTAACTGTATTTCTTCCTATGATATGTTAACTTTAGTGCTTTTCAGACATGCTTTTTCTGTTTCTCTAACTTATTCTCTTACTACACACACACACAAAAAAAAAAGATAAATCTGAGAAATTGATCTGTCTTTTTGTCCTGAACTGGACTTTCTTCACCATTCAGGTTGATCACTTTCATTATTTTCTGTGTGCATCTGCAAAGTGCATGCAAATGTGCCAAGTAACTTAGCAGGGAAAAGGGAGTAACGTATCTCCCACTCGTTGTAATTTATTGTTGCTGATTTTGAGGGAGAGTGGGTGGGAGGAATTTGTGAGGAGATTTGATATGGTGAAAGTAAGTAGTTTTCATAAAAGTTGACTACATCTTTTAAAGATGTGAGAACATAAAGCAGTTGTTCTTCAGCTGAATGTATTAAACTGTGTTCAAGCCCTCTTAGTTTCATGGCATATATCATGGTAAAGACATGGTGATACTTTGAGGGAAGTGCTGCCATAACACCAGGTATAGACTTCAGGGCATCTGATCAGGGAGAGTCACCCAGATTGCAGATCAATAAGACTGAGAGAAAAATGGATCCTTTCATGTCCAAAACTGGTTTAGATACAACTCAGAGTGTTAAGAGTCTGATTTGGACCTCTGAAATTGTTTTTCTCTTTCCTTTGATCAGGTTTCTATCGCCATGAGCATATACAGCTTTGGACTGTTTGTTATGCCATTCATGCATCTCTGAGGCCAAACTGGAGATTTCCCTTTCCCTCACTTCCCTTCTTCCAAAATATTGAAACAATAAAGAAGAAGCCATTGCTACTAGTTGCGTTACGTTGGGATACGGAAGGGGCACTTACCTCTGTACCTGTGTCTGTTTGAATGAACCATCAGAACACTTCTTCAGACTGTGTGAACATCAGAAAGTTTTCATGAAGATGAGCTGAGCCAGAAAGTTTGGATTTGCGTCCCAAAGCCAAGGGGCTGTGAGCAGAAGGATATATTTAGTATGTTGTTTTAGGGAGGTGAAAGTTGTTTCATTGTTCATATGGCTCGTTTTTGTTTTAAGCGGTGATGTAAAGAGATGCACAACCCATCAGATTAGAATTTCATGCGTGTTTGGTCTTGCCCACCAGATACATATATTATTCTATGTCCAGTCTCCTACTGTTATCCTAAATGCCATGTTGATTTTAGAGACCTCTTTGTTTGTATTTGCTCGCTCTCATTTGTAGCAAAAAATTAGAACATGTCAGAAGTTACCTGGAAACCTTTCATGCCCTCCACTTCTCTAAATTCACAATCGGATTCCTGACAATTCTGTTCCCATATATTTTTCCAGGTTACAGACTGAAGAAAGAAAAATACCACTCAGTATATAAATACAAATTCACTTCACATTTTTAACATTATATTGGCATGAGTCCATCTTGTTTGCACTTATTTGTATGTTTTCCAAAGTGCTCTGTTTTGTTAGGTGCTGTGTTTTGACAAATAGGAATGTGTACAGTTAAATTTCAGTTCCTTTTGACCTATCATTCTGCTACAATTTCTACCATTTCCATTGTTGATGTTCAAAGCACACTGTTTCTTAGGGAGTAACATTTTCAGGGTTTCTATATCTAGAAAAGTCAAACATTCTTTGAATCATATACTGAAGTATTGAGACATTCCAGAGTCTTCAGCTGAAGAGGCTCCTTCTTTGCAGTGTTTATATTGAATACAAGAAAAACATATGAATAGTTTGGCAGGACTTTTGTTACTGACCTGATTGTTGTAGTTCTTTGTGTACATTTATGAAGAATATATAGTACAGCAGCAGATAGGCAAGCAGATAAATTTATGGGTAGAAGTTAGCAGACCTGTTGTTTGCAGGTTCTGGACTTTCTTGGTTTTGTGGAGGTTTTTGTTTGGTTGGGGCTTTTTTGGGTTTTTGGAGAGATTTTGCAGGGAGGATAGTTAGAAATATTATCAAAGTTTCTGCACACATAATTGTGGTTAAGTGTCTTGCAAGTTCTTGAAGGTAGGTATTTCTGTACTAACTTTGGAACTCTACCTTGATTCCTTGAAACAAAACTCCGGTGTGACTTTGAGGATTGGGTACTGAATTTGTAAGTCCAGTGATCGTACTGAGAGTACTTCTTAAAAAAAGCAATGATTAGGACAACTCTGGGAGTTTGGTTTTCAGTCTTAAGGGCTTCTTAGGAATGGAGGTTAAATGGAAAATACGGTACAGCAGGGGTCATTGTTTATTTTTTGAAAACTCTCAGACTGTTGGATTGGAAACTTACTGGATTGCCATGACAATTACCTTGTGATTTGGTTAGTAGAGGGAATTCTCAGCTTTCTTTGTGGATCCTCAAACATGAAGTAGTCAGCGATTTAATGTCATAGCAAGCATAATCTGGACTCATCTGGTATCAACTATTAAACCAAAGCTTTTGTTGATTATTATTTATAACTGTTTAGATTTGATACCCACTTGCATGTAATGTCACGTGTTCCATTTCAGCATAGCAGTGGGAACCTTGCAGGACAGGCTAAGGAAAGTCTCACTGGATAACCTGTGCTGAAATAGTTGAAATTCAGAGGTTTGGAGGTGGTTTTTTTATAAACCAATAAGAAAGTACAATAAGTAAGTTCAGAATCTCAGCAGCCTCTGAAAGGTGAACAACGACATGTTTGTGCAATATAAGTAAGATAGCTTCCAGTTTTTCAGACTCCATAAACGGGGTTTGACAAAAAGCTGAGTTTTCAAATGACCATGTGAATTCTAAGAAGCCTTTCTTCCCTCCCATTGGAGGTAATTTTTATCATTCTGTTCTAATAACAGAGTTGAATTTACGAGAAACAAGCTCTGTCAGTTTGCTTTAGCTATAGGAGGTTGTAGCTTTGTGGTAAGCATTTGCATTTTAGATCTTATCTGTGGACCAGTTGTTTTGTTTATAACAATTGTAATGCAGAACTGACTTTATAGCAAGTATTGTGACAATAACTATGTGATGTTTTTAATACTAGCCAGCAGAAACTGTGTCCTTCAACCACATAATAAATGGAGAGATGATTTCATATTTCATATTAAGGGCCATGTGCTATGCTAATTTATGGCAGAATTTTTGTCACAGTGTGTTTTGTTTTCTTTAGGATTTTGAATTCTATTTGGATCCACATAACTAAAAATGTCAGTTCTTATTAATGCCTCAACTCTTTTCTATTCTTTTCAACAAGAAACCTGACCCAAGTCAAAGAGATTCTCCCTAGGCAGAAGTGCTATTTCCAGAGACTTTTCTGCTATAGTACATAGTACCTGTGCTCTGACAGAGGCTTGGCAAATTGAAGAGTAAAAAAAAAAAAAAAGAAATCAAGATGTTATTTATCATCTGTAATTATCGACTATTTATCATAGGACTTTCAATAAGGGAGAAGTGGGAAGGGATTTGTGGTTGAAGTCTGAAAACCTTATCCAGCCTGTGAATCTTTGTAGTGCAGCTGACAGGAAGAAGCAGAATTTTTTCATAATTTGAGATCAGCTTTAGTGTTACTGTAAAACTAAACCAGTTATGATAACCTCTGAGTAGAAGTAACAGTAGCTTCAGAGCAGAAACACTTTGATAGTAGCTGTGATGTTGAGGCTGGGGAAGGGAGCAGGAGGACTATAGAGGCACCTCTGTTTTCCTTGCAACCCCTGTGCATTCCCCAAAACAGGAGGAATTCTTGTGCAGCTGTAAGCAACCGCCTTCCAGACTGCTGGGCCTTCAGGGTGCTTGTCTTATTTTTCATCATGAAACTTGACCAGGGCCAGAACAGATTCCCCCTGTCCATAACTGTTATTTCCAAAAGTACTTCAGCTTTCTGATTTCATATCAATCTCTGCTGCTCCTGTGGCATTTCCAGTTTTTGTGGGAAGCACCTGGTTGACTAACACCTAGATTAAATAAGGTAGGACTGGTTGCCCTTTGGATCTGGTGGCATGTTCAGTAGAGTGGCTTGTGCAGGCTAATATAACTGGATAGGATAAGGCAGCCTGTCTTCTGTAATACAACACTATAAACTGAGCACAAGGCAGCATTTTTTGAGGAACAGAACAGCAATCTGTTAATGTGCCTGAAGTGTTTGTTTCACAAAGCTTTTTGCTCACGATAACAGAAAAACCTGTACTGTA
Organism: Neopelma chrysocephalum; assembly: GCF_003984885.1. Classification (NCBI taxonomy): domain Eukaryota; kingdom Metazoa; phylum Chordata; class Aves; order Passeriformes; family Pipridae; genus Neopelma; species Neopelma chrysocephalum. The sequence goes on along the minus strand of NW_020897760.1, from coordinate 6,220,958 downwards.
GGGCAGACTGTAATTGATTGTACAAGAGACTGACAGCTCTGTGAATCTGTAATGTCAACAACGATTTGAGCCAGCAGGCTGGGCATGCTGAAGAAGAAAATTCCAGTAATCTGCTCCTGCCCTTATCTCTTGAGCAGAGCCGTTTAGTTTACAGCCTGTTAGAAATGTGTGACCAGTTATCTGCTAGATTTATTACTTGAGCAAGACTCCTCAGCAAGTTTTTCCTCACAGTGTGCCAGCTACTGGGTTTAGAAACATATTCTTCCAAACCAAGCTGTAGTGTCCTTTATTTTTAACAAAACCTTCTTAAAACTTTGATTTTTGTCAGTGATTCAAAGTTGATGTCTGCATCTTCAGAGGATGTGAAGGAGCAAAAAAGAGGAACTCTGTGGATAAAAATGGAGAATTGTTCAGGGCCTGCTCTTGTATGTGTGTCCAGATTGGTGGGGTTTTGTTGTGACTTTTCACGTGTGTGAAAGTTATATATGGGTGTGCTTGGTGTGCGGTTGGGAGCGATGTGACTGAATACAGGCTACACCTTGAGGTATCTGACTGCCTCAAAGCAAAGCAGAAGTTCAGTTTCAGATACCTTTGCTAGTCATGCTATTTAACTTTGTTAAAGGGAGGGCTTTGGTGATTGATACATTATAAGAAATCTTGGTTTTGTTTTTCCAGAACCAAAAATGATAGCTGCAGGAAAGTTTTCAAGTCTTCCCAGAAATGGCCCAGTGAACCGCCAGTTCTCATTAGCTTCTTCCATGGACCTTTTGACCACTAAACCTTCACCAACTGAGCATCGCTCAAACTCCTTTCAAGGCATCTCTATCCATGGCACTCTCCCCAGGAAGAAGAAGGGGACAGTTCCCACTAGGTCTTGTGATATGTTTAGCCACGTGGGAACATTGCCTTACACCAGAACACACCGGCAGCAGCCACCTTTTGTACAGGATGTTATAGAAGAGCATCCTCCAGAAAATGAGAAGAGCAGCAAACTCAATGGCAGGTATGTTGTAAAACCTTAATTTACATATGTTAGTTGTATAGGAATTCTTATGTATTCTTCGACACCTCTGAATGTCCAGTTATAGGTACAACTGTTTATTCTTGTGTTCTAAGTTGCGCTAATACTCAATGTAGGTCTTGATGGAAGACTTAAGTAATTTTTAAGGACTAGGTCTTGCCTCTGAATGTTTAAAAGGTATAATATTGTGTGTGCTATTCCCATACAGGACGTTTTTACAATGTAGAGGTCATTAAATTGCTTTGATATGACACTTTGCATTGTTCTAACTGAGCAGTTTTAAGCAAGCAGTCATAACTGTTCAAACTTGGGTTTGGTTTGTATTCAATACTTATATGGATGGAGGGCAGAGGAAAGAGAGGGTGGTGTTCCGGCTGCCTCCGTCCTAGAGCTACATGTGAGCTGTTTTGCATGAAGACTTAGTGGAACCCAGTGTACACTGAGCTAATGGCAAATTATCCCTGCTTATTATTCCTGCCTGACTTCATGGTTATCATATCCATGACTCTCAAGAAAGACCTATAATCTTATAGCTACCATTTCTTTTGGGAATCTGTCATCATCACTGATATTTCATTGCTTACAAAAAGTAATTAATTTTGTAAATGTCCTTTTTTTGGTTGGATATTGAGGTCTATACAATGGGAAAAAATTTCTAGCTAACACAAGAAAAATTCAATGTAATGCGGTGAATCAGTTAAAGGCACAAAGATGAGAGAATGGTTGTTTGGCTGATGGCGTTAAAGCTTGAGAAAGGGTATCCAAATTACAAGTTCTGAATTAGGATTTATAGTCTCGCTGTGTCCATCACTATACAATTTTTTTGTTTTCAAGTCTTATGAGGAAAGGACATTTTTAATTAGATAAAGTTGTGTGTGTAGATTGGTTTTCTTTTGATTTTTTGCTTGTGGTATATGGGATCAAGCTTTCTTCTCACTTGAAAATAAGTTTGTTTTCTATACCCCATTCATTTTAAGAGAAGAAAGGACCCAAGTATGTTTAGTATTCCTCTGTCACTGATCTCTGAGACGTACCTGCTTACATGAACTGGCTTTTTAACATCATTTGCTTCTTTGATTTACATACTTTTAGAGTATGCAAGCAGCCTGGGGTCCTGCCATGAAAAGAATGTGGTGAAATACAATGAAGTTTTATCTTATGTCTTCCTTCTCAAGAGCGATCACTAAAGATGATTTGCAAGAGGTTTTCTTTTATTGAGAGACCAAAGCCAACTGGTAACTTGTCTTATGAATATGATAACCTTGTCTTATGAAGAACACTTTGGCACAACCAGTAAGAGTAAGAACAGAATGCTTGAGAGGAAAATGTTGGGAAGGTCTGCCTGATCAGAATTAAAACATAATGCTTTTGAAGTAATAAGAGATTCAAAGGATGTTGTTAGTACAGCCTCAGAATAGAATTTGTGTCTATTGAGTCATAGCAACAAGTGCTGTTCGTGTTTGGTCTTTCAGTTACTTTGCTAAAGCACACGTCGAATGCTGTGGTAAAAACTTTTAACAATTGCTTGCTTTAATTTTTACAATGAATCTTTATACGTTCTGCTCCATGACCTGACTGCCCAACTATATTAGAGCAGAAGACACTTTCAACTTGACCGTCAGAAAATATATCACTTCTTGAGTCTTCTTGCAATGACACTGCACTTTTCTTTAGTGTACTTTAAAAGAAAACTGAGAGAGAAACTCTGTTTTCCTGTGGTACACGTTTGGTTGTATGTGCTAGGGTATATATTCTTATGCTTACACTCACATTGACATTATCTGGGCCTCATAGTATGGGGGAGTCTATGTTACCTTATCAGAGTTTTTTTAAAAAAGCCCTGTAATATTTTTATTTCATTATAGGAGCTTGTGAAATAGTGTAATATTACATGGATATTCTCATTCAGGATTGTATCAGTCTTTCATTGCTATGATGCTGTTTACAAAAATTAAAACTGTGAATGCACATTTTCATGAAACCTTTTCATGATGCATTGTTCAACCCAAGTGCTGTGTTTGATGCCAGTGGGCCAGAACTAATAGTCGTTAGGATTGCAGTGTTCATGTACACATGGATCTGATTATTTTGAACTGTGGCTCAGGCATGTCATAGTTTGGTTGATTAAATTTGTTTTAAAAAACATAACTATGATAACATTTTCAATAATTCAAAATGAGTAATACTCTCTAATATATAAATACACTAAACATACTTTTGTGAAGCAAAAAATAAGCCTAAGTAAGAAGAATAGGAAAACAATAATGAACTGTGCCATTCCCTAATGGAATTCTTCTGATTTTGTAATTCTTCTGAAAACTTGGAGAAATTCTGTTGCCAATTTTCAGTGCAATAAGGTTGTGTTCTCTTCTTGGTTTGGGAATGTACACCTCTGCTAGTTAGTTAGTTCAAGGGGAAGAAAGTTTTCTTTCTTGAGAAAGAAGTACTGACTAAACTCTGAGTTTTAGAGTCTCTTAGAAATAATTAAATGGCCAAAATCAGAAGCAGCTGAGCTCTTGAGTTAGTTTTATGAGCTAAAATAAGAATTAAAATAAAAACTTTCAAGAAGTTCTTCACTTACAAAAGAGAATTCTCATTTTAGCTTGTAAAACTAAAGCTGCTTCTGTGTAATGTTCTTTATTATCTGATGTTGATAATTAAACCCAAATAAAGCATAATTGTAATTTCTCTTTGATACGTGGTCCATGGATTATCTTTATTTATTTAGCTTTGCCTTATACTGTGGTACCTTTAGTTAAAAGAAAATTGTTCAAATTTACATTTGTCACTAGAACCTGTAGGGGTTTTTTTCCATGTGTCTTATGGCTGCCATTAGGAAACCCAGAATTTCCACTGCACTTGGCTGACTGTAGTTCTTCAGGACTGACACTGCAGTTTAACTGACTTGTGGCATTTTCATGCTTTTTCATTAGTGCGGCCAAATATCCCTCAAATAAATGAGACGTAAAAGCAATGCAGAACTGTCACTATCACAGGAAGTTTGAGTGTACTGATGAAGGCAGCTCTCAAAGACCAGTTTGACATTCTGAACCATTTCAGTTGGATGTCAACAGTATCCCTGTAGTCTTGGGTTAACATAGAAGTTATCTCTCTTGATCTGGTACTGGCTCTGATATGAACATACTTAAATGTTACCTCATTGTAGAGATGCGAGGAATTTTCGAGGGGTTGTTAGGAAAATGGAATAGAGCAAAGACTTTTGCAAATATCCCAGAGCAAACTAGATTCTGGTATTGATACAGAGCTCTCTGTTTCATGAGGCAGTGTGATTGCAAGAGCTAGCAGAATTAGTAAATGCTTCTTGTATGATCTGACAGCTATGGTATTCTCTGTTCCTAAACTTCCTAATAAAACAATCTAAAGAACAATTTCATAAAAACTAAGTCTGGTTCCAAAAGACATGCAAGGCTTATGTTTTGTTTGAATTCAATAGGGCCGCACATATACTGTCCATTATAGAATCATAGAATCGTTAAGGTTGGAAAAGACCTTTAAAGATCATCAAGTCCAGCTGTCAACTCAGCACCACCGCCATGTTCAGCATTAAACATGTCCTCAGGTGCCATATCCAAAGGTTTTTTGAACACTTTCAGGGATGCTTGACTGCTAAAAGTATGTTTATGAGAAATTTAGCATTTGAAGGAAAGATTAGTTAGTTTGGTCCTTGCCCTGTATATGTAATATGTGACTCTTTGTAGAATGGAGCTTTGGATATTTTGGGAGAAACTATGTGGTTACACATTTGCATTAAATCACTATCTTCCCTCTGCTGAGCCTTCCCCTAGGAAGTGTTGAAGCACACCATCTGCCAGAAATGATCACTTCAAGTTTTTATGCTAATTAAAGCCTTGAAACGAAGTTGACATTAATTTACACTGGCTGTTTCATGTTATACAGGAGGTTTGTGAATATTCCTCATTTAATTCCTGTTTACTAACTGTCTTTCCCGTAGCCATTTCATCTGCTTGTACTTGCAAAGACAGTTTTTTATTCAAATTCCATTCTTTGTCTGTACAGACATTTGAAAAATGGAGTCACTGATAAGCAGTAGGGTTGTATTGTTCAAACTGGCTTGGAATCAAACTTTGTGCATTTCTTTAAATAATGTATAATGCCCTGAGCGCTTTGTTTTATCACTATTTATGAGAGGTTCTGACCTAGCAGCTGGTCAGAATTAGATTTTTTTTCTCCCCCCTGTTTTTAGAGCTTTACTTTTAACTGTGTATGAATTTGAAGTGTGGAGTTCTAGCTACAGAGCTATAATTTTAATCTTTTCTTCTGTCTTGATTTTCTCTTTTCAAGCCCAACAAATTCCTGGCTATGCTGTAAGTCCTGATTGGGATTGTAGTTACAACACTACTTCTGTTTGTATTGATGTGGCCACAGACTACTCGTTTTTTTAGGTGAATGAGGCATAACAGCTTATTTTTACTCTACCAAGGTCTCAAGCATGAACTGTTCATATTCAGCTTTTTTTTTACATGGTTCAAGCATGTTAAAAAAGAAAAAGTCAATCTGGTGGATATGGGGAGGGGTGGAGGAAAAAGTTTGGGTTAGCTTTCATTGAGGAAAGGGGCAGACCAGTAGCTCTGACATCTTCAAATGCTTGTTGAACCCTGTTCCAAAAGATCAAAATGTGACAAATCACCTGTAAACTGAAGTGTATTTTATAGACTGACCCTAAGTGTCTACGTACAGATGCAAAGAACACAAATTCTGTCTGTTGTTCTGAAAGAATGTCCAACTGCATATTTAACTAGACTTCAGACTCTTACTTTGAGTACTGGTCAACAGACTTTTTTCCTCTTGTTTTCCTATGTCAGCTTTTTTCCCCGTTCTTTCAGATAAAGTGCTATCATCTAGCATTGGACTTTGTATTGCTGTAGTAGAAAGTTATTCTGTATGTAGAGTAGATTAGTTTATTTAGTCATTTAGGATGTTCTGTACTCTTCAAAATTTCTAATCTTCAAGGCTCTACATGTTTGGCTGGGTGATACTTGTGTACTTGTCTCATGTAACTGTCCAGGAAAAAATACAAATACGTTCAATTTTAATCTTGACTGGTAGCACTGACATTAATAGGGTAACTTCATCAGCATAAATCTAAGCAGGCTCACTGTCCTCTGCAGGACCTTGTCCTTGGAGGGCAGTACATTTGGAATTTAGCAAGGTTTGGAATAAATTTGGAATCTATTATTGAAATATAAAGCTATTAATGACTGAATTCTGGGTTCTTGAAACTTTTCCTTTTCTCTTAGTGGTATTACCACAATAGAGGAGGCGTGCTGAAGTCCTTGAATTGAGAGTTGGTTTATAAGGGAGAAGAGTTGGCAAGGCAGTACTTGGTGAGGAGTACACTATTCAGGGATTTGCTTTTTCCTTGTCAGAATTTGCAGCCTGTTTTGTCTCCAGATGCTGCAAATTCTGGTTTTCTTTGGGTTTTGAGAATGGGGTGGATCAGGTATTTAGACAGCATTTGTTTTGTTCTAACTAGTGATTTCAAATATGTTATTTGTTGGATAATTTTAATTTGAATGTGTTACTTTTTTTATATTAATTCTTTGTGTACACTTACAGCAGATGGTTAGGTGCACTTTGAAAATCAAATTAAAAATAATTTTTTATCAAGATTTTAATATATCAAGTGAAATAAGTATTTTATATGTTTCCTGTGTGGAGAAAAGTAAACAATACTGTTTGGTTTATAGAATGCAAGGTAGTCTTTCAGGTATGAAAATATTTGCAAAATTAACAGGAAGAAGATCAATACCTTTGGTTCCCCCTAAATTTCAGGGTAAGGTGGGGAGGAAATTTTTATAAAACCACAGAATTTTTAAGTAAAAGTAGTTATGGTTTTGGTGTAATGCCTGAATCTACCTCTTAATGAATGTTGTTTTCAGAAAATCCTGAACCAAACTGTAAGTTTGTGGTTGTGTTTCTTTAACAGGAGTAAGACAAGTGTGTTGAATTTGGGCCTACTGAATATCTTGTTGACTTCTTCCATGCAGGGCTAAGTGGATTTATAAAAGGGAGAGTTCCTTAGATGTTGACAATACTTCATGCTTTTTGTCACGGATGCACCTGCAGGTCTGACCTCTGCTGTCCTAGAGGTGGAGCAGAGCTACCCACTGAAGCGGTAGATGTTTGGGGTAGAAGGAATACTGTGTTGTATAAGTAGAGAATAGCTGATGTTATCTGCTTACATTCAGTACCAAATTCTCTTATCCTTTAACTCTGGGGTTTATTTCTGTTTTGGCTTGTCTGCCTTTTCTTTTTAGCCCTTCTGTCCATTGTTGGGTTCAGATTGTTGTGTTGTGAAGTTCTACTTCACCCTTTTGTTCCCATTTGATGCTGACATCCTCTATCTTTGCTTAGTGGACATAGACCTGCAGAACAGAAGCTGCACTTCTTGATTTTTATGGGGATTTTTGAAAACTGGCTGCAGGTGACAATTATTGGAAACCTGCCCATGTGGGATTTTGGGAGAGGGAAATAAGAGAAACAGGACAAAATGTCTCAAAAAGAGAAACCATCTCTCCAGTTTTGGAGATGAATTAAACCACAGTCCTTCAGCTTCTGAGTGGAGGAACTGAAGCACCGTATGGGATGGGCACAGTTGTATCATTTTTTGAAATTAATTGTAGGATCAGGACCTTTTTGTTAATGAATGACTTACCAGGGAAACTTGAGTCCAAATTCCTCAAAAGCTCCAGTCAAAACTAGTTGATGTTATTTTTCAAAAACTTCCTAAAAACTTCTGTCTTTTCAGGCTATTTCCTCTTTGAGCAGAGGACACTCTATGTAGTGGAAATTTTCTTGAATTACTACTTCCATCATACCCAGAGTTCCTCTCCTAGCTCTGCTGTTTCTTGGTCTCTTTTGTAAAGATTATGGAGCACCCTATTCACTTGTACCAGGTGCTATATTGCTTCCTCAGCTTGCCTCTTTTCCACGTGACCATTTATTTTCCTTTTTGCTCCTTTTATCCTTTAAATAGTAGTTAAATGTTACATAGGGGAATATATTCCTAATGCTTACTTACAGTATCTAATGCAGGGAGACATCTAATGGAGCGAGCTTTTTAAACTGAGGTAAGGGAATAGACAGTGAGGGCAATTCTTCCTCCCTCCATCGTCTTCTTCAGTACTAAAGCAAAGGATTAACATTCCTGTGCTTCAGTCCAAATACACATTCCTGAAAGACATGTCAGCCAGGTGAAAGAAACCATACTTTGTGAATAAACTATACCTACACTTAGATGAATTTCAGATTAATTGATGGAGACTTTGATTCTACAGTGACATTTTGTCAGTGTTTTGGGAATATACGTATTCATTTCATAAGGTTACATTGATTTTGAACACTTAAAATTTTGTGGAGCTGGGTTTTGAATAACTGCACAGCAAGTAAAGCACTGACTATAAAGAGTTGCCAGCTGAAGGTATAGGTCAACGGGCAACAGCACAAATATAAACAAGTCTGTAGAAACAGTGACTGTTTTGGATAAGCAATAGTCTTGCTGCCCAACCACGACTTTCACAGCATGGGTCTTGGGATAGAAGATTTAAGAAGGGCTTTGAAGGACAGAGTAATCCTAAATGTTAACGAAAATGGAGGAAAAAGAATGCAGGTGCCCAGTCTGAGCTTTTGAACAAATTGTAGAGACCAGTATTGTATGTGGCACGGAAACAGAAATTCTTTCAGAGGAAGGTAGAAAAATGGTGTACGTTTTTCAGCTTCATTAGGTAAAATGGAGCAGGTTGGAGGGATGCAGACTGAAGTGGTTAGAGTAAATGGCTGGGGCATTCTAAACAGATAGGAGTAAATTGAGATTTCATTTAATTCAAGGAAAAGTATGTTGTATCTTTTCTTGAGGTTTAATTACTGAAGAGTCCCTACTGTTCTTGTGTGAACTGCAGGTCATTACACAGTTAGTCATAGCAGTTTGCACTTGTTTCCACTGGTGTTTGAATGAGTCATGTCCATGGTGCTGTGCAGCTGTAGATGGAAGGGTGGAATGCCCTTAGGAATGTAGTAGGAGTGTGTGTGTGGAGCAGAAGCTGCTGGGGGATAAAATCACTGGGTCTTTTACTCTAGTTTACAGTACAAATAACAGCAGTCTGCACTGCATATACTTAAACACACCATGTCCAGCATGCTCAAACTTGCATCTTCGTACTTAAGTAGCAGTGTATTTCAAAAATCTACACGGATGGAGAGATTTCAAAGACACAAATCGAAGAAGGCATTTGATCCCATCTGGTCATTTTATAGCAGTTGTGTCTGTGTTAGCAGCCATGCAACAGCTTGGTACGTTTTCGGTTTCTCAGGCTCCCCTTGAGCCTCTATTGTCTTTACTCATATTCAGTATTGGCACCATTGGCATTGGAACTATTGAATAGTTCTTCTCATGATCACTCTTTCCATGTGGTAGAAAGGAGGTGCTTTTGAAAATGTCTCCAGCAAAGGTCACATCAAACAAGCAAACATATTTTAATCAGGTACTGGCACTGTGTTGTAATGTTTTTCCCACAAGTACATTTATAAAAGTGTGAAGTAGCACAAAGCTGCTTCAGGGCCATTCAGCAGTTTTCACCGCTGGAAGAATATCTATGCAGGGAGTTGAGTGATAGTGAGGATTTGGACATCTCTGATGATACTGTTGTGTCTGTGCTTAAATTTCATTAAAGTTATCACCACAGCTAATTTATAATTGTAGCTGACATGTCTATGAGGATGCCACAGGCCTGGAAGAAGCAGGTGCTTAATATGCCTTAGTCTGTGAAGGTCTGTGTGTTGCAGGATTCTTTACAGCAACAGCGATGTGAGGAGGTAATATCCAGTGTTAGTAGAAAGGTGGAGGTTTTTGTAAAATCAACAGCTAAAGATTACAGATACCTGCTTAAAGGTTCTTTATTGAAGCAGTGCTGTAGAGAACTATTTGCCTAACCTGAAAGTCTGAAAAATAGACTATGTCTCAGTTACTGAGGTTCTGGATATTCTCCTGCACCCACTGAACTGAATAATTTATGTTGGGGTTGAACTCCAGGATTTGGCTTTTCAATTACAGTATTGATTATCAGTACATAAGAATTTTATAAAATATTTTAGAATAGTGACTAGTTACCTGGATGTTAAAGTTTTCTCTACCAAATTTTCATGTTTTGTTGCTCATTCAAAATCCATGCAAGATTTGAAGTTGGCAGTATGGCAGTATTTACTTTGTTATACCGGAAATATGATTCCAGTTGCTTATAGGGTTGGGTTTTTTTTCCTTTTAGCCAGTGGCTGTTGATGCTGACAACTTCAAAAGGCCTTTTTTTAAAATCTTTTAATTCTTCCTACATATTTGACTGTCATTTAGAAGTGTTTGGAAGTGGAAAAATAGCATCCAATACATACAAATTCCATTCCCTTTTCTCGTCTCAGTCAGCTTTAGCTGTATCTTGAAGGAGTTTACATACAGCGATAATCCCTGTTTTCTGAGAAGTTACATTGGTTCTCACAGTGATCAGAGGTATCAGTACTTGCTCCTAGGCAGTCAGTTCCAACCAGTATGACACCAAGCTCTTCATTGTTGCAAAAAAAATGTTGCTATGGGAAGAAGGAGGAGAAGAGGGAAGCAAAAGCACAACTCCATATTTTCTGTTGTCTTGTCTTCATCTTTTTTTGAGGTTGCTGAAGCTCCACTCTTGACTTGCAAGCTCTGTATATTTTCTTGGGAGTGTAAACAAGAAACCCATATGTGAAAAAAAAAAAAGTGCATAATTCTAATAAGAGTCTTGATGCTGGATGGAAAAGAAATTGAGATGATTTTCAAGGATTGCTAGAGAGAGATTAAAGGGTTGTGTGTCTGCAAGATGAGCCAGCAGAGAAAAAAGTGATGTCAGATGTCAGTCTCTAGAGAGACTGTTTCTGGCTAGGAAAAGCTCAGATTCATGAAGGTTCAGATTCTAATGACTGCTTTCTTTTAGTGATCGGTTACTATTGGAGGAGTATTTATACTGCTAGAGTTTCCACACAGACTTGTACATATGAAGGAGGGTGAAGAGAGGATTTACACTACTCACGAGAATGACTTAATTACATGTATCGAGTCAGGTGCTTTTTTTCTTCTTTTTTGTTACTGTGAGCAATAAAGTGCTGGAAAGGGATTTTGTTTTGTCGTGAAATGAGGTGATAGTCTGGCAGCAATATGAATACCCAAAATAGATGTGGCAGTGTTTTTACATCCCTTAAATTTCTTTCTGTGACATAATGAGTATGAAAAGAGCATGAAGTCAATACTGTGTGTCCTACTGCATACTTACCCAACACCTTGGCTTGAGGTGTTCTGAAAACTTCTCTATTCCGAGTGACAGACATCTTTCTGTATTAAATATGCTTTTTTTTTTGAATGGAAGTAGATCTTATCTGATTATTAAGCATCCAAAATGTGAAATAAAATCCAATCCATGAACCCACAGTTTACACAGTACTAGTTGACTTCTGTGCAGACTCTAATACATGAATGTTGTAGGTAAACAGGTGCAAATGAATACAGCTGTAATGTCAAGCATACTATGAAGATAAACATTAGCATTGCTTGAAAGGTAATAAAATCTGATGAAAGATGAAGAACTTATTATTATTGAATCAAGCCTTCGGTTGAATTGATTTTGAGAGATGGTAGAAACAGTATCTGTCATCAGATCTGCTAGTTATCTGAAAATATTAATTTTTTTTTTCTGCAGATAATCTAATACAAGAAGGGAAAATGTGGGTTCACCATTTTTTATTAAGATTCCTTGAGAGAGAAAATGGAAAAGAGGTGCTTTATATTTTTTTTTAAAGTTCATGATGTTCCTTTACGGGGAGCATATGGCATAAAGAAGCACATCATTGCTAACAGAGAGCTGAGATTCGGGAGTTAGTTGGATTCTAGTTATTTGAGTTAACTGCTTAACCTGGTTTTTTGCATATAATGTATGATAGTATTGTGGTGGCATCTAATGAAAGGAAAATGCAGTAGTTAATTTTTACCCTTAGTTGCTGCACGTCAGTGAAAAGTTACCATCGCTCGAAAATAGCTTCACAAAATTAGCACAAAATGAAGGCTTAGACAACAAGGGAAGATGGGGAGAGAGAGGGGTAGATCTGCTTGGAGACAGGTATCTGAGGTGAACATCTTTCTATATGACCTGTACTTGTGATGAATTGCAGGGTTTCGTACATTTTGTTGTTGGCCAGCTTACCAGATAAAATATTATAGTACTTGTGAAGATACTCGTTACACCATCCATTTCCTAAAGCCAAAAACTTTCAAAGCAGTTCTGTTGTGTGGATGCTGAAGGAAATGTAGGTCGCTTCTTTCCCCACTCTATTCTGGATTTCCTGCTTTATACAGTAGTAAATAAACTGTTTGATCTTAAAGCTTTTCTACCTCTTTCATTTTGCTTTGACTTGATCTGTCGTAAGGATCATTTGCCTTGAACCAGGTGGTGGGAACAGTGGGGTCTCTAGCAAGGCTAGTCTGCAGGAGTGGAGGTTGTAAATGCAGCCCATAACAAAATGTGCTCGCTGACAAAGTAAGCAGGTTTGTTCTTTTAGAGCGTGTTGTACATGCAGTGCTGGTAGACCCTTTGTCCTGAAAGATTCCACAGGCAAGTGAAGAACTAAATTGCAAAGTTATTCAAAAGCACTTGGTACTGGCACAACTTCCCACGGATCATTTGAATGTGAGAAGAATTCAGCCATGCTTAATGACTTTGTTGAACTGATTAAGAATGGGATTTTTTTCCAATCAAATTGCAAAGTGTTGAGAATGAAAATGTCTCTTCTGTTTAGGAACTTCCTTTTCTTTTTCCTCTGTGCTTCACTCCTGTTTTCTCTGGTATACTTGTACATATTTTACATTCATACAGTTACCAAATTGCCCCTTCTTTGTATATTGCATAGGAAAAAGTTTAAAATGGTCCAACTTCTATTTCCATTGCATTTTCCAACTTTTTTTTTTTTTTAAATAAGCTGAGAATGAAACTTGATCCTTGATAAATATCGGGATAATGTGAAACAGTAACACATGAGACAGCCTGAACAGCCGAGTACTATCATTTTGTGGCCAGGGCTAAGAGGTGGGAAGGCTCAGTTTTGCCTCTGTATAGGTGTTCTGGATTAACAGTTGTTAGGGAACCAGACTAAAAACTGAGTATAAAATAATAACATAGTTTCAGATTATGTGCAATTACATTCAAAACAACACAAGGAATTTAGAGACTGTTCTCTGGATTGATTCATTCCAGTGTAACCCAATTTCTACATTTCTGAAGCTGCTTATTAGGTTTCCAGTGTTACATCATTGTAACAACTTACACCAAACAGGGTTCTGGTTCTAAATGTGTAGGGTATGTGTTGTCCATGTGGCAAACTTGGTTGCTTTAACAAGTGCCTGATCCCTCTGTAAGTTTGTGTGTTTTTCTTTGTGCCTGTTGTATATTTGTATTTAAGGCCAGCATCAAATATGTCATCCCAGGTTCTGTAGCAAACATCCAGTCATGTACTGCACACTCTGACCTCCTAGTTCTCAAACAAATATACAGAGTGCTTTGAAATAGAAATAAACATATATTTTGTGTAAATAGTTGTAATTGATCACAAAGCTCTTCATTTAGGCTTCTGTGCCCTTTGCCATCTGCCTGTACAGAAAACCTGTGATGAGAGCTTTTCTTTTTAAATTAGGGCAGTGGCTGAATTGCTGATAACTTTGAGAACTTTGTATACATAAAAAGTGAATGTTTTACTTTCTATTTTCTGTTAGCAGTGCCCTCTCACTGCTATCAGCAGCAGTAACTTAAATGGGAAAACATACAAGCAAAGAAATACATTCAGAAGTCATTGAGGGAGCTCTCTTTTAAATTTATTTCAAATATTTTAGGTGGCATGTGTTTCAGCCATCTGTTGAAATTGCAAGATTGTTTTTGATTTCCTTAAAATGGTATAATTAAGTTTATTCCCCAAAATAATTACTATTAGCTCTACTACCTGTTCTTCTAGAAGAAATGAATGATTTATATATTTGTTAAAAGATAGATAGCATAAGCCATGTAGCTCTAACACACAGCTTTTAATGAAGATTTTAATGTGACTTAGTAGGTCTATAGCTCATATGAATGCATCTCCAGTATGAAGTTATATTTGGACTCACCATTTTTTTGTTTGTTTGTTTTTCTGTCCTGTCTTCCTCTCTCCTTGCCCCGTTTTCTTACAGAGATCAGAATATTCTGGATCCTACTTTGGAATATGTTAAGGTAAGGTACAATTTCTTACTCTCAAAATATTTTATTTGGTGTATATAACCAGCACTGCCAGAGCATTTCCAGTCGTTTGTAGTTAACTAGTGCAGCTGTCTGTCTTTTGCTACAGAGATACTGATTATACATGTCAAACTGTTTGCTTAGTGCTTCAATGAAATACTTGTGGGAATTGTGCTTTGGGGGTAGGTTGCATTTTTATATTGGGGCTTCTTTACAGTTATATGGTGACTACCTAAATTTCTGCTTTTGTTAACAGATTAAAAGAATCTGCATGTGTTGCTTATGGATTTCTGGGGAAGTAAAGGAACATATCTGAAAGTAGCATAAAAATGTCAGGTTTGGGTTTATGGTTTTAGCAATACACTTACGTTATGGTTAAAAGTTCACTTGTGGTTCAAAAAGTAACTGGAATCCTGGAAAAATTGTGAGCTCTGTTTTCCTTTTGTACAAGATCAGTGTGTACTTTGTTAGAGTAAATAAAAAATACTCCAGAGGATTCATAAATTTTATTCAAAAATCAATCCTGGATTGGCAATATAGAAACTTTGGAAGAAGCCTTAGGGTTGTGATTCTGTACTGGGAATCTCTTATAATGCTGTAATTTCTACTGCATTAGCACCTTTCAACATGTTTAAGTGAATATTGTTTCTCAGAACCTTGCAAGAATCTGGCTTATACATCATGTCTCTCAACAATGGGCTTCTCTAATTGTTGAGCTTTGTTCCCTGTCTTTTAGAAGTTTTCTGAGAAGTGTCAGAGTATTAAGGTTATCCTTAACATAGGATATTTCTGTAGCTATTCGTGCAAGTCTGAATTTCTCAGACACCTGAGTTTCTGCTACAGGTTAGAGTTCAGGAGAGGGAGAGACTGAGGAGAGCCAATCTGGGTTTTGCAGCTGGAATTCCCTCTGTGGATGTTCATAGTTGAGGGAAATGGAGAGGTGCCCAATCTTAGGGTTCAGATTGATTGAAGAAGTAAACTAGGAGAATGTGTTGATAGAGGATTGTCACAGGAAAGTGCTGAGAATTAATTCATCTGAAAGTGTGTCAGGGTCGTCTGCTGTACTTTCTACCTACGGTTGGGATAGATGTAGGAAGTAGGGTTTCAAAGAAGAGGAGGGGAAGAGCAGAACACAAAGGTCCATGGAAAAGTGACTGCTGGAGGACTCTCAGAACAGCTGCTGGATTTCTGCTCTAAACAGTTAGCTCAGTGTTGTGAGGTCCCTGGCCTCAATCCCAGCCTGAAGTTGGGATATGGTAAAGTAGCAGAGACAGAGAAGGCCAAAAGCCTTCTCGAGAGTGCTGTAGAAGAGGGGATGCCAGAGGCAATAATGTGGTGGACATGTTAATTACTCTATTTAATTTACTATGTATCTTGCACTGTGCTGTACAGAGTATGTTGTTACAGTTTTAATAATATGACCAAGTAGAAGGCAGAGGTATCATGTGCCAGTTCATCAATATGTGTGTCTTGTCTTGTTGCAGCAAGTTCTATATTATAAATGTGGTTTCTGATCTTTTCAACTTTTCTAGTAGAAGCTTGTCTTGGACTCTTGTCAATAGCAGTGGTGCTAAGCTTAGTTATTAAAACTTTGATGTTGAGGAAGAAAGCCTGAGGAAAAGAGACATATGAGGGAGAACATATAAGGGTTGCTATCCCCTTCTCTTCTTCCTTTTTCAGTTTTTCCTGTCTATATCTGTATCTTGAGTGAACTGTGAGTTTGGACGCTAGTTCAATGATATCATAACAGAAATTCTAGACAAGAAATCTCAAACGACAACTTTGAAAAATATGCAGAAATTATTTTCTAATAAACATAACCCCCCAAAACACTTTTTTGTCTTTCAAAATCTGGGTTATTAACAAAACTGATTCCAGAAATGTGTTCTTACACAGAAAATGATCATTAATGCAAATAAAGGAAGACTCTCCTCAATGATTTGTTATCAGTTAACTCTAACTGTAAAAGATGTGCCTGAATTCATACTAACAGGATCTTGGACTCCCTTTGTTGGCTCAAGTTTCAGCAAGTGTGTGTTCATTGTCTTTTATAACTTACCTTATGTTAACTATTATATTAATGTTTATAAATTTCCCAGACCCTTGAATAAATTATAATGGCAGTGTTAAGTCAGGTATAAACTGCAGAACACTAACCTACTCATGCTGAAAAAATAGATTTCTGTAGCATCTCACAATGTTTATACCACCATTGCCATTTGCACAAGTCTCTTTGATATATAGTCTGCGCATATGTAGTTTGAACAAGCAGGTAGGCTTTGACAGATGTTGTTTAAGTGGTGAAAAAAATGCCTTTAAGTGAAGAAGAGATAGTAAGAGAAGAGGGAGAAACAAGAGCACTTTTGGGAACCCTATTTTGCTGATTTAGGATACTGAAGTTCTGAGCAACAGATTTATATTTCTGATGCACAGGAAAATACAGTTAGGATTGTCTCTCAACAGAAAACTGTCAATTTACTGACTGGAAACATAAACTTGAGTATGAAGCACATATGATGTCCCAGTCATACGTAAGAATTAATGCTGAAACTAATTGTACACAGTCATGATACTGATTCTCATGTTGCTATTCAAACTGTAAAGAGAAGAGAGACTTTGGATTAATTTGCCTTGTTAAAAATTGCATTATCCTGAAAGTAATACATGGCACAAATTTAAGTTGTACTGCTAGTGCAGTACAAAATTACGTTTGACTGCTGGTGAGTCTACCCAGGAGTTACAGTCCCAAACAAACTGTGCTGTCAGGCCCTGAGGGCACTTGGTTTTTTTAAGTGTCCTGGACAGCCTCACTTAGGACCTCCACCCACGCCCACCCAGCAAGGGCTCCACCAGGCTGGAGCCTTCAAACCCTGCCTGAGTTGTTTAGGAGGTGTGCCCGCCCCTAGTCCTGTTTCTCAAGTGCTGTGTGGGAAGCCCTGGATGGACCTTAGACCTGGCCTGTTACCTGTCTTGCCTGAGGCTCACTGGAATGTGATAGGACCTGTTGTGTCATCACCCTGCTCACCTTGCTTGCATCTTGGTGCTGTGGGACTGCACCTTGTTGGTGAGCACTTTGGCCACCCTGTGCCCCCAGATCACCATTCCTTAGGGAGCAGCCCCACTCCTGTTGCTCCCTGGCACACTGATTGTAGGTGGCTGTTTTGAAAGATACAATGTGATCAAATAGATGCCATTCTCATAACTGATCCGCTTTGTCAGGCTGCACAGTCATACCTATTCTCCTTCAAGGCAAGCAGCTAGTTTTAAACTAGTTAGATTTAAAAAGTAGTTTTACAAAACAAGTTGGGCACAGAGCAGGCCCTGGAGCTTCATAGTTGCAAATTAGCACTGTTTCTGCAGTGATGCAAACATGCTACTGGAGTTTCTGGAGAGTCTCATAAAAAAGATAATACTTGTTTAGAATGTGCTCCTGTTGGGGAGTGATCAGCATCTCTTCAAAACTGGACTTTGCTGTAAATAGAATGTGGAGAATTCATTCAGGCTTGAGGAAGAGTAACATGGTTCTGGTTTTGATTCAGTGTGCTGGTTCACAGTGAAAAGAATACCATCATGTTTGTTGTGGCAGTAGTGACTACAAGCAGAGAAACTCATGGTAAACTTTGAAGCCGAGTGTATCAATTTGCTTTTTAACAAACCCTTCCTTTCTGGAATCTGGTGACTCAAAGTAATACAAATAAATCCTTGTATTCAGAAATACTCTGAACAGAGGAAAGGCAAAATAAACTGGTTTTTCTGCTATTTTATTCTGTCAAGATACAAGACAGAAAGGCACTAGTTATACTGCACTTTTTTTTTTTTTGAGAATTCTCTATAGATGCACTATGGTTCCTAATTCTGTAATCTAAATTACAGCTCACAAATGGCAGTTTAGTTTACTACACCTTGAATATTGATGTATTAGTTCATTCGATAAGAGAGCTAATCACGCAAAAGCAAGTTCTGCGCTGGAGGCAAAAAGTACTGATTTGCTGGAGTCGGAGTACTGAAGTGTCCATATGGCTCCAACCCTTCCTTTGTCTTCGCAGTGCTGCTGAAACCATGGTCACAGTTAAATGGCTCTTTCAAAAAAACCTTTTATGGTAGAAGTGAAAACAGGCCAGACTGCTTTGAGTCAGGCTGCTACCCATGTCATGAAAGAGATTTAGGGACACAATAGCACGTTGTACATTCTGTGAGATTTTTACAAGTTTTATGAGCCAAATAATAGATCCATTGGTAGTCTCTGCAGGTTCTTCCCACACCCTGAGTCTGCACATCCACAGAACAGACTCCTGCAGCAGGGGAGAAAGAATCAAGTGCTTGCAGATTTGAGTGTGTCAGAGAACTTTTTGTGAGTCGTTTTGATCAAATTCATGTGAACTAAAGATAGCCTTCTGTCCCATTCCTATTCACTATAAATACTTTAGGTTCTTTTTATAGAAGTCTGTGCTGTAATCATTGAAGCTATATCAGGGCAAAAAGAAAAAAAAAAGCAACCAGATTTCTCTCTTCCTTTCATGGAAACCTTTCGAGCATTTCCTGTGGAAATAGTGCTTAATAATTACAGAAATACATATCAGTGATGAGTTGATGAGTATTACTATGACCTGAGGTTTTAGAGTTGTATTTTAATCCATTAGTGGAAAATTACAAAATTTATGACTGATTGCTTGCTCAGCATGGTCATGAGGGAAGTTTATATTTAGATTTGGACTTGGAAAAACTGTTACTGCCCTCAGGAAGTTACAGCTGCAGAAAAACATTCTCTTGTGAAGTTCTGCTGAAGGATTGTTGTTTGTCTCAGCCCCATGGTGTTCATTTTTTCCCTATTTTTACAGCTCCTTGATTTTGTTAGAAACCAAACTGTCATAAAAGTTACCGTCATTTATCATGGCTTTGGTTAATGCAAGTGAAAATAAAATTTTGATGACATTTCAGGTTGTTGATCATTATCTGTAGCTTTGCAAGACAGGACAATGTTTTGTGGGTTTAATTCAACTTTTAGGGAACTTGGATCAGGTGCTGAGGTTTATTGATGCACGGTTTAGGTTGCACAAATTCACAAATTCATAATATTGTCGATGCCAATATGCATGGGTGTTTGACTCTCATTGTTCTTTTGGCTATGCCAAGAAGATACTATGGGAAGAGAATTACCGAAAGTAAAGTTTTTATGTGTGTGTATTTGGGAAAGGTTGGGAAAAAATCTGTGTCGGCATGACAAGTAGCCACAGTTTGGGAAACAATTCTTCCTGATGACAATGAAATTACATTGCAAGCAGCCTTTTTTAGATGTGGAAATATATTAGAGAAATCTCCACCTCAGTGGAAAAGTTGCCAACTGCAGTATATTCCTGTTCATGCCGTGTATCGCACTCCTGCGGAGACTTGCCTGTTGAGATGCGAGTTGTGACTTGTGAGCAGAAAGTCTGTGGGGTTTCTGCATTGTCTGACAGTGTCGTGCATAACGTACCTGAGCTGGAGGAATGCCTGACGCTGAGGCACCATACCGTCAGGAGGTTCTTTTTGAATCCTTATAGTAGTTTGGGGATTTTTTTTCCCCACACTTTTTGCAATTGCAGCAAGAGCAACAGTATCACAGAAGGTGGAATTATCAGATGGAATGTATTTTGTTGAGGAGAAAAGGAGTATGCCCATGTGACTGACTTGGACTTTACACATCTCTTTGTCATTACAGATTTGTCATCCAACTCAAAGATCATCAGTGCTGTCAGTAATGTTTCAGTTAGGGATACTTGCTTTTATTCCATGTTTCTATACTTAGCAGGAACTGAAGCTAAAACATCACAACATCATTCGATAGCAGTATTGCTTCTTGTATACAAGCTGTGTAATTCAGAAATATAAGATTCTGTTAGAGCCAATCTGATGTTAAATACGTGTAATTTTCTGTCTGACAAATACTTCCGCTTTGATTCTTGATGGGTGGTTGCTGGTTATACACTGCCCTCTGCTGGAGAAGAAACACTGTAACTCGATATTTTTTTAATCAAGTAATGGCTGTTAAAATCACATTTTTCATAATAATTTCATTACAACACTTTTGGAAGTTTGTTGGTTTTTTTCTCAAGAGGCCCATAATGGGGGGGAATTTTTCCCCTTCTCTCTGTCATTAAGTTATAGAAGTAGGTCTTGAGGGAACTTGAGAATTTTTTTTGTGTGTCACTGAGATTATTAGAATAGGTGTTCTGATTAGTCCAAAACCTCCAACAAAAGAGATTCCACAGCCTCCCAAGATAATCTGTTCCACCTCACAAACTAAAATAGTCTGATGGTCTTTTCATTGTTACTGAGGAAAAGTTTTTCCTAAAATGTGATATTTTGCACATAGAGGTGGGGTTTTATGGTTGGTTGGTTTTTGTTTCGGTTGAGGTTTGTTGCCTTTTTTTTTTTTTGTCCATCTGTCTTCTGTTGGTTACCTTTATTTAATTTTCTAATGGGATAAGTTTTGGCTGTTGCAAGAAATTGGACAAAGCATCGTGTCATTTACTTTTAATCCTATTCTGATAACAGTAAAATTTCAGGTAGTAGAATTTTTTCTTCAACCTTATGCTGGCTTGTTTCTGACAACTTGTGCCCTTTCTCTACCTAGAAAGGGCAATGATATCTTTAAGTATGTATGATAATTATTCCTAAAATATCCTTATTTTATCAGCCAGGTATAAAATACAGAAAGACGTAAGGAGATACATATGTAATTAAAATTTAGAAGCCCTCAAGTAGTTAATTCCCCTAAAATCATGATGAGAATCTTGCCTTGTTTATTTGGCGTTAAAGAAAACTTGTTTTATTTGATAGAATGCAATTATCCATAATTAGTGATGGAATCTTATGCCCAAGTTTGTGTATTTTCTGATGTTGAATTTTGTTTGACTAACAGGCTCATCTCTGAAATATGGTTGAGTCAGCAGTTCTGTAATCTTTTGGGTGCAAAGTGATGATAAAATCCAAGCTGATGTTTGCAGTGAACTGTGCAGGAAGTGGGATTCTACAGCTCTGCAAGACAATGTACCCTCAGTGTACTGTCCTAGTTCATGTTTCCCTAGTAGAGAGAATCCCAAATTGGCTTATTACTGTTTGGAGCTTCTTGCTGTTTCCCAGCCCCCACTTCCTGAATGACCTTGTTAGCTTTAAGATCTGTAGTGGGTTTTTTTGTGGATGGGTGGGTTTTTTTCTTTTTTCTTCGCTGGAGTTTTCTTTGTTTTGTGGGTTTGTTGGGGGTTTTTTTTAGCATACTGGGAGGAGGGTTTTTTTTTCCTTTGAGTATGATAATCCTTATATGAATTGAGTCCAGTGGAGAGTGGCTTTCTAATTATTCTGACCTTTATTGTAAAGTCTTTTAGCCGTGGCTCTTACATTCCCTTCTCCTGATGCTGAAATGGAGTTTAGGATATTTATCTTACAGAACATCTTCTGTATTGCTGAGTATGCTTTGGTAAATATAAAATGCTGATAATTCATAGAGCAGCAAGCATTCTCTCTGTTTGTGTTAATGGTTAATCTTACATCTTGTCCTGTCGTGGATTTGACCCTGTTAATGTCTGTATTCTGCTTCTTCTATTATTACTCATTAACTCTTAAATGATGTTTGATCTGGAGTCATCAAAAGCTACTGCATGCACTGAGATTGCACCACGTTTTGAGTTGAAAAATATAAAATTATATCATTTGTACTTATTTCCTTGGCACCAGTAGTAATACCGGTGGCAGTAGCTACATAGTTGACTTTTTCAGTCCCTTTGTTAGATGATCAGTAACTACTATCAAATCTCGTTTGTAAGATGGCATCAGCTGGAATTCTTACACCTAACAGTTTTCTTCTATATATGTGTGTGAGTAGGTCTGTATATATAGAAAAAGCATGAGTGCCACACATAATTTTATTCCTTTTCATGAGATGTTTAACAATTAATAACATCAAAGATCTGATTACAGTTTACCATCTTTTCTGTTTGTCTTTTTGTAACTGTTGCTGAGCTGTGTCTCTTGGAATACTTATTTTTCTATTAATTTTGGGCTTTTGGGATTGTTCCACAGGAACTATGTTACTGATGATGTTGGATTCTTTCATAATTTAGAAGATGGACTAATAGCAAGAACTGACTGGGCAATGAAAATATTTATATTTAACTCATTCATGCAGCACCATACTGAAGTTGATCTTTCAGTGTCTATAAGCATATGAACCACAAGGGGGAGTGAGTATATAGTGTGTGGAAAGCAGATTATTAGTATTATTATTATTAAGCATTTTGGGTTCTCTTACTGATAAAACCTAGGGAGGTAAAGCTCCTAATCCCTCAGAGCTGTGTTTATGGATAATAATTAGAGTAAGACTGGAACATTGTGTGTGATCTGTACATCTTGCCTCTTTTTGGAGACACACTGTTTAGATAGACTTTAGTCTATGGAGGGTGCAGCAGAAGGAGCATTGGGACATTTCAGCTGTGTTTGGGACATAACATCCCATATGTGCTGTCAAAGGAACAGGTTGGTCTGATATTTTTGTATGTCAGATACTTCTAGAAAATAAGAACATCTACACAAATAATGGAGTATAATGTTATGATGGCTGTCTAGAATACCCAGAGATAATTTGCTTCCATGTCCTCAAATCCTTGTGTTAATGAAACATAGAAAGGGACTTTTGAAAAGCTGAGCTCAGACAGAGCCTAAGTGACTTGTAAGCTTTATTTTTGAGTGCTACACATCTGAAATATACATTCTTCGGATAAAAGGAAAGTATTTTAGGGCATTCAAGAGTTTTAGATAAATAACTGATATTTTAAAATTGACCATTTAACCTAGTGAAGTAGCAAAATTTTTTCATCTTTGAATTCTATTTGAAATTGGTGTAAATCTCATACAAAAAGCACTTTATTTTGATAGGACTGGGAAGGCTTTCAAAAACAGAAGTCTGAAGTTAGCAATTGTGTTAATGGCTTACTTTGTGTGTGAGAGAGAGCTCTTGTATGCTGACCACCAAAGCTAGTTAGACTAATGACAGCTAAGTCAGCAGGAAAGAAAGTATTAGCCATAAACTGTGAACTAATTCAGAAAAAAATAGGAAATTCATGCCTCTTCAAAAACTTTTTATTTTCCCAATCTAAGGAATAAATTGAATTAAATACAGGTGGGACATAACAAAATTGTTTCCTGTTTGTACATGGATTGGCAAACAGTAGATGGAGCTCAAGAATATGTATACTAGTTTTTGGTAGGATCAGTAAAACCTGCTGGTGGATTCATAATAGTAAGTTGGCTAGTAGGAAAACCCAACATACTGCCAGTTGACTTTGAAAAAATCTGATCTTTTATGACTAAAGCATACAAATCTCAAAAGTATTTGGATGTCTTAAAGTGCAAATTAGAACCTAATGGGAAGCTCATAAGCAGATTGGGCGTTTATTTCTTGTAGCTGCCAATCTAGGTTTTTATATGAGGCAGATTTTCAAAGAGATTTATTCAAGCAGCAGCGTAAACTAAACAGATGCAAATTCTGTTTTCTCACTATTCCTGTACAACTGCAGTGTATTTCTGAGCCTGCCTCACGGAACCACGATAGAGAGGAGGAAGAAATTACACTGACCTCTCCCATACCACACCTGTGCAATGCAAACAAGTAGAATTACAACTGCAGATCTATCTGTTGATTTATGTTTAGAAGATGCACCAACAACAGCTTGCAGGAAGTGAGGTTATACAAGAGAACATGAAAGAGTCACTTCTGTTAAGAATTGACACAGGAATGGTTGGACATGAGCTGGGTGGTGGGACTTCATGAGCCTGTAGATGTTTGAGTTAGGAACAGATAAAAGTAAGCTACACTCTCTGACAGTGTTGTCATCCCCTTCCTTCCACTTATTCTACACTTTAAAAGGTGTTCAGCTGTAAACAGTTGGGCATTACCTGTATTTGGAGGCATCCCCCATGGAGCATTGTTAGAGGTCATGGGCCTTCTCTGAAGGACTTACTACTAAAACTAAATGGTAGTGGGCATTGTGAAGATGTTTGTGTGGACAAATTATTTAACAGTTGTCCCCTGTTTCCTGACTTTTCCTTCAATTAAAAAGAAGAAATAACTAGTTACAGAGAAAACATGTATTAAACAAAGTAAGTTTCAACTGAAGATTTAAGTGCTTTGGTTTTCTTTTAGTTTTTTTTCTTTCAAATTTTATTCATATTGGACTTTATTACAACCTTGCAGGTGCCATTTTGTAGCCATAGGGACTCAAACCCATAGTTGGACTGTGCATGTTCACTGTGTGACCGCAGGACACGTCTGTGTTCTGTCTGACGTCATTTGATCAGCAACAGTGAGCCGAGTGCCCTGGATTGGCTGCGTGCTGCATCAAATCAGATGGATGTTGTTGACCCTTATACAGTACACCATGCCTTCTTTCATTTACAGCTGGCTTCCTGCCTGGACTGTTTACTTTCATTTAGTAGAGTGAAATCTAAAGCATTACATGTATTTCACTGAATACTGCTAGGCTGATTTGAATGTTAAAATGATTTGTTGATATAGTACAAAGTAAAGTGGCAAGCCACCAATTCCTTCATCCAATTTAGCCTGAAATTATTTTTCTTTCTCTGATATGAAATCACAAATCATAATAATTCTGTATATGAATTATAAGCACTTCCCTGAGCATGACTAGTATTTGGTTCAAAATAACTTCTTGTAGCTCTCCAGACTGTTTCGATAACTTCTGATTACTTGTGAATTTTCAAGCATTTATATTTGTATGGAGTTTGGTTGCTTTACTTTAGCCACTTAAAACTTTGAAGCCAAATAGGGGGGTTTGGGGTTTTTTTTTTGGTGATGAGATAAAAAGAAACACCTGCAAAAGAAATTATTCCTACATTTTATCTGTTTAACCTGTACAATTAAAGCAGCCCAAGAGGATTCCCCCGAGCAGGTTCACACCATCCCGTGTAAGGACCTTGAACTCCTGCATATGCAGTGTGCTGTGAGTGGAGCTGGACAGAGTTTAGATCTGTCAAGAGAACGCTGAGTAAGTGTAATTTAAACCAGACCATGAAAACACCCTAAATAACTCTAGAGACTTTGTAATAACAGATGGGATTAGCAGAGACTACTTAATTTTTCTTCCTGATAGACTATTAGGAACTTGACACAGAATATATGTTCAAGTGTCCTTGAACTCATGTGGCCTTGAATTCTATGAACTTAGAAATCTTTTCTTAATAAGCTTAGTTATCGAAATTATCAAAAATATTCTAGCCAGCCATCCTTAGAAACAGATGAAGGGATTATCAGACATGTTAAGATTCTAGGTAAGAATCTTTGAAAACAAAGAAATAAAGCTGATGGTTGATCTTTTGGTGCTGGAGAGCGTTAGAAATACATCGTAATAGATGACTTAGCAAAAGGATTGTGTTTGATGTTTTTAAGCTACAAGAAACAGCTGGTTTATTTCTCATGTGCAGTCTAAGAACCTGAAGTACCAGCAAAAAACTGAAGGACAGGAGAGTGAAAACGTGGCCAAACCATCCTCTGTTTCTCTGAGTCAATAATTAAAAATGTAAATCATACCTATGTATGAAGCATAATTTGGTGCAGCCTGAAGGCTGTCCTCAATCATGCTGGCTGAAAACAGCTCCATGATAGCCATCAGTGCAGGAAATACCATACTATTTCCCAGAGCTTTCTCACTTACTCTTCGAGATTCCTCCCACTAATCTTAATTTTCATACTACTGCATCCCAGTGTCACATAAAGGTTGCCATCCATTGAACTATGTGGGGAGAAGTCACATTAACCTTAATAAAAAGAAAAATCCCATTAGTTTAGTTTTTAAAAAATTAAATTCTCTATCTAAATAAAGTATCCTCTTTCCTATAAGTTATACTGTTGATAAAAAGCTACAGCTGTTATATGAAATTGTACAGTATTATTTTTTAAGGTTCATTATTTCTGGCATTCTCACAACATACATAATTTTTGATTCTTTACTTCATTACAGACAGGAAATAAGGAGCTGGCAATTACCATTTGTAATTTATACCCTGCTGTTCATGTTGAGCTGGGAGTGTAACACCTAAACTTTTTTCAGAACTGTTTAGTAGCAAACCTTTCAAATGAAAAATAGGCACATCCACATTGAATACCTGTTAGGCCAAATTTGCTTTCCATATTGAGCTGTGCTATTCCCATTCAAGTAGGGAGATTTTGCCTTTTTTTTTTTTTAACCCCATAAAGAATTACGTTTTGAAACTTTTAATTCTTTTCAGAACAGAAGTGTCCCACCTTATTTTGCATTGCTAAATCAAGTTGTTTCTGCTGCCAAAAATAGATCAGTCATCCTAGTAGCCCTTCTTGTCCCCTATTGTAGTTTGAGTTGCTTGTCTTGATAGTTTTTGTTCATGATATTCCAAGTGAAACCTTAGTGTGTTGTGCAGTGATACTAATGCTGTCTTGTCACCATTATAAAGAAAAAATGCCTTGACTGATGCAGTC
This sequence comes from Neopelma chrysocephalum, assembly GCF_003984885.1. Classification (NCBI taxonomy): domain Eukaryota; kingdom Metazoa; phylum Chordata; class Aves; order Passeriformes; family Pipridae; genus Neopelma; species Neopelma chrysocephalum. The sequence goes on along the minus strand of NW_020897760.1, from coordinate 6,194,119 downwards.
TTCAATTTCCTTTCCCTTTTTATCATTCCCCCTCTTCTTCCTCCCCCCCCCCTTTCTAAAATTGGATTAGGGTGTTATTATGAGAACTTTTGATGAATTCTTAAAAAATACAGTCCTTGATGAGATGTCCTGCCACAGTATCAAAAAGCTTCAGACTAGAAACAAGAATCACAGTTGAGGCTTTTGTGTTTGGAGTTCTATGGGGTATTTTTTAATCTTCTCTTCTCTGACTACCTACTAAAGCAATCCTGTGGATTTCCTCAAAGTGGAAAAAGAACTCAAAGTAAATTAAAATATATGCAGCACAGAGCAAAGAGAAGAGGAGGGTAGTTTCACAGTATTAATCTACTCATTCATTGTTTGAGTTTGTCATAAACTACTTGGATAGGCATTTCCTCTCCCCAGCTCTACAGCAGGACTCCATCTACAAAGTCAGTATTTTCAACTTCTTTTCTGGCCAATCTTTTATCCTTTTTCTTGCCAGGTTTATCATTTTACAGACCATTTAATATTCTGTTCATTTATTCCAACATTGTTTTCCTTTTCTCAAAAGAATCACAGGCATAGCATCTCCTACACATCCCAAGTAGACTGACCAGCTTTGTGAGCATTCTGTTTTTAGTAATTTGGTGCTAGGTACCTGCAAACCTTAGGTGGTCAGACAGGAGAGAGAACTTTACACATCATGCTTCTTTTTCCTTGTTATTAACACTGTGGTTTCCTTTTCTTTTTGGATAGGCACTCTATCCCATTTTCCTTGAAAGACAGTGCACATTTTATGTCCTTTTTCTCCTCAGTGCTGCTGCTTGGTTTATGTGCCAAATTCCATTGCTGGGTGCAGGCACTGAGGGCACTTCACATTGTTCAGGCAGTGTAGGAAGGAAGTATAATTAGGTGAGAAGTATTGCCTTGCAAGTAATACCTGAGGACATCAATAAGCATTTAATGTATGTGCCCTCCTAATTATCTAATATATTTGTTGCTGATGAAAAAGACAAGTGACTATTCATCTACCCGTGTTTTGGGATTAATTTATTCCTAATCTAAAATCTGAAATGTCTGTGACTTTTGGATTTTTTTGGTACCACCTAAGTAATAAGTGATTGATCTCTTCAAAGTTTCTCCTTCCTAAGTGCTACAGGTTTTCCTGTACCCCTCAATCCAGTCCATCTTGTTTCCTTTCACCAAGTCTATTAACTGGGCTGCTATCAAGGTGATGTCTTGTCTCTTACAGCTATTATAGTTACCCAAGCTTTTTGCCTTGGTTCTTGAGAGGGCCTTGAGGTTCCTAGGACAGTCTTTGCTGATGAGCAGTTTGCTGACCAGTCAGTCCATAGCTTACTGAAGCTATGGACTATGCTGTACAAGGAAATAGAATCAAAGGCATAAATAAAACTGCTGCTTTTTATTTTGTTATAGTGCTTACTTTTACTTTGCCAAATCAGACCTGTTCATGAATTCAGTTCTTTCTCGAGCACTTTGCACAATCCCAGAGGACTATCACCAAGCTAAAGCTGTCCACTGATAGCTTTCAATGCTAAAGGTACCTTGGTTGCACCCCTAATACTGACTATGCTGGCAGGGTTGGTTTTTTTGCTATTTTTTCTAAGGACTGTTTGCCAGAAGCTTCCTAATTAAAAATAAACAGATTTATCATTTTACTTGGTTACCGAAGCTCAGAGGATATAATTCTTACACTAGTCAAACAGTAATCATCTGCTTTCCCTCTTCTTTTTTTTTCTTTTATGTGTATATTATTGACGGTACAGACAGAGATGTTGCATGATTGAGCTGGAGCAACTGATTAAGCCTTTACCAACACAGGCAGACAGCCAGGTATTGTAACTCATCGAGAGTTTTGCCTTGTGCTGTTGGCTTAAATGCATCTCTGAGCCAGAGGATACCAAGATAGAGGAGCTAGGATTTCACTGGTGAGTGAAGCAGATCACATGAGGATTCTGGCACTCTCTCTATGGCATGCTGGAAGCAAGTGTGCCCGCGGTCACTGAATTGATAGTATCAGCTTCAGCTGTGGCAAGTGTCCTGCACTGATATGTGAGTAGGGGGGTGTAGCAGCTCTGGTAGGCAGTGGTGATACTAAAGAGCTTGCTTAAACCTCAGAAAACTGCTAGTAGTGACTGTTTATCTTCAGTCTTGAGGAACCACAAACAGCAGAACCAAAAATGCCGAAGGATTATAATGTTTTTCAAATGCTGATTGCAGCACTTTGCTGCTTTTATCATCGTAAGTCTGTTATCAGAGTCAAGGTAGGTGCTCTTTTTCAGTAACAGTGTGCTAGTCAGTAATGCTTTTAGTTTTTGTTTAGAAGTGTTTGTTTTTATATCATGGTTGGGTACAGTGTGTTTCTCTTCTAAAGAACACCTTTAGAATTTACCATTGTCTCAGAGAGAATCTTAAACAACTTGCTGTTTTATGAGCCTGAAGCTGACTGTCTTTATGTTTAGGCACTAAGTTAAAAATGCCCTGGTTTTGGACTCGCTGAGGAGAATTTTAGCAAACTTTCAAGTTTTCAGAATTTAACTGATCAGACCTAACTTTTTCCACAGACTTAGTAAAAACATAGGCAGTTGTGCTCAGGAGCCCAGTCTTTTTAAGCACTTCAGAAAACTTAGGATTTTTCCTTGTATTTTAGAATTTTTTTAATTGCAAGATACACAAAATCATGTAAACATAGGATGGTTTGGGTTGGAAGGAATCTTCAAATGTCATCTAGTCCAATCCTCCTGCCATGGGCAGGGACATCTTTTACTGTATGCAAAAATGCATTATATCCACTATATGCACAGGAAAAGCCTTTATAAACATTTTCAGCCCCACTTACAGAAGTCTCTAAGTGACTTGGGAATTGTAGTCATATGGGATATCTGACTACTTGAGGATCTGTGAACTACACTTAACCATTTAAATCTTTTTATTAAGATTTATGTGTGAATTGTTCTTTGACTACTACCGTGTCAGCTCTGTAAGTCACTGTATATTTGTGTATAGGTTTTCTGGAGCACTTGCAATGAGGAAGGATGTGAAGGATCTTCTGGTCTTTTAGCTTTCAAACTTCAGTGGAGGCACTTAAAAGTTGGGAACAGATGCCCCCTTCTCTCTCCTTCAGGGATTTAGCCTTTTGACTGTCTGTTTCTGAACATGAGGGGTGGGGCTCAGTCTTCTGGGCACGCTAAAAAAGTGACTCTGATCAGATTGACTTCTCAGAAGTTATCATCACAACAGAGTGCTAAAGATGCTCTATTGTGCTGTAATTAATTTTCATTCCTGTTTTAAGCATAAGGCTTAATTCTTCTAAAACCTTTTAAATTACATTGGGTTTTATTGTTTGCTGTCAGAACAGTTAGAAAACTTATTATTGACCATGCATGCCCTTTGTTTAACTTGGCACGAATTTCCGATACCTAAAATAACAGTGATGTTGTCATGGCAACTTTCCATTTAGTCTAATCCATATAGTCTCTAGAGAAACAAAACATTAATAGTGTTTGCTGTATGGAGGGTAAAAAATAAAACCTTTTATGTAGAAACAAATTACAGTTGGAATCTTTAAAAATAAGGTTCTATTTAAAGAGATTTACAACATTTAAAATAGATTTGAATGCATGTGTTCCAGTATGCAGATTTAGCATTAGTTGAATCTGATGAACTGCTATATTAAGAAGTTTGGATGGTAGGGAACTGGTGTGCATTTGCTGAAGAGAAAGTGGCTGTAGGTATAGAATTAGCTGGTGGTCACATGAAGTAAGGTGTGAACCTTGGGGCCAAATGGTGTGGGTTCTGTGAAATGCCAAAGGGCCTGGGATGATATGAACAATAGGATGGTATGAAGTGAAGCTGTCATATTTTTTAATTTTTTAAAACTTATCATTTTAAGCAAAATCAGTTCGTGTAATTAGATGAGGTTAATTCCTGGTTTTTGTAGGAATTACAATTCTAATGAAATACCAGATTGTTCCACAAATAAACATGCTGAAGTCCACAACTACCTCTGAGAGATTCAGATTTTTTTTCTACATTGAGATAAATTCATTATGTTGCCCAACTGAATTGAAAACAGTATGTGGCCAAGCTCAGAGATGCCTTGTTGTGTCCCATCAAAGCACAGGAAACAGTACAGCACTTGAGCACTCACATTTTGCTGTACTTAGTTGTAGCGTGTGAAATTAGGATCTCAACAGCAGATGTTTGGTTTATTTTCCCATGCATTATTAGAAAATATAATGATCAGTCTAGAACATCTCGACTCATTGACTCATTCTTCAGTTGTGAAGTGTCAGTACCTTTTATGATCCCATTTGGTTTTTATAGCTGTTTGCTGTCAAAGTCAGCTTTTACATTTGAGGAAAATAAAGAGAAACTTCAAGGTAAGGAGCTCCTGTTTGTGCTTAAAAAAAAAAAAGTGAAGAGAAAATACTAAATTGTGAGTTACACCACTTCCAAGCCAAAATACTGTTCTTTAAATTTTCATTTTTTGAAAGAGAATTAAGCTAAGACTAAATCAGTGATATATGGTGACTTAAAAAATGTAGAGATCTAAATTAAAAAAGTCAGCTTTGCCACTAGACAAGGTTTTTTTAGTACTAGTCAGTATGGTTGTCTCGATCAGAGGGGGAAAGACCTTGAAGTTCAAGTATTTTCAATCTTAATTCTCTGCTATGATTCACCCTCAGCTGAAGCTATGCAAGAGGGGAAAACCACTCCAGTTATCGGGACTGCCAAGTTTTAAAACTTCCAGCACATTGATGTAGCTCATTACCGGGTGATGTACTAATGCTATGAATGTGACGTGAGTAAGCAGCTTTTTATAAGAAGCTACTTATTGCAAGTGCCATCTCTTATCTTGGATGAATTGCAAACAGTTTTTATAGATAGTAGATCTTAATTAATATTTCTTCAGTGTGTGATGATCTAAATCTGTTTTACTGGCATCCTCAGGCTTCATATATCCAGTTTCAGCATGTATGGGGAAGCAGTTGGATTTGATAACACGTGAGTTACAAGTCATCACCACCCAGCATTATGGGTCTGCCCTTTTGATGTTAGATTTGTTATTGTTGGAGAGGTGCAGATGTGAAAAGACTGACTTATCAGAATTATGTGGAATTTTGTATAGCTCCCTGAACTCTGTTGCTGCTGAGTTTGAGTTTTGATGAGTCTTGTACTATATTTTTTTTCCATTTCCCATGGTAATTTTATAGTTTATCAAACTGGCACTGCAGTGTGCCCTCATTCATAAATATGTGGATAGCACAGGGATCATTGGTGCTCTGTAAGTGATTTCTGTTTGATGGGAATGGGAACATTCTGCAGTAGGTTTTTATGCATTTAACTTCTTGGTAGTAACTTTTATATGGGTATGTCTCAGATTAAAACAAAAAAAAAAAGAAAAACTCTACGCAACTGCTAAAATCCTTTTGATTTGGTAGTCAAAATCCCTAGGGTCACTGAGTGAGTAGATTACGAATTGACTAACTCTCAGATCAGGATTTGTCAGGATCCATACTTTAGGAATGAGGCTGTCCTCCTAGCTCTGAATGTGGTTACCTAGAGTTGTAATGGAAAGTGGATGTTGAATCCACTAGAATTAAGTTTTCCCATTACCTTCCCTTAACTTTGGACTGAACTTTGTACTAAAAGACTTTTCTATTTTCCTCATCCTAACAAATATCTTACTTATTAGTTGTCATGTTTTAAGCCCAACTGGCAACTAAGCACCACACAGCCACTCGCTCACCCACCCACCCCAACTCCCCATTGGAATGGGGAGGAGAATCAAAAGTAAACTTCTAGGTTGAGGTAAGAACAGTTTAACAATTGAAATGAAGTAAAATATAATAATAATATTAAATAATCATAATGATAATAGAAATAAAAAATGCCAAGTGATGCAAAATACAGTTGCTCGCCACCCACTGACTGATGCCAGACCTCATCCCTGAACTCCGATGCGCCCACTGCCAGGTAACTCCCCAGTTTATATCCTGGGCATGATATTCTATGCTGTGGAATATCCCTTTGGCCAGTTCAGGTCACCTGTCCTGACTGTGCTCCCTCACAGCTTTTTGTGTACTTCGTGACTGGCAGAACATGAGACACAAAAAAGTCCTTAACTTAGGATAAACATGACGTAGCAGCAATCAAAACATCAGTGTGTTATCACATTGTTCTCATACTGAATCCAAACCCCAGCACTGTACCAGCTACTGAAAAGAAATTAACCCAGCCGAAACCAGGACATTAGTTAATAAAAATTGGCCACTTTTCGGTGAATGTCAAGCAGGTTATGTTGTTTGTAGTGGCAGACTGAGAGCATGCACATGATGAAGTTTATTTGATTTTAAAGAGCTGTCACAGTCATGATGAAAATTTTCATAGTAATTTGTTATCTTTTCTTCAGTAACCTCAAAAGTTGTCACCTGTTACCTAAACAAGGTTGTGGAAATCTTGTGGCTTCAAAATTGCCATTGTCCTGTATTTATTCATGTGTCTGAGTAGTTTGAGATTTCTCCTCCGTATTCTGGGCATGGTGAAAGTTTGTATTTGGTCTGTCTCAACCAACCAGTTAAGCCACACAAAAATAAAATCCTGCACAAGTTGGCATTCATCTATGCAATGAGACTTTTATCACCCATTTTGTACTTCCTATTACTTAATATAGCACTTGCTATAGTCCTGTGTGAACTTCGTACACTCTAGAAGGTTAAACTGCCCCTGTAAAGAGCATTGCACCAGTTGTAGTTCAAAATGTCCAAGTTAATCAGAAAATGGATTCATGTGTTTAGAAACTCCCTTTTTCCAATTAGTTCTTTCTCAAAAAAACTATTCAGCAATGACTCTGTCCATGTGTTTTTGTCATTTTGTAAGTTCTTGGCCAATGATGCTACTTTTCTGTAAGGAGAAAGACAAGAATGTTTTCCAGCAATGATGGAGAGTTTGGTTCCATGCTCAGTGCAAGTCTGTTTGGTTTGGTGACCAATTAGGAGAGTTATAAGTGAAATGAAATACCTTGTACTCATTAAAATAAAATTAAAACATATTCTAAATTGATGTAACTGTATATTTTAAAATGCTTATATTCACAGTACCAGATAGGCAGTCTGATTAGGGTCACAAGAGCATGGGATTAAAGACTGAAGGGATCTCTGCAGCCAGTGAAGTATATCTTGATCCAGTATTGGAACTTTGACAATAAAATGTTCATTTTCAGCATGAACAAGTTGATTGCTCTCTAGTGGCTTGGCAATAGAGGAATTTCATTAATTTTTCACTTTTCCAGATGTTTTTAGTGTCCCGTGTCTGCGTGTCCTCTCCCTTCTTTCTCATTTCACATCTTTGTCTTCCCTCTTGGCATTTCCTGTCCCTGCCCCAGCATCCCCTTCATGTTTTCTGTTGACCGATTTTCCTGCTCAGTACATTTATTAAAAGTTTAGGAAAAGTACAAAAAGTTTAGGAAAGGTACTGGCTTGACTTTTTTTTCCTTAGTTGGATCACACTTCAGTTTTCACAAAGTTGTTCTCATTTATCCCTAATAATCATCTCCTTTCTTTTTCTTTTTTTCTTGAAACCTTCAAGGCAACAGGAAATCAGGTGGTTCCAAGTCTGCCTGTTGGGCTCATTTAAATATCAGCTGGCAGAGCTGTGCAAAGCACCAGGAAGTAATTGAGATTGGATGGAAATGTGACCACCTTTAGTCTTGTACCTGTAACAGTCCTTGGCCTAAATAATACTTTGCCAGAAGGATACAAAGAGAGATTATGTGAATTTTGGCTTCATCAGAGCTGAATGAGGTGATCTAGCATGACAGATTTTGGACCACTTCCAAACACTATCTAAAAGTAAAAGCCTTTCCCTTATAATTCAAGCTGTTTAGGAAAAAAAAAATGAACAGCCCCCCCATCAACCAAACAAAACCCCCAAACCAATAAACCAAACACTTGATCACTGTAGGGAGGAATTAATTAATAACAATTGAGATAAGACATGAAAGCTAGAACACGTGAGATGCAATGTGGTGTATATATGTGTGATTCTCCTCTCAGGTATTTTCATATTTCACTGGTATATGTACTTCACTGGAGTTGTTGCAGATGTGAACTGGAGAAAGAATTCACTGCCAATAGGCAGCAGAAGTGACTGTGGGACTTCTATTTTGTTTACTACCAAACTCATACAGTAGATTATTCAGCACAATCTAATGTGATTAATTCAGTTAGGATGGTTGGCACAAGAGCTTCCTGTGTTTCTTCAACAGTGTTTTATTGCAGAATACATGGAAGTCTTTAATTTTTCCCCTAAATTATTTTAAAATTTCTTTTTACCATCCACTTCCCTATCTAGCTGTAAACGTATATTCAGCTTGCATTCTGTCATTGAGTAGGAGCCAATAAAGTGTCTTAGACAAAGAAATAAAGTGAGGGCATACTACTAAAGGAAGGTTTGTCACTATGAAGTTAGTGCAACTTTACAGCATACCATTGCTGCCCATTAACTTTTGGATGCTATTGGGAAATGAGGCTGAAGTATCTGCATCCCATTGTGTGGAATAGGTCACCTTTTCTTTTAAAGGAAAGCCCACTGACATAGCTAATTACACTGTCCTAAGCTTACACTCTTCTTTATTTACAGACTAACGTGTTTGCAGCAGGCTGTGCCTGGAGTGATTTTTGAGCCCTTGCATGATGTGAAGTTTAGAGCATGTGCAGAGTGTCTTGCAGGGCCAGAGGCCTTGGGTACAGTGTTTAGCATAGAAAGGTATAGGCTGGTATGATTACAGACAGTTCATCAGTCCCAGTTTTCCTATAAAGGACCTAGGTTGTATAAGAAATCAGTCTCAGCTAACAAAAAACTGTCCAGGAAGACATGCTACTACTGAACTTGCTTACCTAGGCAGTTTTCCCCTTGTATATTTTGGGATTTGTGCTAGCCACAGGAGTTGTTTCACTAAGTTCGCAGTTGCATAAGGGTTATTTAAGCATGTTTGCTTCACCTCAGGAGATGTCTGACCTCTGGCAATCAGAGTATACTCTGTGTGGTAGACCATGGTGGAGATTTTTAACAAACCAGTAATCATGAATGTTAACAATTTAGTTGGTTTGGATTCCTTAAATGTTTTTCTTGTTGTGTTGTTAGATGTAATTCAAGTGCAATGTGTTTCATTACATTTATTTGAGTAGTGAAAAATCCATTTAACCACCAGACGAAATTCTAGGGTTTTGTGCTGTATTTGTAATTGATGTGTATCTCTAACTTGATCATCCTGGGTTTTTTAAGATAAGTTGTATCAGTACCGTGGATAAAATTAGTCCATACGCAAAGACCTATAGTTCTTGTTGGCTAAGAATCTAACTCTCCTAAGCAAATTCAGTTATTGCCTTTGTATGCTGTATTTTGGTCCGTTTCCAGTAGTTTTGCCTACCACTGAGATCCAGTGAGATGCTTTTGGCATGATGGTAACAATTTGTATGGTAGCTTTGGGTTCTTTAAGATCTCTATTCAGTCAAAAGCATCTTTCAAAACATTAAATACAATTCATATTTAAGTAGTAGTTCCTTTCAGATGATTGGCAAAACACACAGCTGTGAATGTAAGAGCTTGGTATTCCATTACAGCTGGATGCTGTCGTTTACACTTGGAGGGGAGGCTTTAAAGCTTCTCCAGCCGCTTCCTTGTGCAGTCAGGGGAAAAGGAGCTCTTGAAAAGTCTCAGCTCAATTTGTGTGCTCTTCACTCTACCTTCAGGTTATATAGATACTGTAATCTCTGCTATCATTTCTGTAAGATGTGGCAATGAAATGGCTGTCAATTTTGGAATCAATTTTAAATGGATACCCAGCCATTTGAGTTGGGAAATTCAGCTATGCTAGTCTGATAGGACACAGAGATCTGGAGTGGAGGGCAGATTTTTGGCCTTACTTGACTGTGTTTTGACACTTCAGTATGCTTTTGGACTTCGGTCCTCACCAATCCCCTTCTATGACTCTTCCTACATCCAGTAACTTCACCTCTTCACGTTGTACGCGGCTTTATGAACGAGCCCTTGCAGTGAAGGTCTTCTTTTTTTGTGGCATGGTTTCTTCCTGAAAGATATACTCCTTGTTGAAAATGCTTGTCCATTGTGAACCACATTTGTATGGAAAAATAACACCCTATTATGGTTCACAGAAGGGAAACTGGGGTGAAAAGTTATTCTTTACTAGGTTGTTTTTATCTTTTGCCCTTCTGTGTAAGCTACTACATTCATTTGTGTTTGCCTAAGAGAAGCCTTAGTTCTCTCTGAGGAAACCAGAGAGAAGAGGAGAATTTGTCTCAGAATTTCTCTGGGCTCCCAGCATGCTTAAATAGTCTTGGCAGCAGGATGCCTCTTCTGGCATTATTCCACCAAAAATCTGCTGTCTGGTAATCTGTTGTAATTCAGTCTGCTTGAAATTGCAGGGAGGATTGTCGAAAGAAGTGTTAAATGTGTGCCACCTGCTCCCACGGTTAGGTGCTGTGAGTATTCAGTGTGAAGAAGAAAATGCTATAGAGAGCAAGTGTTCGTGGAAAGAACAGGATTGGTGGGCCAGCATTGGTATTCACTTTTAAATAATGCATGTGTTCCATATTCGCTTCAGTGTGTCAGTGAAAGGAACCTGTGAGCTTTGGCTCATATCCACAGCTAAGAAAAGAAATCCATAATGCACTGGAGCAAAATGCTGCATTTTATTCTGTGCTACAGCTGGAGGCCTTCTCTCTCCCCTTCCCTTTTTTTTTAAAGTGATCTTTCTCTGAAGACCGTGTATACTCTGATTCTTTGATCAGTATAGAACATGTTCCCAGGCTTTTGAAACTCTTCAGCACAACAAAGAAGGGCTGAAGTCCCAACCCTCGGAGAATGAAAGGAAGTCCAAAGTACTTCCCTCCACTGAGTGCTTATGAAAGAGTTTGTGGCCTCTATCCAGAGAAGATACCGCACCTTACTTTGTTACCAACACTGCATCCATAAGGACTAGTGAGCCGGAGTGGTCCAGTATGGAACCTTTACTCCAGAAGATGGAATTTTTCCAGAAAATCTTACAGTAGTTGTATAGTGATGATGGAGATATCTTCAAGCAGATCTCATGCTTTTTGTGCTAAGGGGCAACAAGAGCTTTTTTCCCTTAGGAAGGGAACATCTTGGACATGCAGATTTAGACAGATAATGACCATCAGAAGTAAGTCCTTTAAGGCTGAAATTTTACTTTGGCAAATTTTGTTTTAGTGCAACAGAAATATTGAACAACTGTGTGTGTCCAGGTTTGCCCATCTTGATGCATTTGGAATGTTCTTAATTGGAAGAGTTCAAAAGGGGTTAGGAGGAAAGAATCTGAATTTAAAATGGAAGTTTAAAGAGAAGGAAGAATATTGAAGCAGGGCATTTGTGTCCAGCTCCATTTTTTTGGATATGGTTAGAAATCAGATTGGAAGGAGGAAGTAAGAGAAGTGACTTTGTAGGTGTGTCGTTACTAGTTTGGTTTACAGACAGAACACTTTGCTCCGTTCCGTGTGGTGTAGAACAATCACATGTTATCTCACTGAGTGCTGGGTTTTGCAAATACAATCTAGAGAGCAAAGCCAAGCCAGCCTGCTGAAAGCAGCACCTGCATTCCAGTGCAAGTCATGTGATGGAAGTTATAACCCAGGTAAAATGTTAATCACTAAACTTGGCACAGTTGAAGCTTTTAATCTTTTATTACAGTTTTCTAGGGAGAGGCAGGTTATGGACAACAGCCCGGAAAAACTGAAGAAGGAGTTAGAGGAAGAACTGCAGCTGAGTAGTGAGGACTTGCGTAGCTATGCCTGGTACCATGGACGTATTCCTCGGCAGGTACGTGGTCTTTGCATTGCCAAATGTGCTTTGAGCTTCTATAGACAACCACAGTTTCACTGAAGTACTATACACGTCTCTGATATCTGCATTAATTTAGTAGAAACATAATGCCTGTTTGTATGAAAGCTATGGTATTTATCACAGCTTGACATAAAATGAGGCTGAGGAAGGACTTAGGGGAGACCCTGGTGGAAAATAAAGATATTTCAGGATTGTTGTGCACTGAATAAAGGTGGAAATGGAATTTAAGCTTTATATGAGAATACTATGCCCACATATTGTTCAGACATACTGACGTGAATTTGGTTCAGTGTTCTTAACCAAAGTTAAAATGTTCTTGTTTACTTTCTTTCTTGTGCTTGGAATTTGGGAGAGAGAAAAAAACCGCAACAAAATCTATGCAGTAACTTAATTTTGATCCTTACAAACGCAGTTAAAAACATATTAAGGCTGTGGTTGGATCAGAGCTTCGGTTCCCGAGCACCTGGAGCTCCCCCTGCGGGCCTCCCTCCCCGCCCCACCCCCGTAGGAGAGCAGGCTCAGCACCCTCTCACGACACTCGGCTTTTACCTGCGTCGGTTTTAAAAGCACATGAAAGGAGTAACTCAAAACAGAAAAAGAGGATTTCTCTGACTCCTCCTAGTCAGTAGAATTCCCGTGCAGTATTCACAAAGAATAAAAAAATGAAAACTTCTGTCACTTAAGGTAATAAGGAATGGGCAAACTCCGGGATCTTGTAGTAATGGCTTCTGAACTTCAATGTGACTGTCTATTCAGATGCTTTAGACTCTAAAATCCTGGATCACTGCTTTCCCTTCATGCCTTATTTTCTTAGCAAACTAGAAGAAATGTACATGCAAGAGTGGATCATGCTGCTGGCTCCTTCCAAGAAACCCTTCCACATCTCTGCTGTGGGATGAGCTTTTAATTTTAGATTTGGAGACATTATTCTTATACCACACTTCATGCTTTGCTTTATATTCATGGCTTTGTGTGCCCTTCCGGAATAGCCAAATTAATTCTTATGTTTAAGAATATTTTGTTGCAATGTGTTGTTTGACTACTTGTTTTCTGATTCTGAAAGTATTTTTTGTATAACTCTCTTTTCCTCCAAGGTGGCAGAAGACCTAGTTCAGAGGGATGGAGATTTTCTGATTAGGGATTCTCTCTCCAGTCCTGGGAACTTTGTTCTTACTTGTCAGTGGAAAAATACCTCTCAGCATTTTAAAATCAACAAAACAGTTCTAAGACTCAATGAAGCCTACTGCCGTGTTCAGTATCAGTTTGAACTGGAAAGTTTTGACAGTATCCCTGGCTTAGTTAGATACTATGTTGGGAATCGTGCACCCATATCAAAGCAGAGTGGAGCAATTATTTTTCAGCCTATCAACAGGACTGTGCCTCTCAGGTGTCTAGAAGAAAAGTATGGTGTAACTCCAGTCCAACAAAAAGAACCAAGTACCCCTGAAGGAAAAACAGAAACTGCAAAAAGGCTTAGTCTTGGTATATCCAGCATGCAGTCCCCGGAGCAGAGCATACCCAGAGGAAATCTTTTGAGGTATTTAATTTTGCTGTCCTTATGGAAGGAAATGAGGTAACTGTATCAGATTCTGCTGTAGGTGATGTGCATTTTCACTCTGATTTGAGATGGAAGGCTAGGCATGAGGGTTTGCTGGTTTTTAGCAAATGATCAGCAAATCCACAAAGCGAGAGCAAATGTAGACTCTGGAAGCACAACAGCACTGCAGCTTGTTCTCCAGTGACTTGGCAAGTCCTGACTGCTTAAGACAAAGGATTAAAATAAAATGTTGTTGCTGCTCCAGAGAAGTCTGGTTTTCCATATTTGACTCCTGAAATTAAAAAGCCAAGTGTGGGATAATGGATCCCAATTTCAGTGTCCAAAGCAAATGTTCCGTTAGAAGTTCTTAATGTTCAAAGAAATACCCTCATAAGTGCTGCAGGGTGACACATGGTATAGCCCATTTCACTACCACTGCAACAGCATGAAGTACCTTTTATTATTATAAGCTGCCCAAGTGGAAAGCTAATGATCTTTGCACTGTTTATGATATATTCTGGCAGTTAGATATGTATGTTAAGAGTGTTACATATACTGATGTGTTTTTGTTTGCATTTTTGTTTACCCTAGGAACAAAGACAAAAGTGGTAGCCAGCCAGCTAGTTTGGACCATGTTCTGGAGAAAAGATTCCCTTTGAAGGCTCACCAGTCAGAGAGTTATCTGCTAATAGGTATGTTTTGTAATTAAATGTTTCACATGTAGAATCAGTGTGTGTCCAGGTGGTCTGTTACTCTTCAGACCAAAGTGAGAGTACTGAGTGTTCTGAGCACTGTAAATACAGTTATATTTAATGGCCAGTGTAAACTGTGTTAGCACCCTGCTTGCTTTTTAGGTCACTGAAACAGGATTTTTATTTACAATGCACCAGCTAGTTGAGTACCTTAGCACACAACTCAGCAGGCTTTCATGCCAAAAAATGACAGCTACAGTTGGCATTAATATCTTTTTTGATGGTATTACCTTTCTTCACTTGTACTTTACAAGAACTGACTTGTTTCAGTCATGTCTTTCTGACAGAAGTGGTGTTTCATGGAAGTTCTGGTAACCTCTTTTTCTCAGGGTAAAGTATATGGATGTGGTAAATGTTCCTCACGGGGAGACAAGAACTACGATGGCTTTTGTACTCAGTTCTGTCCTTCTCTCTCCCTCAATCTCTCTACCCCCATCCCTTTTGCTTTTCATTACTTTTGCTCTGTCTGGTTCTACAGCCACTATCATCTTACTCCAGGGCTACACGGTGTGCCAACACTTGACCAGTTGTTGATTGTGGCCCTTTCTTTCTCATATTCTTCAGAGGTTTAAGCAATTGTTTCCATACTAACACACTGTATATGGAAGCTTGCAATAATGCCTCTCTTCCCATCTGGACAAACTGTAGTGTTTGACTTCCAGGGCTGCTAGTCATTTTGAATACAATACTGTTAAAATGCATAGTGCCTATTGTGGAAAGACTTCTCAGGGCAAAGAGGATGTTAAGTATTTGTATAGTGAGGCTGTATTCTGATAGAAAGGGTGTGCTCCTGTGTTTAACAGTGGGAGGGACATTTACGAAGCAAGTTTCTGTCCATCTGTAGCTGAATTGATTATTACAATCCATGGCTGCAAAAACTTTTCTTTTGGTACTATAACAACCTAAAGAGTCCTGCCGTGCATTTTGTCATGGGATTCTTCGACCAGGTTCTGGTATCACACTGTTTTGTGAGTGGGGATGGACTGTGATTTGCAGTTTTTGTTTTCTATCTGGAATCAAGTAGTAAAACCCACATGATGCAATAGCCACTTTGCTGTAGATACCACCAAGTGTACTGAGAATTGCAGACTGGGAATGTCTGATACAGGGATCAGTCCTGTATTGCATGCAGAGGTTTGTATGTGCAGCAGGTACAGGATGAGGCATAAATACACAGAAGTATGTGGATGTGTTTCTCCAGCTCTTCAAATTACCTTCCGTTCCACAAAAAGATTAGCATCCCTGAAATTCATTCCTTCCATACCTTATTGCAGGTTCAGGCTTGACTTTGGAAAGTTTTGCTTTCATCTCAAACTTGTCATTCTCAGAAATGACTCATCTTTTATGTGGTGTGGCTGGAAGTTGCTGTTTTTATAGCCTAGATCAGGTTACAAAGAAACCTCCTATTCCAAGCCATGGAGGCTATCCAGCTCTGACAGTATAGCCTATGTATGCAGCAGGGACTGGAATTATTGTCAGCATTACCACAGAATAATACTATGGTGCAGCTGTTCCATGTATTTGGGATTTTGGGAGGATCAGCAAGTGAATGGAACTTGCTGGCTAGCTTATTCCTCAAAATATAATTACATATACATTTTTGCCAGCGAATAATTTACATGATCTAACAATATTTTCCTTAGGAAATAGCATTAAGAGATGAACTGTGGGACAGGGGTCAGGAGTTGTTTATATTTTGGCCTTCTAAAATGCCATTTTCCCTTGCAGGTTCGAGACATCCATCTCAATTACCTGAAGCAGATACAAACTCCTGTCCAAGTTCACCTGCATTTAGAACAGGCAGTGAACCATCTCTAAGCCCCACAGTTGTTCAGAAACTCACCTTGGAGTCACAAGCAGGGGAAGCTCTGAGAGGATCAGACAGTCAGCTCTGTCCAAAGCCTCCACCTAAACCCAGCAAACCCCTGATGAAGCCCCCAGGTTCTCCTTTGGCTTCCCACAGTTCAGAAGGACACTACTGTGAACTAAACCCTACCAGACATCCTGCAGCAACAAAACAACACTTATGTCAGAAAAACAGCTATGTGGAATATCTGACACGAAAGGAGAGGGGAACACACTCATTCAGGAACTCTGAAACAAGCTATCTGATCCTTGACGATGATCCTACAATGAACCCTGCAGATCCTTTAGAACCTTCAACTCAGATGGCTGAAGAGGACATCTTTTCTGCACCTGTTTTTGAGACAGTGTCTAGTTTTAAACCAAATGATTTCGAATCCATACTACTTCCTCCTGAAAACAAGCCATTGGAAACATCAATGTTAAGAAGAGTTAAGGAGCTTTTCACCAACAATAACCCAAAGATTATTGCACAGCATATTCTTCGAATGGACTGCAAGGTAAAAAAAAAACAAGTTCATTTTATTTTATATTGTGCAAGTTTAGACTCTTCAAAGAACTGATTTGAAAAGATTAATGGGTAGATTTGCAGCTAATGTAATGTTTGTATTGCTTGCAGGAATTTTTTGGTGTTTTTTTTCCATTTGGAGAACAGGAATGTTTACAAACTCTTTGGACCAAAGGTCTCTCATCATCCTTGACTTTACTCAAATTCTCAGTGTTCCATACATCTTTTAAATCTCTTATCAGTTGCTGCATCTCTGTGAATCAGCCTTTTTCCTGTAGTGCAGGAAGAGCTATCTGTGCTGTAAACACTGGAAAGAACTGCTCATGACAGGAAATGCTAGTTAGCTTGCATGGGCAAAGAGCAGACAGACGTTACCTGGTTGCCATATGGCTGGTTGTAAGATACCATGTTCAGTGGAACTAAATATATTTAAACTTCTAAAACCAACTGCTCTTCCAATCTTTGTCTGAGTTTCTGTCTTACAGCTGGATAGGTGGTATAGGAAAATAGCTATCAGGACTAATGCATTTCTGTCCAATGGGAGAACTGTATTGTTAGTGGAATTGCTTCACAATGTAGACTTTGGTCAGCTGACAGGACTTGGAGCTCAGCTGTTGAATTAGAAAGACAGGAGAATCATCTCCTAATGAGGTGATGACTTTGTGTAATGAAAGGAATGTAATTGCAGTTGAATCTGCACCACTTTGCTGGGATGACTGAGTGGTGTACCTGCAGAACAGCTAGAGGAACCAAGTGGTATGGTGGGTATCTAACCCCCAGGCTTTGTTGGGTTTTAGTTGTTTTGGTTTTTTTAAGAGGAGTTTGAGAAACAAAATGTGGCTACTTACTGGGCAGCTCCATTGCAGACAAGAAAGGAAGTGGAAATGGTGATGCTCCAGACAAAAAATGTCTATAGTGCTCTGCTGGTGCTGCTGCACTGAAAGACACCATGGCTCTGAGGAGGGGGCAATTCCCTGGAGCAGCAGTGGGCTGTGGGGTGTGAGTGCCTGCCAGCTGCTGGGGTCCTGCTGACAGCAAACACAGCTTCTCTCCTCAGTAGCTGCTGCTAACTAAGGCTTCATGGCAGAATCAGAAAAACTCAGCTCCACAACTGCTTGCTCTTTTCAGAAGTGGTAGATTGAGGCTTCTTTACTATGGTTCCAAAGTAGTAACTGCATTCTCTAATGTTTAGTTCCAACATTCACTCTTTTCTTCCTTCAACCTAATAACAACAACTAGAATATCTTTAATATATTGTTAAAGAATGTTGCTTGAAGGCATAAGATATGCATGCCTTAGAGAAGTAGTAAGCATTTATATGTGTGTGTATATATATATTATAATCAATTAGCTCATTACTAGACTCCTTATTTGAAATACTATAAACTTTGCAATGGCGCCAAGGAACCAACTAGCCTGATGGAAGTCTGAAAGCCTGTACAATTAATCAAGAATCACTGGGGGGCTTTACAGAAACAGATTTTTGGATTTTGGAGCAGGAACAGTAACTAGCTGGGACATGTAGACATTTAGACATGTCTACTTGATCTTCATCTCTCAGTGCTGAACCAATGCCTTTCATTCATTGGCAACTTGTTGCTAGAATGCACTGATAAGAACTGCGTGATACAATGAGATTGGCATGTGAATTCAGCCAGAATGAATGCTTTGCACTGAGATCCCTGATAAGGCTGAAGTTCTTAGGTCTTCTATGTGGCATCAGTTTGCCTTTTAAATAATGACATTTCTAATCAGGAATCACCCATATTGATGTGATGAGGTGAATATTTGCCACGTGGATGTCAGTGATGGAGGAGCAATCACTGTGTCTCTGGGGCTTCATATTACTCCTATGTCTCTGGAAGTGAAACAGGTTTCTCTACAGTGCTACATTTTGTACCAGTGAGGCTTGTTGTGCAGCCCAGATTGCTTTCATCTTTCATAAGCATGAAAACCTGCTGATGGGTGTATCAGAAAATTGCAGGCAGATTGGTTTGTAAATGTGTCAACATACAGGCTTTAAACCAGCAGATAACCTTACATTATCATATTAATGTGGGTTTTATTATTATTAGCATATATAATTGTCATTGAGATAACCAGTAGCTAATGCAATGTGTTTAAAATGCAAAGACAAATTGATGGGGTGTCAGCTTTCACATACTGACTTCATTAAGCACTCAACATTCAGCATCCTCCTTAAGTCCTTTTTCTATTTCACCCTTATGAGGACCCTGTGATGTAACCAAAAACATTCTGAGCAGTCATCTTTTTAGAAAGGAAAAAGGCAAAGCAAGTGTGTACATCTTTAACAAGGACCAGGATGAGAGCACTGTATTTCCTGGAACTTCATCCTCTGCTTCCAGAAAGAGATGCAAGTCTGATAAAGCATTTTGGTTACACCTTTTATGTTTTCTGGTGGCTGAATAATACCTTTTTTACAGGTATTTTACTGACCTTTTTGTGCAAGACACTGAATGTGCCCGAGTTGATTTTTCCTTTGATGCCTGTATTCTAATGTTGCATTTTGTGCACTTAGCTATGTAAGCCCTCGCTAACCTGGAGTGGCTGGGGTGTTTTTTGAAAAAAGCTAGTTTCAAAATTCATGCGCAGTTTTTTGCCCTTGACAGGTGGCAAGGATAGTAGAAGTTTCTGAAGAGATGAGGAGGAATATGGGAGGGAACTCTGGTCTGGAACTGATTACCTTGCCTTACGGACATCAGCTGCGCCTTGACCTCATTGAAAGGTAAAGGTTCCTGATACTCGTTTCCAGGGCAGATGGCCAGAAGCTCAGAGCATGGCTACACTGTACTCCTCATTTCCTCAAAGAATGCTCTCCTGCATGTTTCCTGAATTCACATGTACAGATTACTTAGTGAGATGGCATGTAACTTCTTTTTGCATAGGAAATTCTTGAAGGTTATAAGGCAACTCTACACATGTAGTACAGGGAAAGAAAGGGGAATGGCATTGAAAGCAGGGTCCTTGGAGCGGCTGAATGCCATCAGCTCCCCTTTACAAGCTCAAGTATTAACTAAAATTCAGGAATCTATCTGAGCACGTAAGTGTGGATGGAGGAGATTGAAAGGTAGTAGCCTTCTGCAACTGGATAGAGACCAGAGGATCTAATAAAGTAAAAATGATCAGCAAAGCTTTCTGTAAAACCTCTGCACAAGTTAAGGGGGAACACTTGGGGTGTTCTAACCCTGAGGTACAATTTCTGCTTCATATTTTGGTAGTTTGATTGCTGAAATCTAGGAGGGAATGTCACAGGATTTCAGTATAGAGGACAAAGACAAGTGGGGCAATTTTCCCAAAAGTGTTCATTCGTTCATTGCTTGAGCAGAATTTTGTGTAGTTCCTAGTATTTTAGAAGTTAAAATATTAATTTAAAGCTTGTGTGTATATATTCCATATGATGTCACTATTGCTTTTGATGCAAAGATGTTGATAAGACTTAAGTTTGCTGGGCGCACCAAGGTAGAAATATACTTTTGAACTGATCTTTGAACGCATGTAAATTTAATAATTTGTAACCAGTCCTATAAATTGATCCACTTACAGGCACAATACCATGGCAATAGGAATAGCTGTGGATATCTTGGGTTGCACAGGAAATGTAGAAGATAGAGCAGCAACATTAAACAGGATCATCCAAGTTGCTGTGGAGCTGAAGGATTCACTGGGGGATTTATATGCGTTTTCTGCCTTTATGAAAGCACTAGAAATGCCACAGGTAAAAATCTGCTTCTCTTTATGTTCCAAAATGTGGAGTTGTTTGATGGGTTTATTTAATTAAAGCAGCTTCTTCAAGACTAGAGAGATCATCAGAAGAGAGTCTTCATGACTATTCCATGATTCTGTGACTAACAGTGTACATTCCCTGTGGAGTGCTGTGGAGTCACTAATGGGTATTCCCTATTTTGTTTGAACAGGTCAGTAGATTAG
This sequence comes from Neopelma chrysocephalum, assembly GCF_003984885.1. NCBI lineage: Eukaryota > Metazoa > Chordata > Aves > Passeriformes > Pipridae > Neopelma > Neopelma chrysocephalum. The sequence goes on along the minus strand of NW_020897760.1, from coordinate 6,173,625 downwards.
AACAAACCTGGACTGCTCTAAGACATCGTTATACCCAGACTGCCATTATGTATGAAAAACAGCTGAAACCATCTTGCAAAGCTTTGCATGAAGGACAGGATGAGTGGAATAGTGAGTATGAGTGACACTGCTTTCTCTTTAGCCTTTTACCTCTCCCACTACTGATTTCCTGTGTAGGGAGATGAGGCAGCTGCTCTTTCCACAGCTGTGCACTGTATGTTAAAATGACTGTGTAAACTTGTATAATGCAATATGACAAGGAAACAGAAGCTAGCAGTCTGCCAACCAAACATCAGTGTGTGTGTGCCTGTATCCCTGCAGAATATAACATTCTTCCCACACCCATACTTTCTCTTTGTGGACAGAAACTGAAACACTGCATCTTCCCTCAAGACAGGAAAAAATCTCCTTCCTCACAGGAGAGTTAATTGTGGCAGATTTTACTTTTTAGCTGTTTGCCTGTTGGATCAGAAGATGAATCCTCAAATAAAAAGAGTCAGCTAGGCAATTATTCTGGTCACTTCAAGTGCTCCTGCACCCAATTCTTTGGAGCTCTAGTTTTTAAAGGGGTGCAAGGCAGAGAAAAACATTTCTCAGAACATTTCTACAAGAGAATGTGGGTAGACAGTGAAAACTTTTTAGCCTCATGGAATTTATTGGAATGACCCAGATTTTGAAAATGTTTAAAAAAAAAAATCTGTTTTTAAAAAAATCTGTTTAAAATCTCTGTGCTGCTCTGTAGTAATTCAGCAGAGCCTTCTCCTGGAGCAAATAGAGCTTTCCATCACTAATTTGTCTTGGTCTTTTCCCCCAACCAGTTCGCTGGAAACTGGTAGGACAGGTATATCTGAGGTAAGGTGATAATTTGAAAGACGGAAGACAAACAGTACTTTCCACCTTAAAAGAAGAATACTGGCAGTTACAATACCTTCTTCAACTAGCAGGATTTAATGTCTGATGCTATGTTTGTTTCCCTCTATCCCAGAGACCATCAGTGCTCCACAGAACAACATAACAGTGCCACTGCTGATGCCCCTTCTTACCTTGATGGAGCGTCAGGCTGTTGTTTTTGAAGGCACAGAGCTGTGGGAGAGCACTGACCAGAGTGGTGAGATAATGCTGCGGCACTTGGCCACGGCCCGGGCCATAGCGCAGGACGCGCAGAGGTTCCGCCAGGCCGCGGAGCAGGCGCTGCAAGGTACGAGAAGCTGCTGCTCAGCAACAGCACGGGGGGTCATGTCTCCGCATAAGGGCCACCACAAGTCTGTGTGAGAAATTCCTCTCCTCTCTGACAGGAGCTGAGATAGCAGCAAATGTCCTGCAGGAAACTCAGCCTGAGGACATCATCAATATTGTTTAAAAGCAGCCAGTAAATTATTCATCACTACAGTTCTCTAACAAGCATTTTTGGTAAACATACTCAAAGTTCTCATGACTTAATATGCTGACCCTTCTAGCAACTGAATAGAAGTACAGTAAGGACTGAAGATAACTTCCTGTCTTCTGTACAATTTAGAATTCCTTCTCTGATTATTGCAAATAAAACACCACCCGTGATAGCAAGATTCTTTACAGCAGTGCAAGATGCAACACTCAGATCCTGACTGCTTACAGCTAGAAAGCAGCGACATATTAGTTATGTGATTTTTTTTTTTTTAAACTTGCAGGGGAAAAGTTAAGGGAGTGGAGAGAAATATAACCATTTCTGCAGGCAGCATGTATACATCAGTAATGATATTTAAGGTCAGGCTACAATGACAATTCTAGAACATTGGAATTGAGCAAAGGACAGCCTGTCCCAGTGTCCCTAGAGCCATCTGTGTGCTACTAGAATGTCAAAGATGGAAAGGATTTTCACTGTTTTACTAGCTTGTGAAAATCACTGTGCAAAAGGAATGCAGCACACTAAAGCTTATTTGGGGACAATACAGTTTAAAAGCCATTTTTACAGAATAAAAAGCATTTGCCTGATGGTGGTATTGTGGGATTCTTTTTACTTACTAGGTTTCCAGCCAGATGAAGAGCTGAGTGAAATCTTCAAGACAGAATTTCAAATGAGATTGCTCTGGGGCAGCAAAGGAGCACAAGTTAATCAAAGTGAAAGATACGAGAAATTCAACCAGATTTTAACTGCACTTTCCCGAAAACTGGAACCTCCTCTAGTGAAGCTGGTGGAACAATTAAGTATATAAGACTCTGTAAACACTATTTAAAATTATATACTTGAAATAACCTTAGCATTCTTCTGGCAATTTGACACTGCACAAACCTCTTGCATTTCACAAGATGTTTAGAACTTTAAATGCACAATGCACACTTGTTTTAAAACTACTGATTTCTAAACAAATTATTTATTTACTGTGACACCAAGTCATTTAATGATCCCTTTAAACAGTTGGTTATCCCTTTATTTCTCCAGAGTTGCAATGTTTTAATGATGCCAGTAAGGGCATTGGCATCTTAGTATTAAGATGAAGCAAACAGTGTAAATAAAATGATAGATTAAATATCTGATATGGCAGAAAAATTGTTGTATAATATTCCTTTAATGAATATAAAACACTGTAAATAGAATTGTGATTTGAAGTGTATCTTTATGCAAAATTATTTGCATATTTACAGATCACAGAAATACTGCAGGTTGCAGAAATGATCCTTTATCTGTGACCACAACACAAGGCTCAAATGTCACTGTGCCTGTGAAAGTAAAAAAATGAGTTTGTCTATGTGTTGGGACAAGTTATGTTTTTTTTTAAGACAGCATCTGTAGTGCTTTGGCTTTTGCTGAAGCCTGCACAACAGCTACTCTGCCAGGAATGAATGATGAAATGACAAGAACAAACAGTCCAGATAATTAAAATGCTTTCAGACATGAGTAAATGTGGGTGTATGTATTAAACTTGCTTTATTTACTGAGGTGAATGACTTTGGTAAGTATTTTTTCTTTTTCCTTGGATGAAGGCAAAGTATAAGGTGGTGTTAGCACTTTTTACAGGAAATCAGCATAGACAGTGTTTATTATATAAAGAGTGTTTTAGCAACAAATTCCACTTTGTCACATACAGAATTGGTATAAGCATTATCCTCAGAAGTTGTACAACTATTTAAGTAAGAACTACTGTTAGAGCTGCATGTGCTTGTTGTCAGTAAGCCTGTTTCTGGAGTGAGATGTTACTTAGAGCACTGAAAGTGTTTGAGTACGCTAACAACAGAACCAACACCAAAATCTGTTGCTCCTATCCACACTCCACACAGAGGTTTCTACCACCACAGCAGGAGTTTACAGACCTTACACTGAAAGTCTCCCTGTCGATCTTAACAAAAGACAAATGGGGAAGCTAATTACTTAGACCATGAAAAGATTTTTTTATTCCATGAAAATATTCTCAACAGAGAACACTATTTTTAAACAAAGCATTTAACACTTAGGAAATCAACATGTGCACAAAAAAGGATTAAAAAATTACTGGAAAATGTCAGATTCTTTAAGACAACTCACATTCAGAATTTTAGAATAAGTGATTTATAACTAACTAGCTGTGCAAGTACAAATGTTTTTTCCTATGTTTAATAACCCTCATACAAGTTGCACTATCCATCTTGAAAGCAACCTGCCTCCAAAGGAAGCAAATCCTGGTTTTAGAAAAACAAACAGTAGCGTGAAGAGAGCATTTAGTCCTTTACCAGGAAGTGTTATTACTGACCTGCAAGGCTGTTAGCCAGGCAGACCACAGGCCCTTTAGCAGAAAATACACAGATCACATTTCCTCCTTTTCACAGAATTACAGAATCACAGAATATTCTGAGTTGGAAGGGACCCACACGGATCATCGCGTTTTTCTCTAACTTTAAAATAAAAAAGCACTAGATTTAAAAAAAAAAGAAAAACAAACAAACAAAAAAAATAACCCCAAGCCCAACAAACCTCCCAAAAACCCCAAAGCCAAAAAACTACCTAAGTAGTTTTGTCAGTATTGAGTAATGTCACATTATTATATAAATAACCCTGTATACAAGCTCCAAAAATCTAAACTTTAGAGTTTAATAGGCCCCATAGTACACTAGGTCAAGCTGTGTAATAGTGGTATACATAACGAAAGGAATAAACCTCTACACAAGTCACTCAAATTCAGTTTTACTGGTAGTACAGTTTCTAATAACACTGAAATGAAACAGAATCCAGCACTGCTGCATCCAAATATTGCTTCAGACGCCAGAAAAAGAGGATGTTTTAATTATTATTTCATAATATGCTGCTGAACAGCAGGTGGCTGGGTTGACAAACTTTCTTTGATACAAGTATCCCTCCCCCCAACATCTCTAGTCTAATTCTTATCACCTTAATCAATCAGATATGACATATGTATTAATAGAACCACAAATGGGAGGCAAGACAACATAAGCAATAGGGGCACTGCAGACAACTATATTTACACGTATAAACATATCCAAATTTCAATTGTTTACAAGTAAAAGTGCACATAGATCATTAACAAAGTATCACTCAAATTTCAACTGGTCCATACAATGAAGCATCACCTGGAAATGGACTAGCACTGCAGTAATTAAACTTGGAACTTCATAGTGAAAAACTAAAAGACAGTTTCCATAAAAATCTTTTAAAAAAATATTAAAGTCAAATGAAGAGATACACATTTCAATGTATAAAATTCGTGAGATACACATTTCAATGTATAAAATTCATGATGCACCATGTATCCAGTAAAGTAGAGCTCTAGAAAACACCTACCGTGGCTACCTCAGCAGCTGCAGCACTGTGGAAAGAGCTGAGACACAAAGCCCTTGTGGGATACTGTAAGTGGTAGTGTTGGCAAACAGCAGATTTTAGGCACTCTAGTTTAAGGCAGCTTTTGAATGGCAAGTGGTTGACTTCTGAAAACAGTCATTAGCTCGCAGTGGTGAATCCTCTGGTTGTGTTCCAGGTTTTCAGTGCTCACAACAGGTTACTGAAGGGCTGAAGATGGACCACAGGTCTAGGAGTTTCTCTTGATTGCATTGTAGGCTAGAGCTGAGATGTATTAGTTCCCCAAATTAAGAAAACACATTATGGTCTCTTATCAGTTATGCCAAAAATCTGGAATGTAATGATGGTTGCAGTGGTATTGTTATAGCAGCATACATGGATACTGGGATGAAACTCTAGTGCTGAAGATATTTAAAGAAAATGATTTGTTACAAAATACAAGCACTGATGGCAAAGTGTTACACAGAACATGCCTGACTGTCCTAGGCATGCAGGAGGAGGTTAACGGCGAGCATGGAGGTGGCACAGGCAGACTGATAACTGACATGATTCTAAGTGACTGCCAATTAAAATGAGTTGGAAAAGAGCATAATTGAGAAATCAAAACATTGCACAAGCTAAAATATAGTTTGTGCACCTGGAACAACCTAGGACAATGAAAATAAAGCAATTTTAGGAGCAGTAGCCTTTTTACTCTGGTAATGGAACTCTATTTTCCTGCACAAATTCAAGATTGTGTAATACATCCTTACCTATATATGGAGATGCTAAGATGTTAGTGACTAAATGTATGTCTGCATGCATTCATGCAACTAGCTTTTACCCTTGGGCCTCCCAGTCTAGTACCCCTCCCCTCCCCACCCCCTACCCCCAGCAGCTGCATGTAACCTCCTTCAAGATCTCGCCCATTTTCTCAGAAACCCGCTTCAGGAACCTGCAGTCCAAGAGGAAAAAGAAAAGAACAAAGTTACTGAAGGCCTTTAGAAGATAAGAGAAGCGTGCTCAGTTCTAACAGGCCATTCTCAGTGGCTACACATCAGCCTTGTACTTAATTCCACAAACTCTCAGTAGAAATACAAGTAACAGTTTTTAGATAAGCTTTTTTTTTTTTTTATAGTAATCAAGTAGTGCAATGCATTTTCCAATCCTCAGTGATTTAACAATGAGGAGAACTACTGTACATTTAAGACCTTGATTTCAAACTAAACACAATACAATTCAGAGAGTTAGCTTACAGGCACAGATTAAGAATATAAAATCATTCCCTTATCAGGAGCAGAGAGAGGTTTCAGTAAGACATCAAGCACTACACGTGGTCTCTTTTTGTTTGTTCAAGGTATCTAGAGTTAAAACAATGAAGTTGTGTCCAATACAGAACATTCTACATTACAAGTACTGAAAAGGAAGGAGACAGGCAGGTCAGCGAACTTTCTGTCCTTCTTAATCGTAATGTTTTTTCCTGAGTATTTTTTTTGAACTTTCAGAATCAGAAAACATTTTCCTGTTTAAGAAGTGAAAGCTGCCAAGTATTTGCTAAGGAAGGAAATTAATAACTTTCAGTAACTGAGTTCAGTTAGTTATAAGAGGAAAAAGCCCTCTGTTTTAATCATATAATTTAAGTTATAAAAGTGGGAACAGTAAATCTTAGAAATCTATAAAACTTAAGTATTTTTTCAGTTCTTTATAAAAACAAAGTATTCTACAGAACAAGCAGGAATCCTGGTCCAATCCACAGCTGAACTGGATTTAGTGCTTTGTAAAGCAGGAACTCTAGATCAGTTAAACAAAGCAGAAGACATTGGTCAAAATTACAGACCAGTGTAAGATGCATAATTTACTGTGGTAATCTCTGAAAAGAACTGTAGCAAACTTCCAATGCAAACAACAGATCATTGCTGACTTCTGTAATTCTTTCCATGAACCTGCATAACTTACTATTTTTCCACTATTTTCCCTGGAGAATGTACAACTGAAACCTGTCAGTTTACTGTTAGATATAGGTTACTGCACCTTTGCTGTTTTTCTCTAGCGTTACATCTATATATGATGTTGGCACATAGCCTTCCTCTCCATTATGTCTTCGAGCTCTTGTCCACCCATCTCCTTTGTCCTCCTCAATAATGTACAAAATTTCCCCTTCTTTCATTGCTAGAGTGCCTTCATTATGACCTGGGAAAAACAAGAGGCAAAGAAGTCTCAGTGTTCAGACAGAATTTAAAGTCATCTTTTTCCCAGGGCACAGTTTTCAAATTATATATAAACAGGAAGAACAAAAAATCTGTTCAAGAGAACATATGGCCAAACAGACTTACAGAAAAGAACCTAGTCCAATTTGTAAAGCTGACCATTTGCCAATAGCTGTGCTAATATTTATCTTAAAACAGCACAAATGTACTGCTCACCAGTTAAAGTAATTAATAAAGTATTTTCACTGATCTTATAAGCAACTGGTTGCTCATACAGTTAATTTACTTTAAATCATTTTACCTGTCTTCTCTATAAAAACTAATCCATGCCTTATAATAAGCCAGGGAATCATAGGGCATGTTGTTAACCTTACCATCAAATGGATATATAGCCTTGCAATGTCCTATAGCTGGTAATGGATCATCATCTTCAAACTCATCATCAAACTCATTTGGATGAGCGTGCTGCTGTGGTGGACTGCGAACTTCCTGGTTTGCATCATCCGTGTAGCTCCCTTCAGGGCTATAATGCAATGATTGGAGCATGAGGACTCTCAGGAGTCCACAGCTCTGCAACTCAGAACATACATGCACCACAGAAAGGGCAGACCTGGGAATTTCTGTTAGCAAGTTTTATATTACTGCCAGAGGTGATTTTCTGAAAAAACTGACCTAGCAAAATCTTAGACTGAATTCTGCTACAAAAACAAACAAATTTGACATACTTGTCTCCACAGAACATGGAAAACTAGTGTGAGCCTTAAGCAATAGAATAAGATAGCATTAAAGGGCACTGCTATTTACTGAGCAGGTGTTTCAATTAGACTATTTTATATGTTACCATAATGGCATGAAGTGACCTCTAGAAGTCAGAACCAGTAAGATTTTCCTTTAGAAGGACACAGACTTTCAGAGGATAAGTAACAATCATCACCTCCTGTTAACTACCAGAGAGATGTACTGATTCTAGCTAAGACAAAAGCAGTAGAGACAGAATAGTGACCTCTCTCGGCCCTGTGTTACAAGGTGGTTGATATCGCTGCTGTGCCGCCTGTCGCTTCTGGCTGCCACTTTACCTTCAACTTCAGAGAGCCAGGCCTTGGGGAAAAAAAGACAAATACTAGTGTCAAAGAAAACTTGATTCTAAACCAGCAAATTTAACAAATACACTTAAGTGCATACAGTTCACAGTCACAGAGAGACTGCATGCAGATGTCAAGCCTCATAATTACTTCATGTGAAGCATGAACTTATACTTAGCCTATACTCCATACTAGTCTTAAGGAAAAGAAAAATCTTTAATCACGTGTGAATTTCAGAATAACTGAATAATAATACATTCTTCTGAACAGTTTACATCTTTAATAACATACATCCTTATTCTAGCTAGATGAACACACTTGAAAATATGGCACCCCACAAAAAATACTATCAGGAGCACATTCTTAAAACAAGTAGTTTTTCTGGGTGCTATATTTAAATGCTGTAAGGCAAAGTACAGTTGTACCAATCATTTACATTTTCCAAGGAACTCTATTTTAGAGTCTGACCTCATTTTTGTGTATTTCCATCCGAAGACGGTCCATGTTGCTCATAGTCTCAGTTAATTTTGGTTGCAAACTGCTTGGATCACCCATTTGGGGATTTTTCTCATAAACATCCTTCATTTTGATGAGGGCATCTCTAAAAACATACAAAACACAACAATATTTATGAAAATTACATACATCAGTACTGATTCATTAAAGCTAAAATAATGTGTGTGAGATCCAGACCCACGATTAGATACTAAGCACAGAGATGAGGAACTACTGGTCCCCTACACCTTGCCTAAATCCTTCTCCCATTCTGTCATCTTAGCACTTTGCCTTCCTTTCTTGTGTTGGGCACAGGCACACAAGGACTCTAACTGTTGACTTCTCAATCCAGTCTCAGTACTGTTTCCCATATTGTTTGTTATAGATAATTTCCTAAACATCAGTAACATTCTTAAGGCACCAAGTGACAGCTCTCTTGCTGAACAGACCTATGCATTTTTTTAATGCATGATTTTAGAGCCAACGTTTTCTATACAGTATTAGGATCAAAATGAGTAATGTAATAAAGCAGAAGGAAACAATGCTAATAAGAACCGACATACAACAAACTATGAACTTAAAAATGCTTGTTAATAGCCTGGCCTAGTAGACTGTCTCCTAGCTTTTGAGCACTGTTGGATTAGGTAGAGGACTCCAAAAGAAACAATGAGAGAACCATGACAGAGCTCCAAAAAAATGCACTCACTTTTGGTCTGTTTCCTTCTGTAGCTCTCTGTTAAGTTCATCAATCCTCTGTTGCAGTTTCTTGCGTCTTTGTTCTGGAGGGAGATGGCTGAAGTCTTCTAGTACAGGGCCCTGCAAGCAGAAATATCATGAAACAAGTTACATGTACATACCTGGGCAGCTGAAGTGACATATCCACACATGGACAGTGTTCACTGGAAGCAGGATGGACCTTCTTAAAAACTCTACTCGACAAACAGCTCTACAAAAGACTGCAACAGAATAAATGCATGTTCTTGCTGCCAGTGTAGTCATTCATTCAAGGTTCTTTCTGCCTTCTGTAACAGTTGGCTCACAGAGGTAATTCAAAATTTGTACACTTAATTATTTTTCTGAAAGGCTGAGTCATGTACCTCCTGTTACATCCACTGCACGCAAAGCAGATTTAGAAAGGACAGAATTAATTATTACAGAATTACTTCAAAACAATAATCTAAGATGTGTATATAATAGTAGTATGTAGATATAATTGTTTCTTTCTCTGGAGCATGTTCTATGGTGATTTGGATGGTACCAAAAGAAAAATACTATATTTTGGATCTTCATTCCAAACTAATGTTACAGTTCTCTTCCAGAAGTTCAGCAATCCTAGAAAACATATTAAAACTTAAAAACTTCTGATGGATTTTACCTTCAGTAAAACTAGTTCATGGAACACAGAAAAAGCCTTTGTAATATGAAAACTTGGACCTAAGTTTGTTAATCTGAATCCAAACTTGCTCAAATATTCCAACTAACCTTTTTACTATTAAAAAAAATCCAAAAAACTTAGGGAGGGAAAAAAACTCTTACTTCCCAAACCTTAAAAAAAGCCCCAAACCAAGCAACTTAAAGACCACCTATTGTTATGAACCTAACCCTGCAAACTTGATTGCAAACTTGTGCCAAGATAATAAGCAGGATGGAAGGGCCTGGATATGAAATGCATGGGAAGATTTTTACGTTGTCTTGTGAGTTCGTTGAGAAAACTCTTCCCCTCAGGGTGACAGACAGTGACAGTGTTAAGAAGGAAATATGGTACATGTCGTAATAACAGAAGGTTAAATTCCATCTTTTGTGTTCCCAGTTGCCTAAGGAAGTTGGTTTTAGCACAAGAAACCTACTTGCCATTACAGTAACCCTCCATGGAGGCAAACCAAACTGGACAGCATTTCTTTTGTCAAGAAGAAATTTTACAGAAACTTGACTGTTGAGATTTTTACACAAACAGCCTCAGGCTTGGGTGCCAAGTTTCCAATACCTCCCCTTTAGATGTTCTTGCCCCACTCAACTTCTTGGATCTTTTACACTTGTAAAAATCAATCTTGCTGCTTTTTAAGAACGCAATACAAAACACCATAAAAGTAGGAAAATCAAGATATAATGTTTCCAAAATAAAACAGAAGTGTTCCTTTCTGAAGGACAAAAAAACCTTGAAATCCTTTCAGGTGTTTTTACACACTACAAAGAAACAAAAAGACAATCACACCCTCTGTATCATTCTTCCTTACAGGTCTGTTAAAATCCAAGTATCCTAAAAGAAGAATCAGAAGAACAGAGGTCTTTTTGTAAATTTTACTGATTTACTCTGCAAAACAACAATACTGATTAAGGTGTGGTTTTCATTTAATGTAACAGCTTTCTATATTTCTAACCATAAAGGATCATCTCCCCTGCAATTTTTTTTCCCAAATTCAAAGGAGTGCAGTATTCAATATTTGTTCTTTACACAAATTTTGTAATCTTTTCATATAGTATTTTATGCTGCTTGAACAATTTTCCTGACAAAGATAAATCACCAAGTATTTCCATCATGACCAACTCGTGAATACTGGTCAACTCTAAAAGTCCCAAATAGCAGATTAAGTTGCAGCCAGATCACAAGTCTAATTGCCTTACATTAAGCATGGATGATTAAGAAGACTGTGCATATGAGTGGAAAATCTGAAGATGTATTTCAGCACCTGAGTTAAAGCAGTTATGATATGGAAACACTTTCAAAGATTACTTTCATGCTATCTTAGGAGAAGTACAGCAGACAGATCAGCACACGGGCTTACCATCTTCACCGACCACTGCACAGTTCATTTGAAAACAGAAAGAAACGGGAAATTATTTACATGCAATGACCAGTTACAAAAAAGATTAATGCCTAAAAATCTATCTTTAAAATATTACTTAAGGATTGACATTTTCATTTATAAAAATACAGTTTACTATAAGCACAAGAACTGCTTTAAGAATTACTAGTGATAATGGGTACTTTAACTTATGAAATTTTAATAGACAAGTTCATTAAACTACTTTTGAATTTTAGTGTTTTGAATAATAGGCTAAAGACCTTCTATTGTAGGAAAAGAAACACACACAGAGCCAACATTGCACAAAATAGCAGAATTTGATGATGATGGACTGATCAATCATATGCAAATAATTTGTTAATCATAGCTCAAAATCCACTACCATGACTTTTACAAATATAATTTTTATAATGCATTTACTTTATTATCACAGTAGATCTAGAATAAACAAAGATATTTTTCAAGTTTAGAAGTAATTAATTTTACTTTCTGAAAACAGCATTTGGGTTGTTGTGATCTAAAGATGTTTTAGTCCAGATAAAAAAAAAGACATTTAAGACTTTATCCTTCGAAGAAACAAGTAAAACATGGGGGGCAGGAGTTAATATTGGGTTTAACATTCACAGCATTTTGAAGATCTCCCGTGCTTTCAATGACTTTGGATAACCCTTTCCAGAGAAACACCAAGCAACTTAGGAGACTGATATCTCAACCTCACTTAACGACTCCCTCAGCACTTGTTAAGGCTGTTCATTGGGGCACACACACAAAATTAGAATTTCTAGCAATGAGGAAAGTAAAGCACCTTCACAAATGATACTTTGGTAGAAAACTGAATACAGTTCAAGGATGCAAAATGGCATAAATAAACTTCCTGTTCCCTTTAAAAAGAGTCTTTCAAGCAAACACTATTAAGGTTTACATATTGCTGCAGCTGATGCATCTGTTTATGTACCAAATGGCACTGAGCACTGACACCTTCTGGAACTGCTGAGATTTCAAAGGAGAAGCAGCAGCAGGTAGCAGCAGTACTAATAAAGCAAGTTACAGTTGCTTACACCTTTATTCAATAACCTACTCTACTGCTACTGTTTGCTGCTTTTGCTCCAAATCATGATAGAAAAATCTACTGCATGAAGCACAGAACTAAGAAAGACTGGTTTTATGATCTCCAGGGCCTTGAGAGAAATCTTGTACAGGGCATGTAAACACAATAACCAGTATTCTTACTGTCTGATATATGCCAACTCATGGACAGAGCTCGGTAGAAGCTGAAGCAATTTAAATACATTTGACCCAGGCAGATAGTGATAGGACAAAGGGGAATGGTTTTAAACTAGAGATAGATTTAGATTACATGTTAGGAAGAAATTCTTTATTCAGAAGGTGATGAGGCACTGGAGCAGGCTGCCCAAGGAAGCTGTGGATGCCCCATCCCTAGAAGTGTCCAAGGCCAGGTTGGATGGGGCTCTGAGCAATCTGGTCTAGGGGAAGGTGTCCCTGCTCACGGCACGGGGGCTGGAACCAGATGATATTTAAGGTCCCTTCCAAACCTTTCTGTGATTCTATGGTTTGGTAGTTCTGCATGTCAGTACCACTGGGACATCATTTTTCAGGGACAAAAATGTAGAAAACAGCATCATGTATGAGCAACTATTAAGCATTTAATCAAGATATAAAGATAAGATTGATCAATGAGAAAAAAAAATCTGTTAGTATTCCAGTATACATTTATGCTGAAAAGACTTAAAAAATATGTAATAATGTGATGTCTGTTAAAATGCTTGCAAGGAAATTCAAAATATATAAAAATTAAATGTTTATCTTGAAGATTTTACAGAGATTATTTAATCTTGTGGCATATTTGAGTTAATCGAGATCTGTACGATACTAGTGAGCCTCCCTAATTTTAAATAATACTATCCTATACTAATTCAATTTTACAACATGAACAATGTATTTAAAAAAATCAAAGATAGAGTTTCATTTTCCATTAGCATTCTGTAGTTGTTAGCAGATGATCTTTTGCTTCAGTACAGGTTCTAGAACTACTAGTACTGCAAAGGTAATGATTTGTAAGCCAGGAGTCAATACATTTAGTGATCAACAAAACTGAGGTGCAATCAAGACCTGTGCTATCTAATCCAGTTAGTTCCTCACTAAGTACTAAAGAAGAAACATTAACCTTCATGACCAGACCAAATTATAAGTGATTCAGAAGGGGAAAGCAGAAACTGTCCTCCATATATACTTAGAGGACCACAAGAATTTTCTAAATAATGGTCGTGGTAGAAAGGGTATTTCCAAGATATCTGGGGGCCTGAAATTAGATGCCACAATATGACTTAAAGAAAATAAGTTTTAACTGAAACTCGTTCTCTTTCAGAATGACAACAAGGGAGCCTCTAAATTATACCCTTGCTGCAATATAACAATGTTGTACCTTGATCTCCACATTACGTCAAGAGCAGTCAACCATTCTTGATGCAAATGAGGCAGCAAGTCAATATTGTTTTGAAACATCAAAATATTATTAATTATATATCATCAAATGCATCTAATTATCTCATTACTTGGATCAATAAATATCATCAAACATAAACTGAGCAGCCTATGCTTTTCTGACATAACAGGGAAGTGCCAGTACATTTATCACTAGTACTATAAATGTTGCTAGGAAACCACGTAGTATTCCCCATCTACTGACTTCCAAATAAATTCTATTTGCAGAATATGCCACTATAAATTAGTAAATTAATTGGTAAGTCTCAGCAGGAGGCATTTGGTAGTAATTTTTTCAATATTTTTACCTAAAAGAACCTAGGACAAACAAGAACAACTAATTAATCCGAAAATGCATTAAAACTATAATGCTTTAAAAATCAGTATTCCAAAATGTGCAAGCCCTATGTGCTATAGCAATTGATGTAAAGAAGAAAAAATTCTCCCTCCTTGGTTCAGTATCTCATAATCAACTACTACAATTTCAATTCAAATTCAGCAAAGAAGACACCTGATCTATCAGATGATTTTTGTGGTGACTATATAGCCAATGATAAATTACTGCAAAAATGTTACATGATGGTAGGAAAACATTTGTGAATGTGAACAACAATGAAGAAAGGTATCAAACACATGCTGAGCACCCTCTTTATAACACCTTTCTTTTAGGCACAAGTATTTCAATTGTGATAAAGAGTATTTCTATTTTATTTTTAATCTGTTGGTAACTTCTATATAGTATGATAAAAAGTATTCTAGAAGTGACCTTATAGCTGAAGTGTTACTTTTAACCAAGTAAGCCTTATAACGAGGGTGAAGAGCATTAGAAAAGCCACATCACAAACACACTGTTCATAGCCCATCATGCATTTCAACTTGTTATTGAACTTACCCCTCTTTTGAGGCTTCTGAAAGAAGGAATTCTGGGCTTCCCTGTTTTTATGTCACTCATGCAATAATGCACTGGTTCAATGGAGAATATGGGATACTGGGACCCATTAGGAGTACTGGATGTGTATAAACTAGTAGGGGTTAGGGGTGGGGATTGTGGCTAATGTGGAAATAAAGAAAGCAATAAATAAGCCAAATGTTCAAAGTGATTTTAAAATGAAAATTCTATCTTACAAAACTAAAATTTCCATCCAACACAGAAACAGCTTGTAACGTTCCAGACACATTAATACTATAACTATATTGGGTTTAATAGGGTTTCTGTCATGAGTTAGTCTTCAGAGTTACAGGTTGCTGCAGAGAATGAAGGAACATTCAAAAAAGCTTTAGACTCAACACTGCCACAAGATCCTAACAAGATCCCGAAGTTCCCTGTCTCTTCTCTTAAAGTTCTGCTATTGCCAATTTAGTTACAGTCATTCTGGAAGCTCATGCATTCCTGCTCCATGCTTCCTCCTACATATTGAGGAACCCTACCAGGTTAGCCAAGACAGAAATATTAGGTATGTCTATGGAGAATGACTAAAACAAGAAGTATTCTCAATCTCTGTGGTCAGGCTGGACTGACACAATGCCTGTGTGTCATTCTTAATGTCATCATGAGAACTTCCTCCCTTTTCTTCAAATTGCTTCTCTCATTTTTTGTGTCTCAAACCTCTGCTGCTCTTTCCCAGTTCAATTTTTCTGTACTATTTCCACTGCTGCACAAGTAATTCCCTTTCAAAAAGACTTTTAAGTCTTTGACAACATCAAAAAATAGGTAAATGCATATCTGGAAGTCAAGACCAGCCATAGTTTCAGCTAAATGAAGGTCCAAGGGCTACCATCAATACTCTGTAATAAATCACCTAGTTTTGTATTAGCTAATTTAAGAATATATTTCAAAACCTGTGAATAGTATTTGGAATTAAATATATATCTTCTGATTAAGTATTTTGCTCCCAGCTGCTGTTTTGTAGAGCACTCCTCCATCCTCCCCAAAAACAGGTGAAAGAAAAGGAACAAAATCTTTCATTTTGTCCAGGTCCTTATGAAGAGACGTGTAGTCTGTACACACATATGTACACCTGTGATTCCATACAGAAACAGTAAGGCTGACTCTGAATGCTACATACAAAGTGAACAAACTGGGGAGAAGAAAGAGTAGGGCAAGTCTTGACAGCTTTCTTCAGCTGTCTTCATACTAAGGGACTTCTTGTAACTACAGTAAATGCCAAGGTCCAGATTGAAAACCAATGTAGGTTTACAGACTCTCAGAAAGATGTCTTGTGGCCAAACTGGCAGTTGTGATCTGATTTTAGACCAGGCTGAATCTCACCCACCTCTGCAGACAAATGCAATAAATATGCTCATATATTACTGCATTTAAACTATTATCAATCATTAAATTATATTGCATGAAAAGCAAACAATCAGTTTTCACTTTAACACACAGCTGCAGTTACATAATATACTGAGCATGGAATAAAAAAATCAGCTGTATCCTTCCTTTCTATAAAGATATGCTTTCTTGGAATACTATCAAGTGGAAAATAATTCCTACCAGTAACAGGCTCTAAGAATAGTTTCCTGTAATAAATGACAGAAACTGGCTTAGACCATTAAAATAATCTCATAGAAATTTGTGAGAATCATTAAAATGGCTCACTGATATGCTCCAATACTAAATAAAGACACAGCATAAAATTTAAATATGTATATGCACCATTATTCATTTTTATATAACTAATGCATGTATTGACAATCTTTTTTATTGATGCATGAAGGCATCTTGCACAGAAAGTGTTAATTGTAATTCATATCATAAGACAACAAAGGAGTATTTTCTATGCTCTCGATTTTTTCTTGAGCGTAGAAATATTTTTACCTATTTCATAGTAATATTTTCTATTTACCAGTATGGAGCTTCAACATTAAGTTAAGAGGTATCATAAACTTTAATGTTTTCAGACAAATCTCAGAAGTTTTCAAAAGCAGCAGGTGTAATAAAAATCTCTATAGCGCTTCTACATATAAATGTGATATTTAGAAGGGGTTTGCTTTTTATATTATAAAAGAGAGATCTGAAGTCTGGCCGATTCCAAAGCACACTCCCTCTTATTTTTACATTCACAATTAACACCTTTTCTATGCAATTGCAGAAAGTCTTTACAGAATCTTAGAAAGATTTCCCATTACAGTAATGGGAAGCTACTTTTATCAAATGAAATTAAACATTCCCAGACATAAATCAATAGAAGGAACATGATAAGTATCCAACCCTACTCAAGGCTTCAGATCTCCTTACACGTATTTTAAAAGATGGTGGCAGGCAAGGGGAAGGTTATTTTAAAATAAATAAATTTCTGCCTCCATGCACTCTAGATGTTCACATTTTAATTTTTCAAATAATAATTTCTTAATTGTTACCTTTGGTTTCTTTCCAAACAGCCACAGCTTTCCTTTAGCCTTGCCGACTGTAGTTTTTGAATCAATTCTCATTCCTTCCTGCTTTGGTGTACTGATGGTTCCATCAGAGATAGTTCTGTAAATATTCTGACTGTAGTCTTCAAATGGAAAATCTCCAGGAGGTTCAAAACCAGATTTGAAGCAGTCTATCACTAGTTGAGAGTCCTAAACATAGGACATTTAGGAGTTTAAAAAGCAAACCCATCAAGAACCAGAGAGAGAAAAACCAGGGAGACAAATTTTTCTTTTAATTGCAGAGATGGGAAAGTAAGAGCAAGCTCAAACACGTGCTTTTGGACAGAATGAGTTAAGATAACATATGTTTTTTTATCTCAGCAGTGTTCAAAGCACACTCTGCTATTCAGAATCCATACTTCCCAAATACTTCCCAAGGGTTATCACAGATTTAAAACAGGACATGCTTTAGGGACAAACTACTACTCCACTTTTTGATCTTTCAACATTGGCACTGAAATGAAGATAACACTAAGAAACTAGATGTAGTAAGGTATAATCAGGAAGAACCCGTATTAGAAGGAATAAGAAAGAAGTGCCAATAGCTGCAATCAAATAGGACATGAAATGATACTTTGTTAACTGAACACCCTTTATATGATTTAATGTCACATAAAGGAGAAAATACCACACTGGTATTCTAAGGCATTTCAGGATAACCAAAACGTGTCCAAAATCAAACACAATGAGAAAGCGTCAAAGATCTTCAGATCACACAAAATCAGGGAGAGAGCAGACACCAAAAGTGGAAGTGATCACTTAAGGTTTGAAGTCACTACACTTTTCAAGCAGGTAAATATATTTGACAACAGGAAGAAAAATGCACAGGTTAAGTCAGCCTTTCCCCTCTCCACAGCTTCCCTATCAGCTAAATTCTTCACGCACTTTAAAAAGTTACTCAGTTCTACTTACTCTGTGTTCATCGACTGACTTTGCTGCAAGGATCATCCCTTCTAAACATTTAGAGATTATTGGAATAACTTTGCGCTCAGAGTCAGCAAAGCCTTTGTAACATTCACTAAGTTTGATAGTCCTTCTTTCATCCATTTCTTGAAGTTGCTGCAAGTGCAAAGAAAGATAAAATAAAGCTTTCATTTGCAGATTTTGCCCCCTCGATCCTGATATATGCAGTTAATTGTGGTCACCACAATTCTGTAGTACAGAATTTCTGTGCTTTCCTAGTATTTTTATTTGCTTAACAAAACAGAACTTGAAAGTTCTTTCAGACACAGATTTATGATGCCCAGAAGAGTAGTTACGAAGAGTTTATACTCTTTGATTTCTAAAAATTATATAAAGGACTGGACTTCCTTTTCCTCCTTCTTGAATAAAGTACATGTACAGTGTCTATGGGCAACAAAGTTTAAAGTATTTGTTTCATGCCCAAATGAAAACCACAATGAAGAAATTTTACTGATTTCTACATCTCTTCTTTCTAGTTCCAAGTAATTTCTCTGGTTATAAATATCTCCATCTTGCTTTTATTTTTATACTTTCCAATAAATACTAATTATTTAAAAAATAGGAATTAGAATTATCTGCAGTTTAGACACGATCTCTGATTTGAAATACAAACCATTTCCTTTAGAAGTGTGCAAGAAAATAAAGAAAAGAATACCATTACATAAGATTTGCAATAAAAGTTTACTGGAACAGAACAAAAAAGAACAAATTCAAGAGAAATACTATGAAGGTGATAGCCCTGGACCTTTCACCTAATTGAAGGCGGAAAAAAAACCCAAAAGAAAACAAAGACCAACAGCACATACACCAATAGGTTGTCAAAAACTGGGGAAGAAGTTGGATCTTTCTTGCAACTAGAGTAAGGCAGGTGTCCCTACCAGTATTCAATTTCATCTCTCAAAAATGAAACAACGACCTCATCATGCTAAACCCCTTTCCCAAGGTTTTCCCACAGAATGTTACCAAATACTTGCAAGGAAATAATAAAAGTGTAATCCCAAGAGAAAGTAGGACTAGGCCTTTTTGCTCTTACTGTAGTGTTCAAAAAACCTAAGTACTGTCTTACAAGGATAATGGATTTTAACCCTAGAGAAATAAAGGCAGTAAACTCTGGTCCAAGCTACAAAGATGATCAAACGTTTCTCCTGGGAGTTGACTGCAATTCTTCCATCAGTGTGTTAATGTCAGATCTGTAGTGCTGCTTAACAGTTAAAATATTAGAAAATTCTTTAATAAGCCAAGGCAATTTTCCCCTGTGAATCCCAGACCTTCTATTAAGAATTTTTTTTTAAAAATATGAACTGACTTGTGCTCCTGGAAAACATCAAGCATACTTAAGTCAATACACCTTCAAATAAAGCCAGTACTTCACTTGCCATTTCCTGACTCCCTGTCTCAGAATCACTTCCCACATCAATTCTCCCACATGGCTGGAGGTACATGCCAACACACTTTTAAGCTCTCCTCACCTGATGCCCCCAAAGTACTTTAGTTTTGCAGTCTCTCTGCTTTTGAAAGACTGTTAAAAAAATATCTTAATAATTACATAAAGCATCTCAAGAAATCCCCATTTCAGAATCAAATTATTGATCTTTAACTTTTTTTATGTTTTAGAGAGGTCTGTGGATTGCTGGTAATTGATGAAGCAATGACCAGCTGGGGGCCAGGGCCAGGGCTGGCACTTCTGCTTCCAATCCACCCATTTTACATCTGTGCATGAGATACATTAAACCACAGTCACCACGTGCTTCCTTTCATCTCTGCCAGAGGCAAAGCATTTGCACACACCCCCAAATATCATGACAACTACTGACCAAACCTTGTTAGAATGATTGTTTCACATGCTTGCTGTCACCTACATATCTCAAATGTTTATTTTGTCAGACCTCTTCAGCAATATTTAAACAAAGAGTCTATAAAATATAAAATCTCATAGAAAATGCAACTGAGCGTTTTTGTTACAAATCCAAGCATAAATATGGTAAGCAATAAGTCTCATGATAAAACACCAGGTTGTATCAAGATTATGCTAATTTCTTGATGAAGTTATCCACTAAAATCCTAAAACTAAAGTTTAAAATTTTAAAATGTACTTCTTCTTTAGAAGGTCAGACATACTTTATCTGTTAATTATTTTACCTTATAAATCTGAGGAATGACAATGTAGTAGTGTTTGTGCTGTTCCCCATTAAAGTTCTGTAGTTGTGCAGCATATTCATTTTTGTTTTCATCAGCCATGTGTGTGCGCAGGTTTAACTGTTGCTTGGCCTAACAGGAAAGTGTTACCAGGTTAAACATGTCTTGTGCTTTTCAATGACACACAGCATTATTTTATTATACCAACTATGCAAAAACACTAGACACAAGTCATCAAAACCGACATCCTTATAAAAAGAATGTGAGACTTCATATCTACTGACACTCTACAAACCCACTTGTTGCATACAGAGAAAGCAATGATCATTTTAGCTCCCTTAGCCACCCTGCTTAAATGCATATTCTAAACAGCACAGAAGTGACTGAACATACATTCTACAAGATACCAAACATCAGAAAGGGTTCTTGTTTAAGGAAGACAGTCATCACAACCATCCAGAGGGACCGTCACAAAGTTCAACAAGGCCAAGTACAGGGTCCTGCACCTGGGTCAGGGCAGAGAATGGATTGAGAGCAGCACTGAGGAGAAGGACCTGGGGATCCTTGCAATGAGCACTCACAGCCCAGAAAGCCAACTGTGTTCTGGGCTGCATCAAAAGCAGCGTGACCAGCAGGTCAAGGGAGGTGACTCTATCCCTCTGCTCTGGTGAAACCCCACCTGGAGAGCTCCCAGCACAGGAAGGACATGGACCTGTTGAGGAGAGTCCAGAGAGGGTCATAAAAAAGAACAGAAGGCTGGAGCATCCCTCCTATGAAGACAGGCTGAGAGGGATTGTTCAGCCTGGAGAAGAGAAGGCTCTGGGGACACCTTAGAGCCCCTTCCAGTACCTAAAGGGGCTACAAGAGAGTTGGAGAGGGTCCTAGTGATAAGACATGGGGGGATGGCTTCAAACTCTTAGAGGGCATGTTTAAATGAGACATTAGGAAAAAATTCTTTACTATGAGGGTGGTGAGGCACTGGAACAGGTTGCCCAGAGAAGCTGTGGATGCCCCATCCCTGGCAGTGTTCAAGGTCAGGTTGGATGGGGGTCTTCAAGATCCATTCCAAGCCAAACAATTCTGATTCTACCTAAGCAGCATCATCTCGAGACTAATGAAGCATCCTCCCTTCCCATGCTGTCTTACATTTCACTATAACTTTGATTTTCCACATAATAAGCAGGCATATTTTATACACAATTTTATACACTCCCTGAACGTTGTTCCAGTAGTGATGATAAAATAACACGTTATTTTTAATAAAGGCCACTGCCCTTACCTTCTCAACATCAGCCTTTGTCGCGTTAGTGTCATTGTCCAGTCGTTCATAGCTTTGCTGTGCCTTCTCTGCCTCTCTGCATTCTCTCTCAAATTTCTTTTTGCTCTACAAAAGGCACAAACCTACTGCTTCAACAGCCATTTTTCCCATTCAGTTTCATATATTAATTCTGAATTCTAAACATCAAAGTATCTTAAATTCACTAAGTACCTTTAAATAAGCACATTGTTATCACAGCAACTAGATCTAAAAAATTTTCAACTCTTCTATTTAAAACTTATTTCCTTGAATTATCAGCAAGGAAAACTGCAATTATGCTACAAAGTACAAAATATATAATAAACCATTACAAAGAGCCATAGTTTATAATAATCACACAAGTCCACTTTCTAGCCTGAGTTCAATAACCTAAATAAAAGTTATGGGGCAGAAAACTTAAACCTGAACCTGTATGAGCAAAATTTTCAAGTTCCTTCTTCAATGATCAATTTTACTGCAGTAAATTCAACTAAATTATTTTGAAGGTAGTCTGAAGGGTGTATATATATTACAATCATCATCAATATTCACATCAACTGGCACAGCTGTAGGTAGCACAGACAACAATATTCAATGTACATGATGTTCAATATATCCGGCTGTTGTCAAGACAACCGCTGTAGGAAAAATGGTTGCAGCTCAAGAATTTAGCATCTCTAGAGAGAAACTGCAACAGAGACTGTGTGAGCACTGCTCTCCTGCTTCAGTGCAAAGTCAGGCAAATGAGCTTAGCATTTCCCTTCAGGGTTGTGTGCATGTAAAAGACTGACTTTGCACTCAAGTAAATACAACTGATTGTTTGAGCTGAACTCTGGGAATTTCTTCCTGAAGGGTGACAGCATCTAGAACTTCCACATCTGCCTCTATTCTGATCCTCCAACAACGAATTAAACTCTGACATGACAACGAAGCAAGACTCTGCTCATCTGGGATCACAACAACAAAATAAGAAATTCAGCTCTCCAGTCTTGCTTCACAATAATCTGAATCAAAGGTATAATAAATTTTTAAGACACAAACCCAGCAGAATATCAGAATGCATCTTCAATAGACTTGACTGAATTTCTATATTTTTCTTATCTTTAAAAGCATTTCTTTCAAGAAAAAGAGGCTTATAATCTGTTCTAGAGACATTCACTTTCTGCATTTCTCTGTTAAAATTCTACCTCCTGAAAGTACAGTTGTCTGTGGTATGCTTGAATAAACCTCATGTAACAAGGCCTCAAACTCAAGTCAAATATATTGATTTAAGATTTCATCTTCATATAAATACATTGTCATTATTAGCAGCCCAAGGAGAAGCAACCAAAGTCTGTACCCATGTTAAAAATAGATTCCTTTATGCTCGTTATGCTGGATAAAAGCCAAGGCTTCCCTCAAACATGCACACAGAAGCTGTTTACAGGAGATTGTTCTAACTAGGGAACTATAAATACATTGAACTGTATTTTGGATGTTACTAAGTTACTTGGACATTCAGTACTACAGCTAAACATTAAAATCTAAGCAAGACAATTGACAACAGCTCCATTTACACACTATACATTATTTAAGTTCAACAGCAATAAAACCCCAAACACCAACTCACATTATCCATCTGTTTCCAGCACATGTCCAGATACTGCTGAGCCTTTCGCCCTTCCTGAAGATGCTAAAAAAAACCACACATAAGTTTAACTTGCCTATCTTTTTAGCATTATTACCATTAGTTAGTCCCTGCTCTAGTTGATAGCTGATGATGTGCAGTATCTCCCACAAGTTACTGGTACTCTTTGGAAGACATAACTAATCACATAAAAACAGTACCACAGACGAAAATTACGCTGGCAAAAAAAAGCTTACTAGTAAGCACTATCTCCCAATATATTAATTTTTAGGTTTAATAACTATAGTAAACCAGTGTATAAACATATAGAATAACTTTAAATGTGTTTTATAAATGTATTACAAAACTTATTGCCATGTTCATTAAACTGGGTAAATAAATACATCGATTCATTGAAAAATATACATTCTGACATCCTATTTATAAACAAAAATGTAAAAATTACCATTTTTCTCTCAGTTTTTAGATCATGAGAATATCTCATCAGTTCTCCATACACTCTGTGTCCCATTTCTTCTGCAACTACTTCTCGTTGTCCTGCATAGTCATTCAGCTCATTAAGGATGTTAAAAAAGGCAATACACGAAGTAAACCTGACAGAAAGCACACACGCACAAACATACATACACAAAAGGTCAGAAAGTTTTTTTTACATGGAATTCTTTTTGCATAGTCTGTACTCTTGATTAAATTAAAAAAAAAATCATACACATTTTACGACAAACCTTATCTTAATGCTAATTGAGTTACAGCAGAAATACAAGCTGGGAAAGCCTACATTAAGCCTAGCACGCACTGTATATGTTGCAATGTCTCTTCAAACACATTTTATAAGAATATGAGGGTTTGTGGATGGAAAAGAAAGAAGAAAAATACTACCTGGAAAGCCCTGTAGTATAGTGGTATCTCCTAAGCTGCCAACTGAGAGGCCTGAGCTTGGGAATGGATACATACGTCCCTAGGCTCGGAGGCTGAACTTGCTGCAGAGATGATGTGCTTGGTAGTCTTGAGGGTGGAACATGCCAATCATACCACTCATATGCATCCCGATGGATGTTCTACAGAACAAGTTTGCTATCAGCTCTGAAGACAGCTGCCTGTTTGCCTGCCCACCTCTTGGCTGGAAGTAAGGTGCCACTATGGCTGGCACTAAAAAGGGGGGAAGAGGAGGGGCAAAGGGTAGAAAGTGTGTGTGGAAGGGAAGAAAGGAAAAGAAAACAGGCACCACATTAAAATATACATCTTTCTCTCTTTTAACTGTGGAACACTGCCATCCCCATAGGCTTGGCTCTTGGAAATTTCAAATGCCACCCTTGCACTGGAAATCCTATAGCCTGTGGTCCAGGATCTTTACATAGTTAAAAGAGATAGAAGAAATCCTACCATGAATTCTCAGGCACTCTGCACAGCACGTGCTCTGGCTGCAACCTGAAACTTGCCCAATTTTTTTATTTCCTAAGACTTACCACTAAAGAAAAAAAAGTACTGTCCTTTTCTAAATAAATTTTAAAAATGGCTATGGCCATGGACAACAAAACAAGCACATCTCTGATAAAGAAAGTTGCTTAGCACGAATAGTTCCTCCACCATTACACATTCACTTATTTGGCCTCCAGAGTCAAAGCAAGTCAACATTTTAAAAGCTCTTCTTGCCTGAAACATGACAATTTCGTGTGCATTTGAGTCTCAGAATATAGATGCACAGCTACATTTGTATTGCCATAAAAATGCACTGGAAAACACTATTAAACCAAGAAAACAACAAAGCCAAAGGACACATAATTGCTTTTCTTTTAAAAAAAAAATACTAGACTGTATACAACATGCTAAACTTCTGCTTTCAAAATTTCAGTTACCTAAAGATTAATTTGGAAGGGAGCAAGTACAACCTGCCATGTTTACTACATTAAAATACTAACAGGTGTAAACAAAAGTTTCATGCTTAAGAATCACAACAGAACTACAAGAAGCCAAGCAGAATTCTTTTGTTGTCTTAGCCAATTCAATACTTTATCTTAAAAAGAAAAATCCATAAAAGGACAGCACATACTGTCAGTCCTTGTTTGTTACATAGAACTTTAAATGCACATTTTTACCTGGGTTCCTCATCTTTTGGTGAACGTTTAGGACAGTACTTCTTAACCAGATTCCTATTAAGGAAGAATGGAAAAAAAGATGCTATTTTAGAGTCTCTTTTGAGAAGACATGCACATAGAAAACTGCATGAACAAATTATTTCTTTTTAATGACTTCCCTCTGTCATCTTACAAGCATCCTTTAGATAACACAAGACAGAAATCTATGGCATTTTAAAAGTTCTAAGTCACTTCAACTAGAACAATATGAAAATATTTTAAAACCTCTATTGCACAGTGATTAGACATAAAATAACGAGTTCTTTATTTAACATCATTTTCACACATGCAGAAGCAGCTTGCAGACAAGAACAAAGCAAATGTATGATCACTGTGTAACATACAGACAGTGCACACTGTATGCTGTACCCATGAGCCCAAAACTCCATGTCTGAATTCAGCTTTAAATGCAGATTCAGGTCAATGGTTTTAACCACAGAATCTCCAAATCTTCAATAAAGGACATTTCCAGAACAGAACAGGCAACGTCTCTTTTCAGAAAAAAAGATTTTACAGTTTGCCCTACCACCAGTGTTGCAAATACCATGTTTTTAGAAACCAAGTAAATCTCTAAAAGACAATCCATAGGACCAGCACTTAATAGAGTGTCACAGTCCAATTTCTGATAACACTGATATGAAATAATCTGCTTATCAGAAAATGCAGAAAAAAGAGGAAAGGAGGAGTAAGAGAAGTTTCTAGGAGAAAAAAATCTTTCATGTAATGTTGTGTACCTCATCCCACTGTCTCTGTGTAACTGTTACAAACTATGAACTACCTTACCACTAAAACATGGGTGCTAATTTTGCTTTCATCTAAAATAACCTTGTGCAGTTTCTCAAATCCATGTATCTGGAAGTCATGTCTACAATACAAGAGTACACGTAGTGAGATTATGTCCAGCCATGAAGTATATACCAAAATATGAGCAGGGAGTTGGTGTGGAAACAGCAAGCTCAGACCTTCTGTCTGCTTCCATAAGCTCTGAGACTACAACCAAAAAAGCAACTATGATAAGAAAAATCCTCTTCATATCAAAACATACTAAGAAACAGAATAAACACTGAATTTTTAAAAATTGTCTACACATTTTGTAGTAACTTTCTTACTGATGTTCAAGCAACAATCTCTTCTCGCTATCACCAGAATCCACTGCCTGTTGTAACATTCTAATAATAATGGCCAGTCTTCGCGAACGAAGATTTGGGGAAAGGTCTTTTTACCTTTCCAGCCTGCGCAATGGATTTTTTTATTTTTTTTAGGTGAGATACAGCCTGCGCTGAACTGAGCCCACCCTTTAATCCTAAGGTTCATCTGCCGGGGCCAAGCAAGCTTGGACAATGGCAGTGAGGTCCTTAGGACGTAGGTTTGTTTAGAGTGACCTTCTCATAGATGGATGGCCTCACAGGGCTAACGAGCTACCATCTGCCCGGGGGACTTGGGATTCGAACCCGTGGTCGCAGCAGTGAGAGTCCTGCATGCTAACCACTAGGCCACTTGGTAGGGATTGAAGGCAGACATTTTGATAGGAAAATGCATAAACCTGAGTAACAGAAAAAAAACCCCCAATAATATTCACTAAGTAACTTTCCTGTGTTCCATTTTCCCTTACATTTCTGCTTTGCTTCTCAGTGCTTATTAACGAATAGGAAACTCCTAAAAATCACCTTATTATTATTCAGACAGTGAAATGCATAACACACATACAATGCTGCAGCTAAGCAACCACACACGAGCCTTTTCACAGGAAGATTTTCAGAGTTGTTAAAAATGAGAAAAGTAATGACTTACTAAATCCATATAGTTTAAAGAGAGAAAGGTCACAAATAAAGGAGGGAAGGGTCACAAATATAGATTATTTACTGGCATGATGATTTCTGTTCTGCTTTCATTCTTTAATGCAACTGTTTACTATTTCTAGAGAGAAAAGTATTATATAATCCTTTCTCCTACAGTTTCAATAGTCAATTCTGTCTACCTTGGGATCAAAGGAACATGCAGTTTTGAGACACTGTGTGATCAGGATTTAAAGTTCAATAACAGCACAAGGTACAATAATCAAAGGTAATAAATATGAAAAGACAAGCAAATGGAGAATTTAAAGATCAAAGAAAAAGCCAGTGTTCATGTGAACAATTAAGCATAAATGGCTTTTCCAAGAAGTGAATACCAACACTTAATAAAAACAGAGAAATTCAATTTAAATCCTTGCAGGAGCATAGGTTGACAAGCAGCCAGTGTGAGCGTGGACCTGAAGAGTGAAGCACTATTTCAAAGAGGAGCCAGTTGACACTTTTAAGAGAACATAACATTCTCTAACATTTTTATCTAAATCCATGCCTAATCCTCAGAATCCAAATATGGATCTGAACTAGTTTATAAGAATACTGCACAAGTAATTGTGTACCATCAGAACTGAACCAAATCTACAAGACTAATTGTTCTATGCTTCCTTAGAAAAGTGTAGTTGATGACACTTTAATCCTCTTTGGAAGTACAATGTAGACTTCTACCACACTCTGTCTCACAGTCGTCTGGAGGCAGATTTCATACAAGACTAACCCCATGCAGTGTTGCCCCTGTAGTTTTATCAACACCTCTTCTTGGTCTCAGGTCAACACCAGTGAGACAGGAACCTGATTTTTAAGAGAAGTACCATCTCAGTCACATAGGCAGAAGTTTCAAAAAGCACTCCAGTTATTAACTTAAAATTACTTATAGTCATGTACATAAAATGTCTACACAAAATTTAACAGATGTGTACAAAAATTGTGTTTATCAACTCAAAACTTCGTTTTCTTCCACCAATTAATACAGAATGTAAACAACAGGAGCAGCATCATCAGAACAGTATAATTTCTATTAAGGCAGCAGTTCAGGTACTGTGGTATCTGCTTATACTAAACCTCTACAGCTTCTACATCATACGACAAATGAGCTTGGGAACAAACTTTTTTTGCTTTCACAAGTTACTAAAATTGCACCGAGTACTTAAAGGCATTTCATATTTATATGTAAAGTAATAGTTTCAATATGGTTCTGATGACTTTGGTGATTAAGTATCAGTATTATGGACTGGGTGAAAACAATGACAACTGTATTTAGTAACATCTCATCAGAAGTAGTTTTAACTGAAGCAACGAATCTTAAAAAATTGTAATCTGGAATTTGAGTTTACAAAACTGAATATTCTGGGAACCATTGAGAACTCATATGTGTAGGCTTGCAGAACATCACTATAAAAAAACCTGCCACAACCATATTTAGATAAGCAACAGTGTAAATTCTCAGCTCCAACCGAAGGAAGAGAGATTTGAGAAATGATCACAATGATAATCTGTATCCCCAACTTTACATTTGAGCTTACACCCATTTTAAATAATGTTTCCAAGATTCTGCATATAAAAATGTGGAAACTATGTCTCAATTTGACTAGACATACGCATATATTAATACCATGTTTTGAAAAACACCACTTATACACAACAGTATGCAGAAGGAACATGAAAAACAATTTTTTCAGAGTAAGTAGACGCCTCCAGAGATCACAATGTACAATTTCAATGGACAACAAACAGCTCAAGAACAATCATCGCTATTTGCTTTAAACTGACAGTAGAGAAGCTCACCACAGTCAGAAATTTTATTCCGCATGGTAGTTTCATCTACAAGTGCAGGTATAACTTGTATTACTGCCTAACATCACAGAAAGAACTCCTCTGTCTGCTCCAGTGTCTTAATGCTTCAGACAGGACAAAAAGGGAGTGAACCTTCAGAATTGTTTTGTGTGTGATGATGTGGAAGTAAACAAAGCAGACCTTCACCTCGCCCATTTTAAGAAACAATGCTGATCAAAAACAGCATCTGAGAATTCAATTTAAAACTTCAGCCAAGAGCCCAGTAATTTGGCACATACTAAATCTAAATTTTTCCAATCAGAAAATATAAACATAGTAAACAATCATATCATTAAAATGAAATGTGTTAATCTACAGTGTACACTGCAATATGTTTGTCCTGATTCACATCCCTGTAACTCAATAACAGCCTATAATAACCTTTGCAATCCTTAGGGTAACATAATACATTAGTTGAGACCTATGCTACAAAAAACTTTGATCTAACTTAAAGGAGAATTCAAAGAAAATTAAATTGAAGTTGCCTTTTTGCAGAACGAAGTGTATTGCAAAGACAAGCTCTCTAGACAGAAGATTTCAATTTTTCTCTTTTCAGTATCAAAGAAGAATAGCAAGGAATTACTTGTAAACTAAAAACAGCATTTGGACATGATTCTCACCAGCTATCATTTCTGGAATTACTCAGCAATTATAAACTGCAATACCTGCATACAGTAAGAATATAGTGAGTTCACTCAGACAGTTCCTCCTATGCTGTACATGCATCACTTGTCATCTCCTAGAAGACTTGGAACAGCTGTTGCACCTGGGAAAACCTCATCACTAAGTTATGACAGTATAAAGAAAAAAAGTTATCAAAATGCAAGGGTATAAGCAAAGTGAATATGAATTTCTGCCAGGACACAGACTGAAAACTGTTATGAAAAATTCACTCAAGTTTTCATCGTTGGGTTTAAGTCTATAAGAATAAGCTCCATCAATGACCTCAACAGAATGTTCATGGCCCACACTGAACCCAAGAGACGGAAAAAAATACCACCATACGTCACTAGCATTATCCTCCTGATTAAACTTGGTTTTTTTTGGTCTCCCACCCAAGTACTAAGAGAGCCATAGAACTACCAAGAGGTGACCACTCACCATACTGTTTATACATCTACTAAACAAGGGTATAATTAAATTCAATTATAAAGTTCATTATGAAAAGATTCTCAACACTTAGTTTTTCAGATTATATTTCATTACAAAATGAAAAAACAGTGATCTACTAGAAATTTCCATCTGAGATATTAATATCTATCTCACAGGCCATCTGCTGCCAGCATTGAAGTTCACCAGAACCACAGTCCATCCCACATCAGAACTTCCCAGGAGCTAGCTGCAGAATGGTTCATCCTTCCGGTAAAAATGTTGCTTGATCTCAACCTACCCTGGGCCTCACGACTGTTTTACGTGGTAAAAAATGGTGAACATCCTCAAGAGCAATGATGGCTGAAATCAACTTGTTATCACAAGACAGTTCACTACGAAACAATCAAGTCTCCCCCAAAGAATATATAGGGAAGAATATCAAAGAGCAGCTTCATGAACTGGTCTACTGGCAGAAAATCAGTCACCCTGACGTGTGTGCTGTCCAGACCCTCGTTGGCAGCAGGCAGGAAGTGCATGCATGCACTGTACAATGTGTGTGCAGCAAGACCTGTGCTTCCCAAAACTGTCATACTTACTGCACATAGACAGTCAGTCCAGCCATCTGACAGAAGGGGTACTCGACAAAGCTCTTTCATTTTTGAAAGACACTTCAAGAAAAATCAAAAATTTTACCCCAAGTAAAATGCTAAACAGAGAAAATTTCCCATTTTTAGTCAAATCCTGAAGTAATAATGAGGTGTTTCATCTTGCTAGCTGTGGAATGAACCTTTAAATACAATTAAGCAAAAGGCATTTGCTCATACTATTTAACGACAAGATGTCAATAGATCTGTGCAAATAAAATGTTTCTATTTTTAAACAGACAACTCAAAACAAATCAAAACTGGGCTGTTAACTGCACCATGCATGCTTCCAAATTTTCTTTACCTCCTGAACTTCTTCTACACCAACTTTGGAAATGTGGTATTTATTTCCTTCCTTTAAAGAAAAATATTCCTTCAGTAAGGTAATGGATTATTATGTTAGGTGAATATACACAACTGGATCAAAAGAAACTGATAAAGAAATCAAAAAGAAACTGATAAAGAAATCAAAAAGATTACAAGCAGCCTCATGAACATCCATACCCTCAGCTGTGAACCTCATTACTGTATTTATGAGTAAGGATTTCTCAACTCTCTATCTGGTGACAATCTAGTTTGCCAATGATGAGATGATGGAAGAAACCACAGGAGAGAAGCTGCTATAAATTTCAGTCTGACAAGGGCTATGCAGCAGCTTCAGCTGAATCCCCATGGGAATTCAAGACAGCAAAGTCTACAGTGAAGGCAAAGATTATGGTGAAGATCAAGTTCACAGGAGTGTCTTAACCTTAAATTTTGTTCTTCAAGCACTGAGTGCACCTTATGGTAAAAATCAATCCTATTTTATTCTGAAGAATGCGCTTCTCTGCCATTTCACTGCTGCTACTCTCCTTGTATGATCCCTGAAGGGAAATTCCTACTGGACCTAAAAGATGTTTCACTTGGCAGCAATACAAAGTTAACTGCAGAGGTAAGACAAAGGGTGGCTGGGTTATAGTCTCACTCAAAGGGAAAAGATATGGAAAGGGCGCACATTAAGGACAGGAAGATCTGCTGCTTTCTCAAGTTCTACTCAATCATTTCAATCAGATTTTTAAACACAATGTAGTGTACCTCTTGCCAATTCAACATGAGAAATTAATTAGCAGCAGAGACTTGAATATTGTTGAGTGATATCACACACACACAAATGTAGATAAGGATAATGCACTTTACAACAAACACGCTGAGAGTTGGTGAAAAAAAAAAATTACCATGGTTTTCCTTGTTCTGAATCTTTAATTTTAAGTCTTATACCCTTTTAGTTCAAAGATCTGAATGGTGGGAGGGAAGAGTAGGAGAGAAGGCAAAAACAAGCAAGCAAGTGCACACCCAAAAATAATTTTCTGTGTTGGACTGGTCTGTCATGAAAACAACTAGTGATCTAATTCACTCTGTAAATGAAAAACAGTCATTAAGCACAACATTATATACTTGCCCATCATCTGATACCATGATTTTAAGTAATTGTTAAGATCCTTTTGAAAAGAAAAAACCTTACCTCAGTTGTTTTGCATAGTTTTGCTCAATTTCTATCCTTTCTTTCACAAATTTTGCATATTTCTCCAAGAAGTCAATGCCCCACTGTGTATGCTTGTCCAAGTTATCGAATTGATCCTTTAAAAACAAAAGGAAACAAAAATGCCCAGAATTAGTTAAGAATCACAGCAGCACCAAAAATTACACATAATCTACTTATGAGCTGTGCTGTGAGGGAATGCTTGCTACTTGGATAGATGTTATCCAAGTTATAAATCAGTCATATGTCTCCATACATATACCAGGTTGTATATGCAAGCACAGATCTACCTCTTTTTGTAAAAACAGTTTTAAGTACTTGCATTTTAAGTTGTAAGCAGTCTTTGATCGCTTTCGCAATGCAAATATGTCTTTTTTTCCCCTCTCAAAATCCTTTATTTCAAAAGTGGATCTTTTCCACCAAGATAACACACATAACCAAAGTCCAGTATTAGGTAAACAGAGATCTGGCAGTTTTAAAATGCAGGAAGTTATAATTTAATTGGATACTAAAAACTATTTTCATGATTACCCACTGAAAGAAAAATAATAGAAATTATAGCTGCATGACTAAATTGGGCATAACCTGCACATCAAAAACATTTATTAAATCAAAACTATATATGCAGTTCATGATCAGCTCCAGAAGGAGATTCCAAAGAAAGCGAACCTGTCCTTAGCCATTAAGAAAGTTATAGCAAAGCAAGGGCACAAAACACAGAGGAGAAGGTGTTTAAAAAAATAAACTACACTTCCAAAAAAAAAGTTGGGGTATTTTTAATACATTAAACATCTTGGAAACCAATCTTTCACTGTATTCTGTACTGATCAACAGGTGGAGGGTACACAAATTAGGATAAACTGAAATGAAAAAAAAAAGTGGAAATACAGGGATTAAGAACTAGGCAGGAGTGAATAAAGGTACAAAATACAGCCCAGCAGACATTTTAGTCTAATGCATATTCACATTTTATACTAAAACAATCTACCACAGTGGAAAAATTAAGGACTTTCAGCTTACAACAGCATTTATAATAAATTCTTTTAATAGTTATTTAGTAATTCAAAAAGACAAGTAACTGTAACATCAAAGTTTGTGTCCTATATATGCTGAATCCAAACACACTTCACAGTAAATTTAAAAAATAAAAAGTAGAAAAAGAAAAGCAATAAGGTTCAAAGTTTATTTAACTTACACAAAAAACTGCAAGAGGTGTTTATCAGAGGCTATGTCTTGCCTCAACCTAATGAATGATGTCAACCTTTAGCATTAGCAATTTAAGGTCAATTTCAACATGCAGTAGGATGATCTAAAGTTAAATCAAAAATGCCATAAAATGCTGAAGGGCTTAAGACTCAAGAAAAAGACATTCACTTAAAGAGATACCACATCAGCACAACTACATACAACCAACAAGAATAAAAATGAAAAGAACATAACAGGACTAAGGTTGCTTTCAAATCTTGCCTTGCAGGTCTTAGTATCCTACACCACAGACTAACAACCACTGCCATTAGTGCCTTGAACACTTCAGTCCCATGGTAATGCAAGTACTGCCAACCAAAAATATCCATCTTGTTCCACCACCAGCCTCTGCTCCAGCCTGTGTATCACACTCTCTAACAAAATCACAAACACCTTCCTTAATCTGTTTGACCAGAGAACCACATAAACACCCAAGAGACAGAAAAGGGACTAAAGACAAGATTTTAATGTATTATTCTTACATCTTACTTTACGCCAACTGGACACTTCCACTCTAATCTTTTGTCAAATAAAGTGACATTCCTGCTACTGTTTTTAGAAAAGTTGTACATGCTTTGTTTGAGCGTGTGAAGAGGGAGACAGTTACCATGCTGCAGCGTCAAAACACAGTTGCAAATATGCATAAAAAATACATCATCAATCTCAAGAAGAATTTCTTTTTTATATTCCACTCAGTTTTGTAATTACTCCTACAAAATTAACCTAGCATCCAAAAGAAGTTTCTAAAAGGTGCTTCTGGCATGAAGTCAACATCTAATACCATTAAGAAGAACTGACTTCCTTCAGCACACAGCAGAACAAAGCCTTTGCTGTCCTACTTAGGCTCTTTAGTCCACAAAGCTCTCATTTGCTGCTAAGGTTTCATTAGCATTAGTGAACACCACATTACTTATGTTTCCAAACATGCAACCAGAGAGGGTGGCTTTCCAAATATTTTGTTCAAACAAAAAAGACTCTACTGGTGAAAGTTCATCATCTGCTACTACTGTGAAACTGGAGTGGAAAAAAGTAACATTTGACATGCTATCACGCTTTACTAGAAGTATTTCACCACTGACCAAGAGACAAAAACTCTTTTTTTTTTCCCCTCAATTCATCTTCTTCATCTGATTCTAGAAACAGTATGCTCTGTGCAAAGACAGTCTTGTAGGGTTATCCCATAGCTTCACAATTTGTCAAATTATCTATAAACAATAAACCAGTGAATGAAAGTCCGCAGTCACAAAAATCACCTTACACTGCTCTGTAAAGCCACTGAGATTAATGAGCAGAAGACAAAGGCAACATCAATGAATAAGCAAAAGGGAATGGTCTTTTCTAAAAGCTTCTAGAGGTGAGTCACAAATTTACTCACGGTCCCTTCAACTTCTCTCCAGAAGCATACATGTTTGAGCTCTGGGCCTCAATTAGGCAAAAAGCTTTCTTTTCATACAGACTGCTACAAAGGAAATCAAATTGATGCACTGAGATATAAGACAAGTGATGTCTTCAATGGAAAAAAAAAGAAAGAGCAAAAATCAGGCAATACTGTACAGGTGAGAAAATGGACCAAACAGTTGCAATAAAATTTAAGTCTGTAATTTCAAAATAAATATATCAGTGTATTAATGTGGCTAGCTCCATTACAAGAAATGTGAAAACTGCATTAACTAGAGATGAACAAAAGGCAATTAAAAAAAAAAGAGTACATCCTACAATATCTGGTGATCTACTCCTTAATAATGAAGTATGTTCTCTACAATATTTCCAGGCAAATATATATTGCTGTTTATCCAGTAACTCCCCACACCTCTTAGCAGCTGAGCAGACAATTTTTGTAAAAAAGTTTATTAAAACTGCAGCTGACTATTATTAAACCGATTAAGGTCAGCTAATGGATGGTGGCCCGAAGTAGAAACTGCCCACTCAAAAGCTGGAATGTAGTCCAAACTCCCTGCATTAAAAAGAAACAAATCTGACACTTGACAAGGAGTTTGTGGTAGGTCAATACAGACTATTCCAAAACAAATGTCGCCTCCCTGAATTTTACTTCCAGATTACTTACTGGAACCATAGATCAATGTTACAAATACTTCAGGTTCACAGTTCTAAATTTATTTGCAGATACCAGGAAGCTTTACAATAATAGCAGCTGAAGCATCAAAGCAAGGAGCCAAGCTGAATCAAATCTGCAACAAAGACAAAACAGACTCTCCCAGGTTAAACTCAAGATTTGCTCTCCTCCACTTACAGACACTTGTGTTTTCCCCAAACAAGCCTCAAGAACCAATAAAAAGAAAAGGAGATCTCTTCAAAGGGATAGGCATGGACGGAATGCTAAACATAAATACCAAACCTTTAGTCTTCCTAGAGCTACCAGTAACTAGTCCAGACACTGGACTAGTGTGGGAGGTTCAAACAAAAGGCTTTAAACCAGACAGAGATTTTTAAAGGGTTAATGTACTCAGTTTTCATAACTTTGGAAAGCAATTCTACTTGCATTTAAAGCTAGGATTGTGGTATCATACTCTAAAAAATCCTTCTGTTTTACTATATTATTCCTTTAAATTAAGTAAACTAGTTTACTGCATCAATGTCAAACTTGATTAGTCTCCCATTTCACTGACCTCCAGGAAACACAGCTGAAAGCTTTAAGAATCACATTAAACACAGAAGTACATTGACTTACAAGTTTAAGAAACCTATCTCAATTAACTACATATGCAATATCTTGAAAATCTACTTAATAAAACATTTTATTTGAAATCATGATACTTTGCATTAATTATTCTACGATCATTTTATTCTCTTTTTACTCAACTGTACATCACTATTTCCATACTTTTATCTGACCACAATTTTAGTCAGCAGTTACCCAAGTGATCTTATTTGCACTTTTGAGCAGTGGCTCAAGATTATTTTCCCAGTTCTTTGTTCTCCAGGTTGCCCAGCCAGTCTAAACTTCCAAGTCAGTGAGTGGGAGATGAAAAACTCAATCCTGTATTCTGAATTCTGAATTAAGAATCCCTGAATTCTTAACACTTATGCAGTCTGGTCTAAGAAATATATACCATGACAGCGTTCAGAGCATGGAAAAGCAGGAATCAGGTCTTGTTCAGGGGGAGGGGGGGAAATTAAACCCTTGGCATCAAAAAAGCCCCAGCGCATTTATGGATAGAAATGTGGTATTTTATTATGAAAAGCAATTAATTACTTTCAAGTCCACAGTAATCCAAGTGACAAAATGTGGCTGATTATACAACTTAACACTGATCACAGCAGTTCTTCTTTACTCCATTAAAGCCCATGAGGGTTTATCAAATGAACCTGAATTATGGATAAACTTAAATGTCAGGTTAAATTCTGCATAATGTCCTTCTTTTCTGCATGAGCAGTACTGCAGAAGAAAAAAGAACCCAACTCTATTCAAGAAGTTGATTATTTTAAGTTACAAAACATTATAAAGTGACTACTTCACATATTAAGATTTTATAAAACTCTTAGGAAATATCTGAATTGTTTCTATGAAACATTATGCAGCTTTTTTAAAATTTCTTTTAAATAAAGATCAAGGCCTTGAATTAAGTTCACATGATCCAACATTTTACATGAATGAGGTATCTCCAGATAAATTAATTTATTTAAAACAAACAAACAAAAACAATTATAAAAC
This sequence comes from Neopelma chrysocephalum, assembly GCF_003984885.1. Lineage (NCBI taxonomy): Eukaryota > Metazoa > Chordata > Aves > Passeriformes > Pipridae > Neopelma > Neopelma chrysocephalum. The sequence goes on along the minus strand of NW_020897760.1, from coordinate 6,136,369 downwards.
CCCCCACCTTTCCAGTGTTTGTACAAAGAACTACCTGATGTGCTACATTAAAAATTATGGGAACCATAATCAGACATAAATGTATTAATGAGAAGTTCCCAGTACAACGTAGTGTGCCCTTCCCTATTTGTCTTCAGGAGAAGTTAATTATAAAACTGTATTTTAATTAGAGCATTTTACACTAATCTACTTCTGACAATACACTTCAGTTTTTCTGATCATGGATACCTCTTCACTGTCTGTTTTTGGGTTCTACTTTTGTCTCTATCTTTATGCATTCCTGCTTCCTTTTCTATCCTAGGATAAAAGCTCTTCTATTTTACTGTCTGAACTGATTATCACTTCTCTGTATTCCTGCTTGCTTGTTTTTATAATTATCAATTTGGTCTTCTGGTCTTTCTTTTTCCCTTGCAACTGCAATGTGCTTCCTTCTAACAGGCAGACAAAAGCTCCTTCCAGCTAAACACTAGTTTATTTTTTCAAAACACCCTGTTAGTTTTATGTCTAAAAACTAACAAAGAGTTGTTTCTATATCAAGAACAAAAAAGAAAGTGTTTTTCTTTTCTGTTTTCTACAAGTTCTGGATTGTAGCTTCCAGACTAATCTGCAAATTATACCTCATTCCTCTCTGAAAACAGTCTAGGTATTACAGTTAAGAGAGTGGAAAAAATGTGGCTGTGACCAAACTTAAAGGCTAAGCATTTTAGAGACTCAAAGATTAATATCAATGAGAAGGTTCAGAGCATCAACATCAAAAGCCATAGCTACACTGGAAATAAAGCAGAGGCACTCAGATTAAGATGAGAAAAAAAGTTATAGGTCCATATACATAATTCACATTTTAATTTCATATTAAAACAAAAATTTACTATAGACTGTACAGGCATATGTACAGGATACTACGAAGAAATTCTACCAGTCTTTTGGAGACATGAAAAATAATTCCTAAAAAGAACTTCTGAAAACAATTTGTAGGTTGACCTTCAGGACACAGAGCTATTTTGCTTGCAAAAGTTAAGATGCTGGTGTTAACAGCAAAACTGTGCCACAGTTTGAAAATATTTAAGTGAGAAACTGCTAGAAATGCATAGTGCTTGATATGCAAAAGGAAAATAGGAATTAAAAAATCACTTTTAGCTGGACAAAAGACTACTTTGCTCTAAGGAATAAAGAATTAATAAATTCATAGCATGAACACAGTATGAAAAATCCATTTGCCCCTTCAGCTTTTGCACATAATCTTAAAAAGCAATACCACTGTCAACTTTGATTTAAAAAAAAGTCCATTTCTATGATTAGAAAAAACATCTGCATGATAAAATGAGCAAAAACCTCAAAAGTAGTACTGAACCACGGGAGCTCTAGCCATGCTGTAAGATGAACTACACAGCAAGTCAGGTTTCTAAAGCAAGCTAAAAATGGAGAGCTGCAATTGAGGAAGAGAAATACAAAGTCTATTTTTCTTTTTAAAGATGTCCTCAGAGCAGCAGCAAAGGAACTGCTCTGGGAACTTTAGATGAAAGTCAGGTCTGGCAGGAGGGAATGTCTTGTTTGACAGTTAACAACTTCACAGGTGTGACAGACACATTTATTTTCCAGGAAAGGGCAAGAATCTACCACAGACAGAATATGAGTGGAAACATTTGTGACTGCTTTTGGAATTAGCAGTTAGAATTACAACAGAATCAAGTTCTGCCTCTGGAGATTAGCAGATCAGCTGAAAGACATTAGAGATTACAGCTGTGCACTCCAGTTCACCCACACCACTGAATGGATCAGTTGGACTAATCATTAGATTTTAACAGCAATAGTTTTCTAGCAGCAGAGCAAACTGATTGAAAGAGTTGACAGCTGGGACACTGAACACCCACATTAAGAGAAGAGAGGAAAGGAACACCCTGCCATAGACAGCATCTCAACAACCACTCCTATTTGCCCTGCTAATGAATCACCTCCAGAATTCTTCCCTTAATGTATGGGCACAGCCATAAGAACTAAAATGGTGCATTTGCCTCACTGAATCATGATGTAAATTTAAGTAAAGAAAACTTCAATTCTTTGCAGGTGCACCTATGGGTCTGCTTCTGTTTCTCTCAAGGGACTCCTGCTGTGTTTCCTGTGTTTCACTGCCTGCCACAGACTGCAGGGAGGGCACTTTCCTAAATGCACCATCTCTTCCTCCTCAGGAATTTCTACCAACACAGTGTGTAGTAGCCAGAACATGGTTACAGGCATCCTTGCTCTCTGCTACCAATCACAGACTCTTCAGGTTGTGCTTGTCAAGGAACTTGTTCATTGTGGGTATATGTCAGCTTTTACATCTTTACATACAAGTCACTAAGGAGGTAAGGCACTGTGTCCCAAGCAAACAGAATGGACTTCCTTGCCACCACCACTTCAGAAAAACAGAAACACACACACGCTCATATGAAGCAATCACTAGAATACAAGCATATACAAAATATAGACCAGGAATTCCTACTCTGAAAACCAGATCAGAATCCACTCACTTAGCTTTCAAACAGCCCCTTAATCTTATTAAACTTTTAATTGGGAGGAAATTTTTTTAAACAAACTTAACCAGATTTTTTCACATATGCTCTTTATAGAGATTTTTAGAATACTTAGGTCTTATTTGCATTTGAAACAAAGCTTAATCCTGAAACACATAATTATCCACCCAGTTCTACTTTAAGCTTAATTCCCACTGTAACACACAACAGACCATTTTCAAACCTCTCTATCCAAGACAATGGCAGATCACAAATCATATATTTTCAAGCATTACTAGATTAAAATAGTTGCCACTTTAATACAGGAACAGTATTACACTTGCCTTATATATAAAAAGGACAAAATTATGTCCATTCCAGTAAACACAAAGAAAACTTATTTTCACCACAGCCAAGCCAGAAAACAGGCACTTCCTGAGTCTCCTGAGAATGGCTGAATGCTGTTAATAAACAGACTGAAGCATAAGTACATTTTAGTCCTAGTTATGTCACTTGGAAAAGTAGACAGGAAGACTAAGTTTAACCCTAAATGAAGTAACTGCAATATGATGCATCACAGTAAAAAATGCTACTACTCGTTGTACAATTCTTAGGGATGTTGTTGCTCATTATAAGAAATAGCTGGAGAAAATCCCATCTTCACAGCAACACTGGAATAACAAAGTATCGAGCAGTGGGGCTATACGTCAGTGAAGCAGCACAATACTGAATTTGCTGCATGACCAATAGCCATGGGAGGCCTCACGTGAAGCAGAAGTTCTTACAAAACCAGCACATTTACTGCATGATTAATGGTAGCCTACAGAAAATCTGCAAGAACAAAGCATCTAGCCTTGGAAACAATGCTGCAAGACTTTTCTTTTTGAAAAACTGTGTAAAGTTCTTCAGTTAGAAAATATTATTACATGGCTTGACACTGACATGGACAAGGTGAATGTTTTAGTGCGTGACTAAACAACCCATTGGTGGAACTACTGAAAACTTCAAAAATTTTAAATGCCTCTCTACCAATTACAGATACTTCCACAATATTATTAAAAATGCATTCACAGGACAATGATTCAGCAAGCAGCCCTGACACTCTCCAGATCCTGCACATGTGACTTAATCTCTTTTTGCATTGTGAAGGATGTTTTTTTAAAAATTTGTAGAAACGGGAAGGAGATCTTACTTACTTCCAACTTCTCCAGCAAATGGCTAAGCTCCTGCTGTGGCCAGTCTGGCAAGCACCTAACAAGCAGAGAATGCACTGTTTTTCTCCTCTCCATACACTAAGAGAGTGAACAGTGAACTGAAGACAAGAAAGGAGGTGGTATTGATGTTACAAAGGAAGACAATAAGGAAAGACAAAGGTTTAGCTGAACACCTAGATGCCCTACAACACAAATTCAGAAAACAAGATGCACTGGCTTTGCTGCTCTTTCTGTTGCAATGAGCCTGCATCCTCTGCTTTGTAGGACACAGTCATTGCTCCATCCCTTAAATGTACAGGCGCAACTCTGTAAAAGCTGTATTACAACATGTACATGCACATGGTAATACAATGGACATTACCATAAAACCCAGTTTAGCCTGCTCTATTTAGTGAGATTTTCTGAACTGAAACATAACATTTAAAATAACTGTTAGTTGGCATACAACTTCAAGGCTATACTATAGACTATGCTAGAGTTCAGAACCATAACAGTCATAGCTCTGAACTCATCAAAAAGTCAAGATGCCTGTGACAGCAAGTGATTCAAATTTAAAACAAGGAAGTACTTTCTGTCAGCTGAGGGAAGCAAAAAAGAAGGGAGAGTATCAACTTCCCTCACATCCAAATATCACTTCCTTGTATATCTGTTCAACTATTAAGTAGACCGTTCTGAGGATACCCTTTTAAACTGACCTAAAAACTATAAACTGTTTAACAAGTATGATGCACAAATCCCATGCAGACAAGTGAATTTAGTGTGTTTCACAATTAAAAGATGCATATTTAGGCCTCGTCTCAATAGAATAATTAGAAACAAAAGAATCTATTTGGTATGGGTTGAATCATATTGTTTGTCATTCTGACAATTAGGGCAAATATAGTATAAAATATCTATATAGAATCCAGGCACTGAGTATCAGCAGTTGAACTTCACCATTTCAACACACAGAGAAAAAGGTATATCCGTGATACATCCCTTACAATTTTCTCATATGTATTTAATAAGGGTGCACATTGTTCAGAATCTTAAACTTATGTCAACAATTCCTTAAAAAAATGTATTTCGTGGCACTATTTCTAAACAGAGACTGGAGTAAACAATGAACTCATAAAGTAAAACTTACAGCACAAGAATAAAACAAACATATCCTTGTCTTAACTTTTAGTTAATTTCTCACAATAGGTGTAATTACAACATCCAGTAAATCTACAAGAACTTGGTACTAAAATACTATATAGTGGATCTTGTGGTAACATGAATCTTTTAGCTTTAAGCACACATGGACAAAATCTCCTTATTTAGCATAGATCTGATAAACTGTTTCAACTACTCCCTCTATACCTGTATGTAGGAACCTCCAGTGAATGCAACTGGAATATGAGAAGGTATTTCCTAGTGTTATTATCAGTTCCCATCAGACAGATTTAAGACAAAGGCATATACCTTACATTTGTTGCTACTGGTATTTAACAGATACAACTTACTATACAGCTTGACAACAAGTATTTGTTCTTCTAAATCATTCAGAGTAAGATACCTATACACAGATATTTTGATCAGCCCTTCAATCTTACTGAACTAAATCATTAGCCTTTTATGGCGTAGGAAGGGCTGCAAACACTAACAGAGTCAATCACCACAGACTGTTCTGGGCACACTCCCCATTAAATGGGAGCTGACACTGTTCAGTACTTCAGAAGATTAGAGATCATGGGGGACCAGTTAAGTGAATACTTCTGGAGCTGGAAGGCTGTGATCTGATTTGCCATATGCTGTTCAGTTTTGTCAACTCAGCAGACTCGGGGATTTTTCTGCAAAAAGTCCTACTGTAAGGTGAACTTCCCTTTTCGGTATCACCTGTGAATATTTTAGTGTTCAAGAGAAAGACTATAGCAGCCACATCTTTTTCCCTTCACAAATATCTTGCAACAGTAAATACTTTTCAAACTTGATTACAAAACCAGATCCATACACTTAACAGGAAATTAACACGGCAGTAAATTAGAGCCTTCCTATCTTCTTTGGAACATTATTTCAGATACAGATAACACCCTGGAAGAAAAAACCAAACACACACACAAACACCAATAACAACAAAACAACAAACACCCAACCCCCCAAAAAACAAAACAAAACCAACATCCCCCACAAAAAACATCCTCTATTTGCAATGGAATCTACTGTACTCATTGTTTTTAAAGCAAAATTCATAGAAACATTAACATAATTGAATAAAGAATTTAAACTAAAACCAGATGTTACTACCGGCACCTTCAAAACAATGGAATTTTTCAACATTTTGTGATTCAGATGACATTGAAATGTAACACAATTCTGCTGTGTATCAGTTTTTCTCAGAGTTTTTGAGAGATGAGGCTAGAAATATACAGTAAAGTCTTCCTATATTTTACCATAGGCTTTAGAATCGTAACCTGTATTGTAAGAATAACATTAAAATTATTTTAAAAATCTTCTTTTTCTAGTAGAAATGTGCTTTTTTGGTAAATCAAATAATACAAACACATACTGCTTCTCTTCCAGGTTAGAAATGTATTTTTCCTTGCCAAAAACCTTAAATTACAAAGGAAACAAAAAGAGCAATGTAATTTAAGCATAAGCATATGCACTTCCATTACAACAATTACATTTTTTAAAGGTAAAACAACCCTATTACAGCATATTTGGACATAGAAGCTGTATGCACAAAAGCAGAGCACAAACTTCAGTGTACTCAAAGAAAACTCCATATTTTTAAACTGTCATAGCTGGGTTCCTCATTCTTTCCAAAACATATACAAAGCCCAAACTCAAACCAGCTCAATTTCATACTGCTTCTGTAATCCAGCGTATTAAAAAGACAATGGGCTCCATAAATATATTCCACACCACTCTAGGAGTTCAATAGTGAAAGCAAGCAAATTTATAGCATAATCAGTGCAAATACCTGAAGCAAGACAAATAGTACTCACAATTCAGGACAGAAGTCAACATGAATGACAGGGTCACATCTGCAATAGTGACACCAGACTACCTAAATTTTTTTTTGGAGAGCCAATTTCTCCTTGAGAGTCAAACAAACAGCCAGTGTAGAAATTAAAAGGTACTTCAGCAGAAGCCTACCTTCTCCAGTTATTTCCTTCCTGACCAAACTAATAAAATACAAGGGTATTCACACCAAAATCCAGTGGAGATCAGAAAGCATCATGTACTTTACACGTGATTGAACTTCAAGGTTCAAAATTGGGCCCAGTCTAGTTTAATGTATTCATCAAGGACTTGGCTGAAGGGGCAGAAGCCTCCTTAGCAAGTTCACTGAAGACACAAAGCTGGAGGAGTGGTCGATACCCCAAAGGGCTGCGCAGCCCTTCAGAGGGACTTCGACAGGCTGGACAGATGGGCAAAGAACTGCCTGAAATTCAACAAAGGCTTTGTACTTGTACTTTTCTTTCAGAATCCAGTTCTAACCACAGAACCCTAAAAAACTAATAATCCTTATTACACGTTGATCTGTAAGTAGAAGAAAGCACCACAGTCTTTCTAGCACCTTAAGACATAACCTTTCCTGTATTTTATGGCATTGTCACACCACATTCGTTATGTCCTACATGCAAAACCTAATTATTTGCAATTTTGCTCTTCAACATGAAATGCTACTCATGTCTTTACTAAGTACTCATTTCACTAAGTCTTCATGGAATTAAAACAGCAAAATATTAAACAATGAGTGATAAATCTCTGTAAATAACCCATGCTCTAGGAATTGTCAAAAAATACTAAAGAAATTCTGACAGCCTCAAATATTGGATAGAACACGATAATGACAAAACCACAAAACCATTTCTTTCATACTGAATAAAACTTACGTCTTTTATTACGTTGACAATAAAACTGAAATCATCTAATTGAATACGGTAATTCCAATTTTGTTTTTAACATTATGAGTTTGATTTAAAAAAACACTGAAAATTGACATTTCATATCTGGGGAGCCTTAACACTTTATATCCTAGCAAAAACATTTTCAAATCAGTGATTAAAACATGGCAATTTGCAGTCAAAATCACAGCAGGATTTTGTGGTAGAAAAAAATCAAGTGACTTTTCCCCAAGTATCTCTTTGTTTAGTTTTGTAAGTCATGACGCATCAATATGTCAAACCTTGCATATCTTTTTGAAAGAAGAGAAATAAAAAAATGAAATGTTATTAACTGAATTAATCTGTGTCAGTATCCGAACTAAATGCATCTTTAGCATATAATACGAAATTAGACACTCATCAGTCACTTATTTTTTTTCTGAAGAGAATGATTCGGGAAGGAAAGTATTTGTAACTATTATCCCCACGATTCTCAGAGAAATACTAAATATTTAAAACGTTCAAAAGACCATTTATCAAAATATATTTGACTAAATTTTTAGTGTTCTTCTGTATCACATGCAGCATCACAAAACTGCCACACAAAGGATTAACTTCCCAGATGCTTTAAAATGCTCCATAAGAATCAGTAAAATTATTATATTGTATGAAAGCAAAACGCACAATTTGCATAACAAAAAAATCACAAGATTAATTGTGAAAGCAATATTTGCTTTCATATCATAAAAAAGCATTAACAAAATATTTAACTGATAAACTGAAGGACATTAAATAATATTTTGCACCAAGATCAAGTATATCCACTATCCAGCTTCAAAGCAAATTAATAAACTGAAACAAAGGTAGCAAAACTAGATAAAGTAACAGTCAAGAGTATTTTTTTTATCTTAACCTGTCAGCAGTATCCTGAAACATCTCTTTAGCAATTAAATCCCCAAAACAAAGTTTTTTAAGAATACTAGATTTCTTCACTTTGAAGCAATTTCATTCCTCTGTGAATTGAAAATAACCTTGTACAATCTAGAAAGACTTATATTGGAAGAGAAATACAGAAGAGAAAGATTACTGCTTACAATTTGACCTTACCATATGAAAGAGTCACTCAGAGAATTAGATTTTAGCCCAAATCATTTAAATTAATGTGACCCTGATGTTAATGGCATGAAACATAGGTTAATTCTTGGTATTTCTTAAATTACAAAAAGAAAGCCTATACTGTAATACATTTATACATTTCTTTTCAGTTCCCAAAGTTATACTGGACTTGGTTTTATTGTAATTGTTAAAAATTCATTTTTTAAATTAGATTTTATATATTTAAGCAGGAACCAACTCTGATGAGATATGCCCAGCACTAACACTTACACATTTTGCATTAGTCCATTAGGCTGGAAATACTCATTTGAATCAACCTGCTACGATGACAATACACTCCTAACAGTAAAATTAAAGTTTCTTTTTTTGGGTTACACACAAACAATCAAAAATTTTTATGCTGCTCAAGAATACATAGTAGCACAAAATAAATGCTTGAATTGCTAGCACTCCACAAATCAGCTCATTCATAAAAACAAATGTATCGTCTAGTAACTTCATAGCAACAATCAACAGTAACAAGAGAGCAATTTAAAAATAATTTAATGCTCTCTGTTATGGTTCTCAGCATCCATCTTAATGGTTGTCACCAACATTAGTGTCATTTGTTCTACTTGCATGTTAAAATCATGCTGAGATGCAATGTACTAATATCTTAATAATAATACTTTTAACTAAGCTTATATGAAGTATTTTAATTGATACAGAACTTTGTTGCCCAAGATAATTGCAAAGATTTTACATCAAGGATTCCAAACTCAACAATAAACTAAAAAGCTAATTAAAATTTTCACCCATGCTGCAAAATAGTTTTCCCCATTTCAACAAACAACTGGAGAGATTACACAATACACTTATCACCACATCTGCATAGTCATCTCTGATTTCTGAATCTGTGTACCTTGGAGACAATTCTATTAATTTTTACAACTGTAATACATAAACTAGTAACAGCTTTTTTGTAATAAAACAGATATATATAATAGGTAAAGAACTTAAATGGAAACAAGTAGATTCCCAGTAACTACAGCAGAAAATTGAATAGCAATAAAAGTGGGCCACAACATCAACAAATGCACAATTAGCAGATAAATACTGAGGTGAAATCAGGTATGTAAAATCATGGACAAAATACTGAATAAAGGTGCTTTTCCAAGAGGTAACTTGGGTTTCCCAACATTACTGTAGGGTAACAGCACACCAAATGTAATTCAAATAAACTACTTGCAGCTGAAATGGTAAACGGTTTCCAGCCAGATTAACGTAATTGGATGAGAAATACTACCTTCTGTGCCAGATGGTATTAAATACGGCTTTAGTGGAAATGCCTCTTCACATACTGTCCTTAAAGCCAAAAGTTAAACACACAAGCACATTTAAGCACTATCTAAAACATAAATACTATTGTTTCCACTCATAAAAGTTAAAGCCATGACAGCTGCTGAAAAGCGCTCTTCATATGGAAATACTGATTATGAAAGCCTTCGAAATATTAACATGAAAGTCTTCAGCAACACCTCTATAGGTGTTGCAGCTGTGTTATACCATATTATAGAGATGATAAGCACAGATCATACAAAGACCAGAAGGAAAATACATACATCAGAAAGCATGCTATACCCCAAAAGACGACCTTACAAAAAACTAAATGTAACTTGTACTTCTTCACTGTTAACTTGTCATGCTCTTCGTTCTTCTCTTTTCCTCACAAAATAGAAGTTAATACTAAGCAGAATACTAAGCTGAAGCCACTGAATTGTAATGCCAAAGAAATAAAAGATTATGAATAAAAATAATATAAGAAGATAGTCTAAACAAACTAAAAATTGAGCAAGTAAATCATTAGGAACTTTTAGCAAATGAAGATTAAACACAACTGTTTTCAGGAAAAAGACATGCAGATTCTGATGGCAAAAAAAATTGCTTACAATGTTAGGGTGCCATTTCCTGGTATAAACTTACTATTGGATTAGCTGTAGTGCCAGAGACTATTGAAAGACAAAGGATCCAACTACAAGCAAAGCCTCAAACTCCTTTACTTATGACAGGAATATACAGATTTTTACTTATATTTTTCAAGTACCCTCATCAGCTCTTTACAAAATATAGTAACACCTTAAAAAAATTTTTCTTACAATGAGGTTAAACTGCATACTGTGTTACTTTGAGATAATTAAAATCAACCAGAAATACATGAAAAATTTGCAAAGTGTTCTTGAAGAAATGCTTTAAGACTCACCACCTTCCTTAAAGGACAAGAACCCCTTTACAGCACATGAAAGATGTTTTTACATTCACCGATAAAGGATAGGAAGAACCAACATTATGAAAAGTTATGCTGTCTTCCTAACAGAATAACTGTAACAGCCCTAAAAGTATCACAGGCAACATCCAAACAACAGTTAGATTAACTTGGGAGATATGGGAGCATGATCCTCTTCCCACAAAGGAACAGAAGTCAGCAAAAAATCAAACCTCTTTTCCAATGACATCATAAAGAAAAACAGTCAGGAAAGCCACAAGTTTCAGGTCTGACTTACAGTCTGATTATGCCTGTGTGATAAAAGTTTGAAATGCTAAGTACAAAGTACTACAAATAGTCTATCTTGTATCATAAGAAACATTTACATATAAGGTCTTAGAAATTCACCGTTCCCAGTTTTCCAGCATCCAGTATATATAAACTAACAGCAGTACTCCCACCTAAGGTCTGTATAAAGATGAGACAACAACTCTCCCTCCTTTCAGAATTAAAACTTAAGGTAGAAACTTGTGTTTGAAGCCCTAATATTCCACTGTACCTCATAATTGAAAAAAACATGAATCCTGGCTGTTCAGCACTCTCACCTACAGACGATGACATATTTTCTTAAAAATTGCAAGGCATTTTATACAAATGATGTCAAAATGTATTCATTACACAGCCCACAATTACAGCCTTGAAGTATAAACCAGAGAGAACATGGAAAAACATTTTATCTAAGAATCACTAAGCATAAATACCACTGGTATCTCATCTTTAAGAATTTGAGATCTCTAAATATTTAGATTACTTCAGTTCAACTATTGAAATTTCAGTGAAACTCAATGACAACCCCTCAGAACCAAAATAATTGGAAGTCATTGGGCATGAAGAACAGCTAGCACACAGCCTCACATTAGTTTTGTTTGCACCTATTAAGGTTTTAATATGCTGAGCCAATTCCTGGTTTTACAAAACTCCAATTCCAATCCACTAATTGGATGTTTCTTCAAGTAAAAACTTCTTGCTGCACACAACTAACTACTCCTACCTTGCTATTTCCCTCTCAGGAATGCAGAACACAAAGCTGAAACTCAGGGAACCACACCTGTGTCTCTCAAGTGCTAGGCTAGCACAGGAGGAAATGAAGCATTTTTCCTGGAAAGACAGTAATTACACTCTCTAGCACCAATACCAATATGAAAATGTTTTTTAAAAAGCCAATTTAGAAACAAGTTGCCCTTGTTATTAGAGAGTGATCTTAATATTTACAGGGCCTCAAACCTGGGGAGATAGGTCAAAAGATTTCTGCAAAACTTCAGCAGAAATAACACAAAAGGTCTCACGTCTTTTCCTAAACAAAGAAGCAATTAAGATAAACCAAAACAAATAACCCACAACCCCTATCTCCTCAGACTTAATCAGACCACTACACCTCTTGCTACAGGAGTAAATATTTGAGTATCATGCAGAGTCAGGATACTTCACAGAACTGCTCAGCTTGCCTCCCATGGTGACATTTCTATTTAAGTTTCATAGAACTGTAGAGTCTACATTCCCCTCATATTACTTATGATGTAGAAAAATCCCAAGCATTTGGAGTTTCCTGATAGGTTACCATTTATTTTCAAGAAATTAATTTTTCCTCTTTTAAACATGTCATCTTCTCAGACATGAGACCTATCCAGATATTCCAGTCTGTTTTTTACTGTCTTATTACAACATGCTGAAGAACCTTTCAGGACAAGTTCATCCTTTTCTTCCCCTCCTCCAAACAAATATATAACATCTTGACCATACCGCACAGATCTCAAATGTCATCATCTACTGTTTAGCAAATGTCCCAGATAATAAAATCCACAGTTATTAAGATAAAATATTTAATTAACTAGATAATCTATAAATCCTTTGAAAGCAAAATTTTCTCCATTCATAAATGCATGTACATATCCTTTTTCTCCTAAATCACAGTTCACAGCAGTCCAAGCTCATAAGCCTGAAAAGAAATCCATTAAATAATTAAAGAAAATAACAAAACATCAGTAATTGCTGCTGATCTAAATAATGCAGTGCAGCAAATACAAGCTACAGGCAGAGCTAGTTTGCAAATACTCTCTCTCAAAAAAAAATAATTTTTCTCTGAAAATTTCTGGTGTGCAATACTTATTCTCAAGAACACTAATAAGTTTCACTGATCCTATAAGGTCTTTGCTCATAAAATGAACAAATACCAGTAGAATTAAATATGTAGATGAGTATCTGCACTATTAGGATCCAAATAAAAGTAGATCTTAGGGGGATGAGGGAACCCATATTTGACTTCAGAACAAAACTCTTTTATCAGTCCTCATTAACAGATCTTCAAACAGTTTTCCATTTACTAATCAAAAATTTGAATTTGTTTTCAGAGAAAAACTAAGATAAAACATGTTTCATTAAAATGCATATAATGTGCATCATATCTTTGCAGCTACTGCACTTTATATTTTTGTACCTTCTATAAACTAGGATCTTAACCTTTCTTTCACCTGAGCATTTCTTTCCCAAATCTCAAATCTACGTCCTATCCTAAATACTTGTTCTTTTTTTCCTTTTCCAAAAATCGGTCTCTTTCCAACCATTCCAGTATCTGCAACCCATTCTCCAGCCATCTCATTTCTCGATTACAGCACATCCTTTTCTCTGGGATTGAGAGATTATCGTTTCACCCGCATGTTTCTTAAGCATTATCTCTTCCTGTCTCTTTGCGTCCTTCTCTATCGCATCAAACATGAGCTTCTTAACCTCACCTTCCAGGGCACTGCTGGTTGATTCCAGCTTATTACCTCATTATACCCAAGGATTACTGTTTGCTTTTCTTGAGACTCCAACACTCCCTTGTACATTTCAACAAAAATTTCCTGCATTCTCTTAGGGTGTTTGCGTGTTTCTGCCCTGCAAACGTGACAGAGGTCCACCCCATTGCTACCCTTTGCTTGCAAGGGTTACCAAAAGCAAGTTAAGATGCTGCAGTTGAGATCACTGCCCATCATGCTAGACAATATTAGGTTTTGCATAACTCTCATTTGGCATGATCACTAAATGACCCAGCCCCTGCTGGAATTCAAAGTTAATTGGATCGGGGATGCTCTTTATACTGAGTTTGTGTAGAACGCAGCACAACACAAGGCCACCGGGTGATTAACAGTACTAGGTATTACACAAATACAAACATAAAATACACTCCAACTATTGATTACAGATGACAAAAACCCTAAATACTCCTCTAATTGTGACTAACTTCATCTAGATAGGGGGAAAAAATCGCAGGACCACTAGACGCCATAACAGATAGCTGAAACAGGAACAATTTATCCACTTATTATACGGATAAAAAAAGTGCTGGGCATTATAAACATTACAATTTCCTCTTCCAGAATATTCCTCTGCTGCAGAGACATCCAACTGCATTGCAGCACAGGTGTTGTCTTGGATTCATACATATCAATTATTTTCCCACTAACAGGTACAATAAAACTCTATGCCACCTAGACCAAATGCTTATTTGATGGTATCATTAGAAAAGTAAAATATTATTCACCTTCTCTGAAAGAAATGAAGTATCTGGGGTAAAAACAAAGTGTACAAGACACACTCAAAGAAAACCCCCTCAATTACTCTACCGACCAGAATTTACAAAGTGAGGTTTTCACATCCATTTGAATTGGGCGTCCATCACCAGAAGGAATCCAGCAATCAAATGCTCTCATTCCAAATGATTTACAAAGCAGACAAACATCCAAAAGGCACACCCATCTCCACCACCTTCACTCACATCTGGTTCCCTCAAGTATGCCAAAAGTTAGGGCTGCCTCTCAACTCTCTATTGTAATTCCTGTCTTATTTCAGAAGTTCTTGAGTACTTAAATAACTCCAAATGCAAACCTAGTGGATGTCATTTCATTGCACAATGCTGCAACGAACTTAACATGGAAGTACAAAAAAGTAGATTGTACTGTTTCTTGTGTACTAGCCAGGGAGAAGTGATTTGCATGGTACTTTCCTCCTCAACATCCCAAAACCAGCAACTCTACCAGCTACTAAGTAGCAAATAACTCTATCCCAGCCAAAACCAGGATAAGCCTAAGGGTTACATGGAAACTATGAAAGAAATGGTGAACTTTCTCATTAGTACACAGCAGATTTTTTCACCCACTGAAGTGAGAAGTTTTAAATGGTTACTCCAAGTAGAAATTCCAACCAAAGACTATCAGGTCAAGTCATTATAATTTGTTGCTTTTTGTGTTTTGCTTTCAACATTTTAAAACACTATCTCGCTTTGCCCTTACACATTAAGGAATGTAGAAGTATTCTACAAATGAAGGTGCTGTTACAATATTCATCCATCATGGCTAGGCTTCGCGAACGAAGATTTGGGAAGGGCTCTACCCACGTTTGTTGCAAGCACGTTGGTGGCTAAAAAGGCCAATACGAGATAGACACATCCGGTTGCAAAAGGCACAGCAGAAAGACTCCTTAGGTGGTACATTCTGCAAGGCTCGATTCTTTCTGCGTTGTCTTTTCTCCTCCAGAGTGATCCCGCGTGCATTCTCAAAAGCATCAGCAGCGTTATAGATGGTGTGTCTCCAGGCCTCCTGATTGGAGGCCAGAGCAGACCAGTGATGATGATCAATATGGTCAAGGCTGAGATGTTGTTTCAGGGAGTCCTTGTATCTTTTCTTCGGGGCTCCTCTCTTGCGGCAGCCAGTGGCAAGTTACAATATTAATTTGTTTAAAACAAACAAACTATTCTAATTATACAACCCAACTAACAGAGACAAAAAGTAAGTTTGCTTGCCTAAGACAACACAAGACTTCCACACTAAAGCCCAAGAAAAATTCAGGTACTGCAATTTTAGCATTTTAGCTCATAGTAGGGCTGCACATCTCCTTTGAAAGATGTAAAAAGTAAGAAAACCATGGACATATGTACAAATCATGATGTCAAAAAGTAGTTTTAGCAGTCTAATGCCCTTTCCATTGTAAATGACAATGCAGAAGCAGAGTTCTGACTAGAGAAAAAAAATCAAAGAAAATGTATTTGTGAATCTCACATTAACTATATCAAATTTCCATACAGTAGATATTATCAGAAAATTTAGTACACCTAAAATTAAACCCTTTCTTGTTCTTGTCACCTAGCAGGAAATGCAATAGTCCCACCACTCTCCTCTTAGACTAGAACTTGTAGCTGAGAAAAAAACAGCAACTCAGAAATTTATTGCAGATAATTCTGTAAACAAAGTCAGTGTAGAGGGTCTGCATTTTAACGAAAACCAGAAGGCTTTTATTAGTATAATACTTTTTTTCCTTCTTTTCCCATCCAGCTGAAGCACTGACATACATCTGAAGACAAACCTCTAAACTTTCTGCCAAGAGAGCACTGGGACTGGGGTACGTAAACTCACTAGGGGCAGAATGAAACAAGCTGATTGGAATTTCAGCTTTCACTGAACAGTTTGTTCACCATTACAAGGAAAAAGCTGAACATATCTGGACTTCGGGGAATTCTTTTTGTACCAGAAAGAATTCAAGCTGCTTAAAAAGTATGCACGTGTGCTATGAAGAATGAAAACTTAATCTGAAATGTGTTAAATAACTTCCCCTCCATAAAAAAAAATAAAACACCCTGTGTTACTCAATTACTGGCTTTACCAAGCACACTAAAAAGTGCTCTGCAAATGTAAGGACTGAAGTATTTAACTACTGTATCAATAATAGAGGGTCTCACCCAGATCGATTCAGCATAAGAACTAATTTAAATATAACACTAATTAACTTTTAGACATTTTAGACTTATTTCAGTAGGTCTGCAGCAGTGACAACTCTATACAAGCATTAACACAAACCTTCTGTCTTCCAGGATTTACTTGCCAACATTTGAAAGCACAAATCATACCTATTTGGGCACCCCTCACCACATGAACACATTGACAACAGACTTTTCTCTACTCATGCTTTTCTCTATCCTGAATTCTGATGGATTTGACATTCCAAAGGATCATCATTTTGACAGATTCACTCTTAAATGAAATCCTCTGCTTGGTTGACATAAAAGATCTTGCAATCTCCAACAACCTCCTGCTATTCTCACTCGGGAAATCAAATGACAGCTGTAGTATTTAGAATCTTGATATAGGCAACTCTCAGATTTTGTATTACAAGTAAGGATACTACACACATTTTTTAAAAGGCAGCAATATTTTTTCCAGTGTTCAGAATTTCCAGATTAGTGAAGTCCCATGTATGTTTGCATAAACTTCATTGAAAAGCATATGCACTTCCAAGTACATAAACAAGTGGGGCCATAAATAAAAACAGATGCCTTTTTAATAGATATCAGGTGAGAAAATTTTCAATACTGAAAAAAGAATACCTTCTAAACAGATAGTCAAGGACACTCGTATGCATTCTTAAATTGAATTACGCTTAACATCAAACCCAAGCTGATAAAGTCTCATGACAATGACACACCCCTTCCCGGAAAAAATCAGTAAAAAGGTCAAATGTTTACGAACCAGACAATTGCTGGAAAAATGTGGACAAACATTATATCCAACTAAAGCTCGATACAATTGTTTTCATTCCAAAGCCTAAAGTAACTACACTTTCAATAATCAAGCATTTGATCCTTACATAACTTTCTATTTGGAAACCTCGGAGCTTTTCACAAGGATGAGATAAGCTGCACAACACTCCTTGTGAAGGACTGGAACCTCACAGAGGCATTTTATCCAGCATGTTACCCAAGACAGAGGAAATGTATAGCCATCCCATGCATCTGGAAAACTCTGTAATTTTATACTTCAGCCACAAGACACATTCCTCGCACACATTTGCAGACCACGACAGCAAGAGCACTGAATGAAAAGAGAATCCATACAGAGTACTGCTTGCAAACTGTGGCCTGAGGAAGAAATCTGGGGTAGGGGGATGATCCAAATTCCATCTCTCAAACATCTACACATTAAATAGAATATTGCCTTTAATAAAGTATATGTTAGCACACTGGAAAGGAAGTTTACAAAATATTAAGATTCAAAAGTACAGAAGAACTTCCACATGGGATATGGTTTGATGTTTGGAATAATTTACTATGTTTTTACAATTGCTTTAACAACGCTAGTGACTACGTAACCACGGACACATTAACTGTATAGAAAGGTTTCTCAGTTTCAAACCACTTGGGAAAAAACTTTTATTTAGCTAAAATATTATCAAATTTTCTAACCTAATGAACAAAAATACAATAAATAATTACAACAGAAATATGCTGTGTAATACTTAGCTACTTTTTGAAGCTAACTTTTGCATATTTACATTGTGTGGATGTTTTCCACATATAATCACACTTGACGACTTTTTAGATTAGACAACATCACACAATTTATCTTCTACAAAAACAGACTATGATTTTAAAAGAAGAAGGAAACAATGTCTGAAACAGGCATTGAAAGCTCAAGAAAATTTTTAACAGCTTTTGAAAAATTACTCATGCAACTGAGAGTTATTTAATATTTTTACAAATAGAACTAGGGTTTAGGCACAGAATAAATTTTGTTTAAGAAAAGATTAAAAAGAGCACATCACCAAATATACTTTGATCTTTCTTTGGTCCAACATAACTAATTTCTAAAATACTATTCTATGGTGCCAGTGGTTTCTTAATTATAAAAGATGGTGTGCTTCTGGCCTCAAGGAGCTCACAACAATAGTATCATTAAATCTTCTATAGCCTTTTTTTTTTAATCATGAAATCTTAGCGCAAAAGCCCTCAGCAAAATTTCTGCTTTAAATATTTATCAAGAGGTGAGAAACAGATGGCTAGACTGGTTCTACAGACTGAAAATGTTCTGACATAATATTCAAACTCTTTTTCTGCCAACTGCTGTTAAGGGGTTCACAGAGGTTTGAAAGACAGAACGTGCATCCAAAGTCAAAAAACATCCTTCCTGTTGGTTCTTTTTTAAAGAGACAGCACAAACTCTTTAATTAATTTCCAAAGAAGCCACTTCAGAGTGCCAATCACACAGTGTCTCCACTCATTAAGCCAAGAACTTCATTATCAACTATGCTCCAGCCTCCAAAGCTCAGTGAGCCTTTAGCATCAAAGCAAATGCACTACATATTCAATTTAACAGCACAATAACTCAAGATGACAATAACCAGACACATTTTGTTAAATATTCTATGTTAATGCTATTTGTACATTTCATGCCCATCACAAAAAGAACTCCAGATGTACAGAAACATACACACTGAACAGATGCTCATGCTGAGCAGATTCTTAAACATATCATAATCCATCATTTTTATTTCCAAATATTTAAAGTTACTAAAAAAAACCGCACAATTTTAGTTCCATTCATCTAATCTTGACTTGGATATTGCAGCACAGTTTGATAGAAGTCAGACAGGGGCACCTTATAAAGCAAATATGCAAGTCTGACCAGAACTTTAATGTGTAACTTCTTAGTGCTCATGAGGTGAACATAAGTGTGCTGCATTTGAAAAAAGCATGAAAAAACTCAAAGAGTTAATTCTGAAAAGTGTATGTAAATAATGACAATTTTCTATCACTAATGAAGTGTAGCAATGCTAATTCGTGATTGTGTGCCCCCTTTCATCAGATGATTACTGCTTCACAAATGCTAACTAGGAAAAAGTTAAATATTACAGATAGAAAAATCTGGCACACAACAGTCAAATTCTCAGAAAATATCATTTCAACTCGATTATAGAAGACAAGACTTCCCAGTTCTCACTACTCTGTTCTAACCATTAAGCGAATATTATGCAAAGCAGTTCACTGAAGTATCTTGGGTTTTGTGTGGTCGTACCATAAGGAATATGCTGCAGAGTGACCACAAAGATATATACACTGATGAGAATAAAACTATTTGAGGAATATTACTTTCAAATCAGAATTTTCTGTTGTAATAAGAAAGCAGAAAGGGGAGCATATTTCCCACTGCACAGAAAATGTTGCAGAATGAAACAGTTCTAATGACAGAATGGATTAGAGGATTCAACATTTATTTTACTACTATTCATTTACATTATTTTATACAATGCTATCAAAAGGAACAAAACAGGGAGCATGCTGTTCAGCCAAGACACACTGAAAAGTGTCTCTAAGCACTTTAGCCTACCCAAGACATACATGTTTTGTACAATGCACACCCACTCTAGTGAATGGTGGTGTTCTTAAAAAAAGTTGCTTGAAAAACAAAAAGTAAAAAACCAAAATCCACAAACAGAAAGAGCAGCTACCAAATTTAAGTAATTAAAAAATACTGGACAACCGAAGAATATCTTTCCCTTGTCCTGTCCCTGATGTAACTATTTAATTAGCATATGTATCATTTCAATACCAGAATAGCCATATTAAACAAGTAACCCATAAATACCGGACATGAGTTGCTTTCCTAATCACCTGAATTTTCTTCTGGCTTCTTATTTGTCTCCATATTCACTCATGCCTGCTTTTTACTTTATCAGAAATACCATAGAGTATAAAGATTCCAGAACATTAAAGAAATACATCAGAACTGTGAATCAGCATAAAATACCAAACAACAGCATGAAGAGATACAATTTAAGAAGGCAGATTTAAGGAGATATTAAAACACCTGATACACAATCATCAAATTTACTTCAGTGAATCAGCAATGCATATATACGTATCTGCAAATGTTCTGAAAAACTATCATCTAGATACCAGTCTTAATCCTGAAAAAATTCCACTCTATGACGACAGGTGAAAGGACTAATAAAGGAGAGCCTTAGGCCCAACGAGATCTCCAGAAAACCTGTGCAGAACAGCTCTCTGCACCTGGAGACTCTGAAGGCAGCAAGCTGCTCATGCCCTGCCGCCATGAGCAAACCCAGAGCAGCTCGGGCTCCTCCTGAAGCTCTGCTGATGCAGCAACAGGAAACGATGAAGGAACAGCTAGAGTAAAACACAAACATGTCTAAAAGTTTATTTATTCCTTGTTCAGAGCCCTGTCTTTGAAGATCCACAACTACTGTTTTTCTTTGTGTTAACCTAGTTTTAAGCTAATTTTTAATAAATTTAATTTGGTACTAGATCTTGAAAAAGTAATCCTTAGGTGCCCAGCATAAGTTGTTAAAACAATTAATGTTTCATACTCTTTACAGTCAGTAAGAGAAGCACTTAATATTTTTCCAAATAAGAAACCAGTTTGCTTCATAACCCTAATAGATTTAAGTATTCAGATTAGATTCAATAAGAAAAAAAATAACCCATTTAAAAGGTACACCGTAATGTAAAAACTTGCACTGTCAGAGTCTAGTTGTGCAGTAACAAACTGTGAAGTTACCTCATTAGTGTAGAGTTGCAGGTCAGCTCCTGATACCAAGGAAAAAAGTGTACTAAATTTTGCTGAAATAAAAGTATTGTAGTAAAACTTTTAGCTTAAAATTTTGCCATTATTTCGTCAAACTAGCACATACGAATTAGTGACTTAGGAAGAAAAATCTAATAGGTCAAGGTAAATTTCAGCTAATTTCATGAAACTGTGAATTAAATGCCTGTCATTAAAAGGAAGTCTGAGGTCAAAATCCATCTTTATGTACATATTTCTGAAGCATATGACAAAGAAATGCATGTTCATACAAAACTGAATACAAGACAGACTACAAAACCTTCAACTGTCACTTACAAGCTGAACAAAGAAAAATACGTTTAAGAGGCTACAAAATTGAGCAGATAAGAGTAAGCTAAAACTGTTTTCTAAAGCAATACATACATGAGTGCTTACAGAAGAAAATTCAGTGCTCACCTCAAATGACAAACCCTACTCTTCTAAAGTGACACTGACCTACACCTCTCACCTGAAGAACAGACAAGTATGAGCTTGTGCAGCCAATATAAACTACGGCTTTTACTTACTCCTTACCATCAATGTTACAACTGTTTTATATTTCAGGCTTGTTACAGCACTGCTATCAGTACTTCCCAAGTGTATTTTATCTGAAAGCTCATCGTCCCTATAAATCCTAGCTGAGCACAAGGTACTATGCAAAACACTAAAATAACCCCTAAATACCTTTAAATCAGGCTTCTCCACGCAGTACACTTAACGCAATGCTATTACATCTTCATTTTGCATAGTCAGACATAACTTCCTCAGGTGGCTTGAGGAGCTCTGGAGGTGGCATTCCCAGCTCCCTACGCCCCACCCAGCCCCTGCCTGCAGCGCCACGGCTGCCCCGGCTCCTCGGGCAACCATTTGTCTCGGCGTGGAGCAATCTTTGCTCCTCTAGAGACTAATAGCCCTGTACTACAAAATGCTGATTAAGGTTTTTAATTCAACCTAAAAAAAAAACAAAACACAAACCAATAAAACCCAAAAACACTATAATGCTTGGTCCAGTTTAAGAGTTCCTGAACAGACTTCAAGCTGCAATGTTCAGCTTTGTGTAATTACTTTTTCCTTAGCACAACTGTCTGTGCTTCACAGTCTTTGAAAGCAAAAAAAATGAAGGGCAGGCAGCATTTAAAACAGGGACGTTAAACCCTCCTTGGAAGTATTGTTTTTTATGCCCACGCTTTCCCACGATCAGTGTCAGCTCCAGGCAGAGCGGCAGCAGCAGGAAAGCCGGCCGAGGAGATACAACATCCCAGCACTGCGAGCAGACATCGCTGTGCCTCGCTCCGGCACTCCCCGGGGAGAAGCCCCTGCTCTGCCGCCCTCGGGACAGCCAAAAACCCTGTGGAGGGACAGGGGAGGCTTAAGGAAAGACCTAACGCAAGGCAGACATTGGCGCGCACACACTGCCCATCTTCTTACTGCCAATTCTTCGTATTTAAAACAAATACAGCTTAGTGTTAGCCAATGTTCGAAGGCACTTTTAGAGACAAAGCTATAGAATAGCTGCTTCTAATTAGGGCCGACAACTCAAAACGCTTTGCTCGCTTGAGCAGCGTTTCGGCAGCTCCGCGGCCGCCCGGCCCCGCCGCCCCGAGGGTGCC
Source organism: Neopelma chrysocephalum (assembly GCF_003984885.1). NCBI lineage: Eukaryota > Metazoa > Chordata > Aves > Passeriformes > Pipridae > Neopelma > Neopelma chrysocephalum. The sequence continues at coordinate 6,113,411 of NW_020897760.1, read as the reverse complement.
CAGTGCGGGCTGCGGCCGCTGCCCGAGCGGCGCCGGGACCCCGCCCCAGGCCGCCCCGGAGCACGGCGCCGGCCGAGCCCGGAGCGCTCCGCTCTGCGGCCGCGGGCGGGGGGCGCACA